>NW_028327173.1:142124729-142466396 GCF_987537825.1 Furipterus horrens
TAGAAAGAATTCTTCCCCACTTACCACAGTCCCTGCCCATGACTGACTGCAAAAATCTCCAGGGACTGAGAAGTTTCCAGTTCACCTGTATATAGAAACATTATCTAACCAAACACATCTCAGCTGTTAGCTGAGGGGTGAGGGTTGAAGGGCAAAAAAGAAAGGAATCTGTTATATTTGCCATTTCATATTTATGTATTGTTTAAATATTTTTCCAGAACCATGTATTAATTTTACACATTTAAGAAAGGAAGAAAACAGTCTAATTTAATATCTTGCTTGAATCCCAGCATGTTGTTGTCTTGTTGACCCAATGGAGATTTCTTCAAAATATCCTCCACGTCCTTGAGGAAAAACATTGCGACCCAAGTGTTCTTCAGGATCACTTTCACCAGCAGTTAATGTTAAAATTGTTTTCACATTTGGTCAATAATCTAAGTCTGCTCCAAGATTTCCATGGATAATAAAATTTCTTTTAGCCAAGTTGGTTATATGTTGGGCTTCTGTTTAAATGGAAAACAACAACCATTGTTTGGAGAATAAAACCCATCTAAATATACCCACACAAAACTACAGAGAAGATAATTTAATTTTCTTTGATGCTTCAGGAGTTCTTTACAGAATATTCTCATTTGGAAAACAAATTCTTGTCACATTCGATGACATAATATATATGACATGTAGACTGTTGAGCTAAACTAAAATTAAAACATCCTGAAAAGTTGCTGTATGAATTAATTGCTGGTATCAACATACCTGTTATCTATTTATTTTTCTTCAAAATCAAATGTAGATCAGACTCCTGGTGTTGCCCAAGATGGAGCATCCTGTTTCTCCCAGGTTCTCCCTCTTACAACTGTGGACATCACAACAAGCAAACCTAGGAAGGCTCAGAGGTGAAAAGAAGGCGAGTTGCCTAGGGACTCTGGGACTTGAGAAACATCATGGCGATGAACTCTGCCAAGGAGGTGCCAGTGACCGTGGGCACGTGTGCTGAATCAGGTCTGATGACAGCAGGCATGCCACAGAGTGATGGAAGAGCCCAGGGGGCTCTTTTTTTATACCAGATGGAATCTGGCCTCATGAGCAGGCTCAGCACCGAAACCTAAAAATCAGAGAGAAGTGAAGCTTCTGGTGAATAGTGTGGTAGCTTTTAAAAACATACCAACTGAACTACTCCAGGAGTAGGTGAACACTTTGAACCAAAAGGCCTATTTTTCAAACAAAGGCAGCTATTCTGTCAAGCTCATAGGGCTGAGGGTCTCTGCTGGAAGTACCTAGTAGAAGAGCAGAACATAAAGGTTGGGAAGTTAGCTTCCTGCTCTGGTCCAGATCCACAGCTGACTGAATGATGTTTAGCCTGTGCTGCAGCACCAGGAGAAGGTATCTGTCTATGAGGCCTGGGTGTTGGCAGCCAGGAGCGAGTGGCCAAGGTGGTGCCAATGACGGCCAGGGTGGCCTGGGCATGGCAGCAGCCAGAGCAGCAGTCCACACTTCACCTTGAGCGGTTGCAAGACCCTCCAGGGAACTCTAGGGAGTGTAGAAGAGGTGGGAACCTTAAAAAGCAGGCGGGTGTGAGAGATGGGGAAGGGAGCAAGGATAGTTTTGCAGTCAGGGTTTCTCAAGCAGACAGAAATTGGGGCCTGTCGTTCTCAGTCTTGGCCATGCGTGGAATCACCTATGTGGGGGTGATGCCCGGATTTTCCCTCCATGAGCAACGAACTGAGAAAGAATGCTTGTTCTGTCACAGATCATCTCCAGATTCTGTTGAGTTGCACTTAAAAAAAAAAAAAATTAAGGTATGTATGTAAGTTGGAGGAAGGAAAAGAAGGGATGTGTATGTAGCCTATGATCTGGGCATGAAGTGCTCACATGTAACATGTGTCAATACAATGGGAAATAATTTAACTTCAGTCAAACAAAGGAGGGAAAAATCACGGCATATCAGAGTCCCATGCTGGCCTTGTCATTCAGCCCAGTCTTCATAATTGGGCGAGTTTCTTATCCTGTGCTAATTTATGGATTTCCTCTGGTAGAAAGTAGGATGTGAATCTCACCTCCAAAGTGAAGTTGAGATATTCAAGTTAAGGAATACACGGAAACAGAAATAAAAAGCAATCAATTCACAACCAAAGTTCTTCTCATTAAAGTTATCAGCAAGTCCTCAAAGCTGATGTGTCCTATTTTGTATACATGAGGAGAATATAAGATGACATGAGGCCAGGAAAATAAACACCGTGTTATAATTAGAAGCTCTTTTGGAGATGTGGTCACAGTAATGTGTGATATGATATAGTCTGAGCATTTCACAGAACACCAGGAGGCAATGCCCGCCCCCTTCAAGGAAAAATCCCCACACATATAAAAAAAAAATGACCATATGATCTGGCTACTTGCTACCCACCTGGGTGTTCTGGAGGGCTAGGAGGGTCTCTGGGAATATTTGTCCTGCTCCCTTATCTTCTTTTCCCAAACCATACTCCTTCCATTCAGCTAATTAAAGACTTATTTGTGATTACTAAGGTATTTATTTATTCCCCCCCCCCCATAAAGCTAAGCCCATTGTACTATAAATATGCATTGTTCTTGATTACTTCAGTTAGGTTTAAGTCAGCTTGATCATCTAAAAGTAAAGAATTAGATTGGAACCAAAATCAATTGATCCTTTTTGCTGACTGGAAGTAGCCAGTATGATGAAAAGAGGAGCAGTGGTGCCCTTTTGTATTGTCACAATATCTAGTTTAAAACAACAAAGACACAGAGAAGAATGCCAAGTGGCACAGGGGTGCATACTTAAAAGACTACTGGGGAACTTGACAGTGAAAGGAAAAAATGTGTGTTATTTTTATCCCTTCAGCAGGCAACTGTAAGCCGCCAAAGCTGGGACTGTGCAAAGGATAGACCATACACCCTAATATTCATTTGAAAAGAGTGTAAGACACAATCTCCAAGGACTTTGTGCAGACAATTGGTGTTGAATGGAGAAAGAGTTTACTACAGGTTGCAGTAATCAAAGGAGGCTTCCTGAAGGAGGTAGTATTTGGTTTTGAGGTCTGAGTGGAGTTGACCAGAAGTACAAGAAAGGGAATGGCAACCCAAGTAAGAGGCCCAGAGAAAGCAAAGCCATCAAGGTGGGAAAGCTTAGTTTCAATGGAAACTAATGAAAATGGCCTGGTTGAAGCAGAGATGCTCAAGGATAGAACTTATTAAAAAGCATTTAACAGTTTAATTAAGAAGGAGAGAGAGGTGCATTTCAATGACACACACTTCTTGACCAGAAACTTGTTTTTTAACCAGAGGTTATGATAATGTTAGAAGCATAGGGTAAATCTAAGTCACCAGAAAAGGCTGGTTTGGGTGCAAACATTATAATAATTAAACACAATATCTAGATGATTGACAAAAGCCCCCTCCATAGGGGAACTCAGTATCCACTTTCTCCAGGCTCTTACCGCAACAGGTGAAGACCTATGGGGACATAGAGCTCTTGCTGCCCAGTCATCTGTATAAGCTTCTCTAGTCAGTTCATGATTTTATTCTCCACATTATTCATGACATCTCCAGTCTCTTTGACCCTTCAATGAACTCCCATTCTTGAGACAGGCCTGTGAAAAGGAGTTTTAGAACTGAAGCTACTAGGTGAATCCTAGTCATGACTGGGATCTTGAAACGAGATCTCTCTGGCAACATCATTTTCTAGGTCTTCAACTGTCCTTCCCTTCCCTGAATTTCTCCTTCCACACTTTACACATACTAACTGCAGGGCTTTTTCTCCTCTGACCTATCCACTCTCCCACAGCAGTGGGCTGGTAAATTGGCTCTCAAAACAAACAAACAAACAAACAAATGAAAAAACATAAATAAAGCCTTGATTTTTAGGGTTTACTACCAGCTTGAAATATTTAACAACTAGCCGGAGCGCCTGGACACTGGGCCCGGCTTTCTGAGTCACCTCTATGGCGCCACACTTCCTTCTCATTCTCCAGACAGCTCTTCCCATGGGCCTCACTCTCTGGCCTTTGCAGGCATTTTGTGCTTGACAGTAGGATCACAGCAACTAGCACCACCTGTATGTTAGAACGTGTTGCACGGCTGCACGTGTTGGGGCTCACCTTCCATCTCCCATGAAGTTCAATACTCTAGCAGAACCAGGTTATGTTTGAAAAGCACAACAAGAATCATTAAAAGGCTTCTTCCTTCAACAAAAGTCTGATTCCTGAGTATTCTGGGCATAGTTCTTTTGCGCATTTGACAAGAGGCAAGAGTTCTTATGCATCCCCTTCAGTGCTTGATAAACTACAACCCATACACAGTTACCTGGGGATCTAGTTGAAATACAGATTCTAATTCAGGAGTGGGGAGGGTGCTGACCATTTGCGCTTTTAACAAGCTCCAAGATGCTGTGTGCGCTGCTGGCCCAAGGCCTACAGTCTGAGTAACAGCAGACTAGATGACTCCTAGGGTCCTTTCCAGTGTGGTGTGTGCCCATGCAGAGTCTTGATCCCCTGCCTATTGTGCAGGCCTTTCCATCTATACCCCAAAGTTCTGAGAATTCTAAGAGGTCTGCCAACCCTTCACCTCGGTAACCCCACTGTCCTCACCTTCTGCTATATCTTGGCTCAATTCTCAATTACATCAATTCTGATTGCTTTGTTAATATTCCAGGGATAAAACAAAACCAAACTATTTCACAGAAGCGAGGGGGGAGCCAAAGTTAATAGTGATCTTCTTATTGGAAGGTTTTGAGACTCTGGAAGGAATTGAATTAATTGATTTGAATAAGCGAACGCACAGCTTTGCAAGCAACAGACTAGGAAGGACGGCTGGATGTAGGCGGAGTTCTTCTGTAGTCTCGTAATTGTCAGTTGGAGCGCCACTGGGAACTTAAGAGCTCAGGTTTTACTTCTATTGAGCATTTAGAGCTTAAAAAAGTCCCCATATGTATATAAGGCAGTGAGGTCTGAAGTTATGTTATTTTAGCATATGGTATTATTTCTCATATGTAAATTTTGGTAGATATTTTGGGCAGTTACTGCTAAAAATTGAAATAAGAAAAGCTACCTCCTACATTCTACTACAGTAATATTTCCCACTTAGAGTTAGTGTTTTCAAATTGCCCACACTGTAATCACTTTCATTTTTTGTTGTCCTATTATCACTTTACTGAATCAACATGACATTTGTACTAAAAAAAAAAAAAAAAAGATTTCAGCAGCTCAGTAATTAGGTCTTTCTAACTAGAGGGGAAGAAAGAAACCTCAAGATGAGGGGTCAAGTCTTAGGTCTTTCAAGTGCATTTCTCAGAATGCATGCATTCCAGAATTTTTAGCTAATCTGCACTTAATGTGACATCCAATAGCATAAAGAGAAGCTAATAGGAGCATTTCAGATCATATCGGCAATGAGAAAATTTTTAGCATTGCAGACTAAGTTTTTTTATTGAAAGATTAAAGTTATTCTCTTCCTTGGCAGGTAAATACAGTTCACTAAATAAATATTTGCAATCAATAAATAAACACTTTGATTAACTATGTGCAAGACACTGTGCTTGCTACTATAAAACAGGCTGAACCAAAGATGAAAGAGTTATTCTCCAAGTTTCCCATGTTTTAAAATGTATTTTCTTTTTTTCTACCTCTCAGTGTTTCTCTTGGAAACACCCAATCTATGAATGTCATTATGCCATAAAATGGTCACATTTTTGTTCCTTTAGTGCAACTTCCTTGAAACTTTGGCCAAACCAAGCCAAATTTTTTTTAGTAAAATAAATATTTCTCAAAAGTGTCTTTTCCTGGGCTTGAGTTATCTGACAAGCATGTTTGAAGTAGTCCCCAGTACGCACAATCTGATATACAGAAAATGTTGATTTTGGGAATAATTCCCTGTTTGTGTAGTAGGTCTGAGCACCTGGGTTTATGATGAAATGCATACTAAGATCTCACCCTCTCCACCAAAAGTCTCAATTCTCTATGTGCATACATAGTACTTTCATGATTAGGAAGCTATTGATTGTGAAATGCACCATTGATTCAATAATAGATATTTGGGGGGAAAAAATTTCTCTATGAAATGTATACATGGTTAATGTTAAATTAGAGAAAGCAAAGTACTGTATATCTTAGTATCAGGTAATATAATGTTCTCACAAATATACATATACATAAATATACTATGTATATGTATACACATACATATACATAAACAAACCCATATATATTTTATTCTCTCTCTCTCTCTTTCTCTCTCTCACACACACATCTATGTGGGAAAACCTCTAACATCACAGTAAATATATTTCAATTTCACACCCTGATTAACACATGCTGTCAGTAGAAGCACACTTCTCACATGAGTGATGTAATTTTCACAGCTTGGGGACCATTTTCCCTTCTTTAAATATTTTAGTACAAATGAGAGTTTTAGTGTAACGATACCATGGGAAGTTTAAATTTATGGCAGTCAGGAAATTCCCAAAGTCAATGAAGAACTTCTAAACATCACATGTACACACAATGGCTAAGTCTAAATAGTGACGATCCTAATGTTGATTTTTGTTTTGTTTAGAAATATTGAAATCATATAGCAAATGAAATTGACTTCTTTTTATGTTGATAATTTATATAATTTTAATTGTTCAGGGCCAATAATTTTCTAAAACTCAGTAATGTAAAAAATTAGATGTGACATTTTGGAGGGAAAGTTAAACATGGTTCCTAAGTACAAGAGAAAAATATAAGGCAAAAGATAAAACATAAACAGGAATAGAAGGTGGCATAGCCATCTGTCAGCCTCCCAAAGGACACACTGGCTTTCCTGATGGTGTGTTCTGTTTTCTTTCCCAATGCTTTACTGGGCAGCGTGCTGCTCAGTTATCAATGTTCAGGTATAGGATTGAGACAGATACTACTGATCATAGGCCACTGGTTTTGGCTATCACTGATAGATAACCTGACTTGTCCACTAACAGACTTTGGGCAATGGTTTTAAAGCACCAGTTTCAACCCAAGATAAGAATCCCAAAGCCACTGAATAGAAGACAGGCTTTTTACATGTATGTATGTATGTATATGTGTATGTCCATATATAAAAATTCAGGGCAAAAGATAATATAGATGAGGTTATTAGAGAAAGTAAAGACCTAGTTCCAGCAAATAGTGTATCAGGATAATCTTAAACTATCCCATGACAGACAACTAGAAATGCCAGATAATATAAAGCAGTTTTTTTTTATAAGTATATAGAAGTCTCTGTAAGAAAAGGAAATCCCTAGATGCTAGAAATAAAAAGGAAACCAAAAACCTTAGAGGTAAGGATGTCTTCTGATGAAGGGGCTGTTCTAAAGAATAGCTGCCCATTACAGTAACATAAGGGCTTGAGTAATTTTTTCCTTTCAGGTTGACTTAAAATTCTATAAATTTTACCTTAGAATTACAAATAGGATGTGCACATATTTTAAATATGTATCTTGATGAGTTTTTTTTTAATGTATACACCCATATAACCAATACCCCCAGCCAAAATATGGAACATCTCCATCACTCCAGGAAGTTTTAGTTCCTCTTCCAGTCAATCTCTATACTCACAAGCAATTATTGTTCTGACTCCTATCACCATGGATTATCATTATGTTTCTGAATTTTATACAAGTGGAATAATAATGTGTGCATTCTTTTATGTATGGCTTCTTTCAGCAGTGGGGCAGGGAGATCCAGATATCCACATATAACTATGCCTAAAAGGGCTGCTTATCTGACACAAATGTAATGATGATGACAAAGACCTTTTATGAGAATGGCAACCCACACTCTACTGTACTGTAGAGGGGACACAGAGGACCCCAGTATCAGCCTCCTGTTCTGCCTCTCTAAGAAGCTGTTGGTAACTCTTAACCGGGGTGGACGGGGAATACTCTCTGGATTGGGTTCATTTTCATACTACATATTATTCCTGTCACACAGGTGTGGATCTGTGTACAAATGTTGACTTTTTCTTCAGGATCCGTTTCAAGATTTGGTCTTCACAGGATACACTTATTTATAGACCACCTTCAAGCATCGAGTCTTTATTATTTTGTGAACCTGAGTAATCCTGCAGTTGCTTGTTCTTAACATGGACATGATTGGTCTTTTCTTTTTCTGGAGCTGGGGACCAGGTCAGCTGTGTTCTGTTTTCCTGGGAGAAAGATACAGGAAGCCTTTGATATCTAGTTTCCTTGTAAAAGTCACTTTCTGTTTGAGGAAGCTTTTGTGCAACACCTTGATGCTTCTTCCAATCAATAATAGCACAGAACTTCTATTTAATTATTTCATTTCCAAAATTGTTGAGACTACATGCACCGTGAGCAGTCTGGAGTAGTGAGAGGCTGTAAGAGGGATCCTAGACTGGTTTCCCCTTACCTTTTCTAAAGACAGTGGTGATGACAGTGGCCTAGAAACATTATGGAATTTCTTTGGCTTTCCAGATATGGCAATGAATGAATGAATTTTTTTAATGCCTGGGGAGAAGCTAAAATACCCAGCTATAAATACCCTGCCTTTAAGGGTTCGTTATGCATGTCACTGCACTCAGGTGAATGAGTGTTTGGGAGCTCACTAAGTAATGACTGATGCCGGCCCTGAGCAACACATAAATCTGCAGGCGGTGGCACCCTGCAGGTGCTCGGAACAAATGGGCACATGAGCCATAAGCTGTCTCTCCTGAGTTGTTCAGCAGAGCTGTCCTAGCTTCCCAGGCTTGGAAAGAAATGCAGGTGATAAGATCCCAGCACAGCTCATCCCACACACCAAGCAGGCGACCTTAGCCAATGAGTTTTCTCACAGTGCCTCTCCCCACGTGAACACCTCTGTCACTACGAGCACTACTTTCCTCCCAGTGGTCCAGTTTTAGATGTTTTAGTTAGTCCATAATGGCCAAGGTCTTTATTGGAAGCTCCAGGCAGGATTGAATCTAATCTCAGCAGTTTAGGGCTGGAACGGTTCTTAAAGATCTGGTCAAATCAAGACCGCTGGCCTTCGGACTGCTGCTTTGGGACTTCTCAGTCTAAAATGCCGCTGGACACCTTTTCTATCGAAGCAGATGAAGAAGGAAGAAAACACTTGCGTTGGGCTGAGGCGGGAGGGGGACGGAGAAGGGAGGTGAGCTACAGCCTCCTGCCCAGCGCGGGGGAGGAGTCGAGGCTCGATGGAGGAGAAACGGGTCGGGGAGAACAGGGCACTGGCGTGACGAGGGGAGAGCAGCGAGCAGTTCCAGAGCCCTGGCGTTGGGAGGGCACAGCAAACGGTGATGAGGAGCGGAACGGGGCCCGGGGAAAGGACCGGGCCAAGAGCTGGGGGCAGAAGCCAGGCTTGCGGACAGCCATCCCCAGCGTGGCCGCCTGAGCAGCAGGGGCTGCTGCGCTGCGCGACGCCCGCGACCTCCCTCCTGGTCCCGGCAGCTGAGTGGTGGCTCAGCAGCAGGCAGCCAGTCATCATTTTCTGAAGCCAAATTTTTAGTCATTTCTGAGAAAAAGAAAAAAGATTGAGGAAGAGCCCCCCCCCCCCAGGGCTGATGTGAGTGAAGCCATGATGTTACACTAACACACGTAAAAGCTATCACATTTTAAGAGCTGCGTGGGGTTGAGGAACGAATGCCACTCGAATACACTTGGTCCATCAGAGATGGTGCTAAAGGGTGGGGTGGTTTGCAACCCGTCCATGCACCGTCACCAGCAGAAATATTCAGAAAACCAAGTGGGGCTTAATTTACTCATTTAAGGGCTAGAGTTGGTGGGAGGGGGTAGAAGAGGGTAAAAAGGGGACAAATGGGGATGGACGCAGACTAGACTTTGGGTGGTGAGCACAGCCTACGATATACAGATGATGTGTTACCGAACTGTACACCTGAAACCTACATAACCTTATTAACCAATGTCACCCCAATACATTCAATAAAATAAAAATATAAAAGAGAATAAGTCAGCTTTTTGATGGGAAAAATTAAATTAAACTTAAAAAGAGGCTAGAGTGAGCTAGCTCACTCACCACACGTATTTCAGTAATAAATACACAAGGGTTCTATACCTCCTTCTGTCTCTCAGGGCCCCTGACGCACCCTCAGAGCCTTACTCTTCTCCCTGGTGGCCCCCCTCCCCCCCAGCCACTCCTTCATTTCTCAAAACCTGGGTTTGCCCTTCTGGGCAGCACCGGTCACATAATAGGCACTGTATTCAAATACCCTGGTTCAAATCCTGGCTCCACCATTTATTGGCTGTGTAAATCTTGGATGAATATCTTAATTTCTTTAAGCATCAATTTTCTCATCTCTAAAACAGGACGCATAGTATCAAGGGTCATTGTGAAAATTAAATGTGATAATTTGTGTAAAACACATGCCACAGTGTCTGATGCCTCAATGCACAATAAATACCATCATCGTCATCATGGTCCTTGTCATCACTGTCTCAGGTCTTTTCCCCACTCAGATTACACCTGCTCTCTGTCTTCCTCAACAGAGATAGTCCCATTTCTTGTGCTGTGTCTGACATTGGTCTGCTAACCCATGTTATGCAAAAAGCAGAGGGTTTGGACAATGCCAGAGCTGAGAAGGAACATTCTTAATCTGGCCGTTTTGGACACTTCAAGCCATGCAAAGGCAGTTTGGATGGTACATAATCATTTACTATTGGTCTGTCTGATCGAAGTGTATGATACATACCACAGTAAGGGTGCCCTAGTTTTTTTTAACCAGACAAATGATTCCTGGACTTTTCTGCCTAACAAACCAGGTCATATGCTCCTTCTTTGTATCAGGTGGCTTCTAATCTGCTTGGAATGAAAAAGACACTTTGGAATCCAATCTAGTGTGGGAGAGAAGAACATTTATAAGCAGGTAACTATAGCATCATGTGGTAACGCCACCATTCAGAGAGATGATGATAATAGGGATGACAGCTATTATTTATTGAGTTCTGCTATGTGTCTGCATTACATTAGTCCATTCCCATATGTCAGCATATTTAATCCTTACAGCAACTCTTCTAGGAAGGTATTATTACCCCAATTATGCCAATGAGAAAACTAATGCAATGTGGTTCAGGGTCACTCTATTGGTAAATGGCAAAGTTACTTTAGCAACTTTTAATTTAGGTTCTCCTCACTCCCAAACTACCAACCCACATTGGGTGGCTGGGAGGCTGGGAGGCTGGGAGAGGTGGTGATGTGAGAGTGCGGCTGATGAGGGAGCCATTTCACAAGGAAGAGAGGTGAGGGAGCATCACAGAGGAGGTGCATTGGGCCCTGTAGAATGAGGAGTTTGCCGGGCCAACAGGAAAGAGCACTTTAGCAAGAGGCCATCTGGGCAAAGAGAAGAAAGCATGCTGTGTTTGGGGGAACTGCGACAGCCTGGCAAAGTGTGATGGTGAACCAGGGCTCCCGGGTTAGGGCTACTGCCCCTGCCAGTAGACTAGTGTGTCCCAGCACTGGCAGCACAACCCCACCTCACGCACGGCCTCCAGTGTGGACCATGCCGTCTTGCCCCACCTGGCACTGAGCTTCCACGGTTCCTGCCCTCCTCAGCTCCCCTGCTGTGCTGCCTGACACCTAATATGGCCCTTCTGGGACTGGCCCCTGGCTTCCATTCCTGATCATCATCCACCCCTCCAACTGGTCTGCTTCTAGAAGCTCAGGACAATTCATTCTTCCAATCTAGCTTGAGACTGAGGACATTATCCACATGCTATCTGTTTCCAGCCCCAGAAATGGGCTTGGACTTTGCCCTGTAGACCAGGGATTTTAACCAGGATCCATGGGTGGACCCCATGGAATCATGAGTCATTAGAATTCCAGACTCACAGGTAACAGAGAAAAAATTGATGGTTGCCAGATGGAATGGGGGTTAGGGGCTTGGTTAAAATGGTGAAGGAATTAAGAAGTACAAATCAGTGGTGGCAAAATAGTCACAAGGATGTGAAGTGTGGCACAGGGAATATAGTCAATAATATTGTAATAACTATGTTTGGGGCCAGGAAAGGTACTTTAAGAGCATCACTTCGTAAATTATATTGTCTAACCACTATACTGCACACTTAAAACACATTAAAATAATATTGAATGTCAACTGTAATTGAAAAATAGAAGTTAATAGATTGGAAAAAAGAATTCTAGGAAAAGTATTGCAACTGAATTGCGAAAGAAAAATTAAACCTTTATTAGTTTCCTAAAGGGCACTATGACTTTCTCTAAAGATTAAAAACCACGGAAATACTGTACTCTCCAATACTGAAGCCACTCGCTAGATGTGGCTATTTAAATGATCTAAAATTAAATAAAATTTAAAATTCAGCTTCTCAGTCTCACTAACCACATTTTCAATACACTTGTGGACACTGGACCACACAGAGTAGGGAGCACTTCCCTTTCTGCAGAAAGTTCTGTTGGATGCAGAGATAATGGGGAGCCATTGAGGATGTCAAAGAGGGGAGCCCCATGATCAGATATATGGTGTGAAAGGCTCACTGTTACAGTAAATGGAGGACAGATGGGGGGGGGGGGGCAGGAAAGCCAGGAGACTAGGAGGAACCAAGCTCTTGCCATAGCCAGCGGGCATGGTGAGGGGGCTCACAACTGTGAGAAATATTTCAGAGCATTAGGGGAGCGAGTGGACTAAAATATAGAGGCAGAAAAGATGTCAAAATCAAGTTTAAGCTTTCTAATTTGAATTGTGGAAAATGCCAACGCATTCCTTTCTGGCCTCCCCTCCTTCACCTAAATCACTCCCGGCCCGGTCCTGGGTCAAGCCCTTCACACTGCTGTTCCCTCTGCCTCTAGTTACCCATATGCCTCATTCCCTGACCTCCTTAGACCGTTTGCTCAGTGAGGCCTTGACCAGCCTGAGTGACTAGAAGAGGGGACAGCGAATGTCACAGAAGCAGGCCTGACGGTGAGGAAGCTGAGTCATTCTGCATGTGTGACTCTGAGCCATCCACAAAATGCTGAGTCCTCAGAGATCAGTGCTAGTACTCACTGAAGAAGGGCAGCATTTGGAAACAGGTGAATGAAATTGCTCTCACTCCAGGTATCCCGGGCCCTCAAGTATCCACCATCTTTTCAAGTCTTCTCTCAAGAAGTGTCTTGATAAACTTATTAATACTGAGTCCTAAAATATTAATATGTACAGTTAGCCAAACAAAGTGCTTTTCATTTTGTCCTGGAAAAAGGTTCTAAGCCATAGACTGAATCTTGAATAGTGGTTCTTGTGTACAAATCTGGTGAGAACCCACCTCCATACTCCTCCCCACAACCTCACCTCACAGGTGGCCCAATCTTATGAGCCGACTTAAGCAATTTTTGAAAGCCATTTAGCAAAGGGTGGACAGAAAAATTATTTTGTAATTGCTCATTACTCATACAATTTAAGTGGATCAAACATCCCCTCACCCTCTGAGCATGTTGGTTATCACAATGTTACTGTATAATGTGAAAATTTCCAAATAGAACTGAACTCGGGTCTATAAATATACACGATTAAGGCTTCAAATATAGCACTGCTTTATTTTCATGGGGGCTATTTCTGCATGGTGATTGCCTGGCTGATTTGCAATTTCCAGATACAAATGGCCTTTCTCCATAACTAATGGGGAACTTGGCAGGGTGCTGCTCACCCAGGCCCTCTCTGGGGAACAGCCTGTTTAACAGCGGTAAGTGCTCTTCTGAATTACATAAGCAGAGCTGACAAAGGGCGACAGTACTACTCCAGATCCTGCTAAGATGAAAGTGTCGTTTGTTTTCTCTTCCGGAGCTGAAGTTAAATTGGGAAGCTGAACCAGTTGGTGTATAATAGTAATTTAAAGTGCAAGTCTTGGTAAATATTACACTTTTTAAAAGCTATTGTTATTTAACCTGTGCTGACTTTGCTTAATGGTTTTCTGACAAAGTATCACAAAAACCTACAGCAGATATTATACTTAATGGTGACATATTGAAAATTTTGCTCTTAAGACTGGGGAAAAAAATACTCAATATGTCTGCCTCTACTCAACATTGTAATGGATGTTCTTAATAGGTCAATAAAGCAGAAAGGAGAAATAAAAGACATAGATTAAAAAGGAAATAAAAAGTATAAAAGTAAAGAGGAAGGAATAAAACTAGCATTATTCAGAAATGATATAATTATGTATGTAGAAAATCCGAAAGAATCTACAAACTATATATGAATTCAACAAGATCGCTATATACCAGGTCAACATACAAAAATGCACTGTATTTCTATATACCAGTAACAAATAATTACAAAATGTAATTAAAAGCACCATTTATGATAGCATAAAGAGGTCAAATGCCTAGGAATAAATTTAACAAAAGATAGCCAAGATTTTATATAGAAAACTACACATTAATGAAATTTCAAAAATTTTAAGACTAAGTAAATGAAAAGAGATATTCCTATACTGTAAAGATGCCAATTTTCATCAAATTGATCTACAGCATCAATATAAATCAAATAAAATTCTCAGAATATTAAAACATTTTTTTTTGTAGAACTGACATGATGATTCTAAAATTTATACACAGAATGGCCAATATCTTGAAGAACAATACAACTAAAAGATATACACTACTAGATAGCAAGATTTAGTATCAAGCTATAGTAATTAAAACAGTGAAACGCTGGCACAAAAATAGAAAAATATACCAACTATTCCAGAAATACATCCCACACATATACAGTCACTTGATTTATGACAAAGACGACATTACAGGGCAGTGAAGGAAAAGGTCGTCTTCTAATAAATAGTACTCAGTTAATCTTGATCCCTACCTCACATTATGCAGAGAAATCTATTTGAGGAGACACAAAATAAGTACATTCTGTATGATTCCATTAACATAAAGCCCCAAAACAGGAACAATGAATCATGACAAAAAACAGGGTGTTTCTTTTGGCAGGGAATGGGGGCCCAACAGAAAATTCCTGGAGAGCTGGCAATGTTCTATTTATTGGTTTGGGTGGTGATTACATGGTGGTACTCACTTCATGACAATTTACTGAATTGTTCACCCTTGACTTGGGTACTTTTCTGTATGTTTAAAACACTTCACTAAAAAATTAACAGAAAAAAGGTGGTCACACATGGTTGGCATGGGAACAAAGAGTATATATTTCATACACAAAAACTTTCTTCTAGTGTCATTTTGTCCTAAAAATAAATGTAAACATTTCCTACAATATATTATTAAATGTATCCCTTAAGATCCCAAAATGCCTCCTGAGACATAACATCTCCTGCTTCATGCAAATATTACTGATTTAGAAACTCCTCTCGCTGATACTTTAAAACTGTTCTGAGAGCACCAAGTAAGAGAACTGCATTCATTTGACCTGCATTCAATATTTCCAACTAGTCAGGTCACTGGAAGGTAATCCCTGTAATTGTCAACTGTAGGCAAGAACCAATAATTTCTCCTTCTATGCCCAATACTAATAGTGTTATAGCAATTTAAGAGAACCACCTTATCAATTTAAGTATCAATGCCAGTTGATGTTCATTCCTTTCATCATAGCTAGGACTACATTTCTGCAGAAATCATCCTTTACCTGCTCAAATGAGCCCACCCATTTATTTAATGAGTCCAGCTAGAACAGGTGTGATGGTAGCCTCTAAAAAATTCACAATTGATTACTTAGAGTTTTTTAAAAAGTAGACTTATACTCCTGAGAATATTAACTTACTTAGATGTTCATTTTAGGTCCCAAATGTGCTAATGCTGGCTTTGTGATTAAGTAGAGTTAAATTGGGAGGCTGAACCAGTTGATGTGTAATAGCAATTCAAAGTGCAAGTCTTTGTAAATCTTATCTTTCCCTTTATTAGATATTACACTCTTTATAAACTATTGTTATATAACCTGTTCTGACTTTAGGATAATTTACTAGAATTTTGGAGACATAGATTAAGTACTATTTACTAGAATCCCTTCCCATTAATTCTTGTACCTTTTTCAAACCAAAAGAAGTATTAATCTGGCTTTTACACGTAAGTATAAATGTGGTAAACATTGAAGTATTAGAAAGGGTTATAGACCTTTTATTGCCTATGCCGATTCTATCAAGGTAGTCTCCTCTCGGGTATTCTAACCTTGGGAGCAATTCTTTAGCAGGCTTCTGTGTGAAGTATTGCTCTTTCTACTTTAATTTGTCTCAAGTTTAAAGAACAGCATAGTAAGGGATTTGCCTGGAATGCAGATGGTGGGTTTAGTCCCCTTTCAACTGACTGTGGTGTACTGGGCAAATCACCCAATTAATGGGGCTATTTCTGGCATTGTTTTCTGTCACATAGTAGGCTCTGGGTAGTCCATGAGTGCACAAGAATTACATAGTTTCAAAGACCTCGTCCAACTTTTTCTTATATTTAACTCAATTCACTTCTGTGAAAGTAATCAACCAACAAAATAAAATGCAAATTAACCAGGTCTATTCCTGTACCACTACTACTCTTGGGACAATCTGGGATTAGAAAGAACCAGCACTGGAAGGTGCTATCAGAAGCAAAGGGGCAATGAAAATACAGTGATACATTTATTTGTAAACAACTGAACTAAAAACCAGGACTTCTTTATCTCAAACGAATCAATGAACTAAAGAAGAAAAAGAGTATTTCATATGACTTCTTATCCAGAAATCTACTTTTTGAAAAATATCAAAACAATCAATTTCTCAAAACAGCTTTATATATCACAATGGGGATCTTCGCAGAAGCAGCTACCAGTAAGATTCTTGCGCAGAGACTTACTGCAAGAAGAGGTATGTCGGGTGAGTGCGCAACGTAAGTCACGGATGGAGAACGGGATCTTGGAGACGGTCATCTCTGGAGATCAACCGGGAGAGAGTTCGACATGTCTGACGTGTGGCAACTTTTGGGGTCCTCTATGTTAAACATTCTTGTGAAGGGAAATTTTCTTCATTTTCAATATTTGCCTTAATTTTCTTCCATTAGTTCTCGCCCATGGCTACTGGCCATTCCTTTCCCTTTTTGAAACGTGAGCTTTTTAAAGGAAACATTTAAACTTTTTAAAGAAACAAAAGTATAAAAAATTGAGGACATAAGACACACTGGAAATATAAACTATTTTTCCTCTGAAATAGTAAGAAATAAGAAAAGCCTAATGTGAAATGCTGAAGTCTGAAAAACAGTAAAACAGAATGCTCAGTGACCTTTTTTAAATTTTTTTACTTTTTACTTTATTTTGGTTTTTCAATTACAGTTGTCCCCTTTTCCCCTAATTTCTTTCCCCCACCCAACCCACCCCCTCTCCCGCAATCATATCCCTCCCCGTTGTCCATGTCCATGAGTCTTTTATACAGGCTCTTTAATTAAACCCTTCCCTTACTTATCCCCCTTCTCTCCCTCTCCCCTCCCCCCTATTGACTGCTATTCTGCTCTTTGTTCTATTTAGTTCCTTTGTTTTTGTTGTTCTTTAGTTTCCTGTATTAGGTGATATCATATGGTATTTTTCTTTCTTTGCCTGGCTTATTTCGCTAAGCATAATTCTCTCTAGTTCCATCCATGTTGTTGCAAATGGCAGGAGTTCTTTCTTTCTGCTACATAGTATTCCATTGTGTAAATGTACCACAGTTTTTTGATCCACTCAGTGACCTTTTAGTCAGCTCATGTGAAGATATGTCATATGTTGATCAGACTTTTATTCATTTGCATTTTCAGGATATTGCTATTAATGCCACACGACACTAAACAAATTGCACTACAGATATGACATTTTGAACAGATAACTTCACCTCCAGTTTCTTCTTCAGCTGTGTTACTGCAGCCTCTGGTTACTTATAGAAAAAACATGTATTCGTCCTTTTTTTTGTAGGGGAAGAAAAACTTTCTACCTTAAAATTCTGTGGCTGGGGTCTGTGAATAAAGCTGACAGGAGAGGAGAAAAAGCATATATTCTTGTAAACTGAACTAAAAACAAAAGGAAAAAATAAAAACCCAAATGGTCAAGTTTATAAAAGCAAATTATTTGCTATTTTAATCTTTCCTTCCACAGGGACTACACAGAAAGAAATTAAAACTCAAAAGAAGCAGTCAGGCTTAGAAGTTTATGTACCATTTTAACAAAGGGTGATAAATGGTGAAGTAAACAGGCAAAGAGAAAGGGGTTGGGCTTTTAGGGGTGGTAAACTGTGGAAAAGTAAATATATGGGGATACTGACAGAAAATCAGGGTTATTTTAGTTCAAGTCTCTTTATGTAGACTCGTTTTAGTCTCATCCGTTTCCAGCGGTGAGGACCAAGAGAGGAGACACCCTTACAAAGGAAATTTAAGCCCTGCTCTTAGGCAGAAGCAGGACAGAGTTCTTCCTGCATCTACTCCTTCTCAGTTGCCTTCAAGTAGAAATGATCTTTATGTTAAAAGTGGCATATGTTAGGATGGCATATTATGATCCCCTTAATTTTCTAAGAAGTAATCGAAGTTCAGTTGCTCTTTTAAAAAATATTGGTTCCCAACCTGTGTTCTGTGGAGGAAGTTCCCTAAGGTGTCTTATTATTTTTTCAAGTTTTATGGTCAAGTAAGTTTGAGAGATGCTAAGTTAAACATGATTTTTTTTTCTAGCAGGAATTCTCAGAACTTTTAATTAGTTAACAATACATTGTGATTTGATGAAAGGGGAATAATGTTTCCCAAACTTACTTGACGATGGAGCATGTTTTTCAGACTATGTTTCAAGACTAGTGCTTCCTGTAATATATATTGAGAAATAATGGGATCAGCCATATTTGTATGTAAGTGTGAAAGTTTAAGCAGCCGCTGAAATAAGTATAAGCCAAAAGGGAGAGAGCTAAATTAATAAAGCTGGCAAGCGTCACAGTCAGAAGTAACCATGCTGCATTCTGAATCACGCTCCCGGGGACTGAGCTCTGGTCTATTCTTCAGAAGAAAAACTAAAGCATCTAAAGCTTCTGGATTCCACTGAATTAAATCACTAAAGAGTACCAATGGATGAAGAAAAAATGGTCTCATGTTCATCATTTCCATCCCTGGCTCAGTACAGCTCCAGTTGTATTATTCTTAAACATCTATTAACATGATTGCTTCATAATTACACAAAGGCTAGCTGCCAAGCATTTTTCTCAGGAAGCAAGGCATTGCTTGTTTTTAATTGCTCTCCTGGCTTGTGCAAAAGGGTCAGCATTTAAAAAAATTTTTTTTATCTTATTTTAATTGAAAAAAGTCTCTAAAAATGGCACTGGAGTGGCTTCAAGATAAAAAGGAAAAAATGCATTCAAGGCTCCAAACTAAATAACTACAATAATATAGGTGATTTGGGGCAGGGGAGTCCAGGGTTCAGAATGGGTAGAAGTCATCAATGCATGAGAAGCATGATAGTACTTAGTGTCTTCCCTGTGGTTAAGCTGTGCTGCCAGGATTGTAATTTCAGCAGATACTATCCTCAAAGGTCAGTTGCCACCATGTGCCCCCTTCTTGATCATCCTCCATGCTCCCTGGATAGAGGCAGAGCTAAGCCCCCGGATCAGATGATTGGTTGGCAAAATCCTACCTTGTCTCAAAGATTTGGGGAAAAAGTGGAGAGAGCAACTAATATTTACTGAGCACCTAGATGCCAGATATTTTCATACACATTGCCTCATTAACAAACATACACATCTTTTCCTTATTTTGTACATAAAGAAAACTGGGGCTGAGGTTACAAAACTGGTCCAAGGTCAATCCTAATGCTGAGAGTGAATTAGGTTAAAATTAGAGCCATGTCTGAGTGAGTCCAAGGTCTGTTTTACAGTATACCGTCTCCCAGTTATAAAAAACTTCATTTTATATGGTAGTATAAAGGTCCATTTCTCCCAGGATCTAGCAAAGCACCTCAGCTTCTACCATCACACCAACTTCCAGAGACCGGATGTTTAGATCTTTTCATTCATTTGCCCAAATCAATGAATGGAGCTATTTATTTTCCACTGTTGGTAATAAACTTTCTTGACTCAGCATTTTGGTGAAAAAAGACTAAATACTTGAATTGCTTCATTTCACACTCATTCTCTTTGCATGCATCTTTTTGGCTTGCTTTTAAAAATAGATTCCAAATCACTGCATATTCAGATATGGAAAACAGGAGGGAGAGCAATGAGAACACTAAGGTGAAACGGGCACATGGCTAGAGTACCTGTGTCTGCACTCATCCTCAATTAAATAGAAAACTCCTGAATTTATGAAACAATCACTCCTGTGTGCTTGGGACTGAAAAAACGGTAGACTTGGATTCTACCCCACTCTCCTACACTTGCCGCCCTGGCTAAGACTATCTGATTCAGTTTCCTCATTATTTAAAATGAGTTGATTTCCTAAGTTCCTTAAAAAAATCCAGTTAATTGCAATACATTGGCCTTTCCAGTGATTAAACAATTTACAATTATTCAAATTCTACCACCTAGTCCTTTCAAACATTTATTTGGCAGGGGCAAAGGACTAACATATCTAATTAAATTTTCTTTTGAATCTGAGAGGAAATCAAGCAGCAAAGAAAAGGTATGGTGACCCAGAAAACAGTTTACTTAATGAGACAGTAGCATCAGAGTTTGCTCATGTTGGTGGCAGGTATCAAGACTCATACCCTCTAAAGGTAGAGAGAAAAATCAACCTCTTCCAGGATAGACTAATACAGTAAAGTTCTCTCCCTCTTGCTTAGCCTGATACTAAATATTCACAAATGAAAATAATTCTGTGAGTGCTAGCCCATACAGATGCCCACAACACCTGCCTTCAAATTCTTATAATCCGAGAAATTATGTAACAGACTGTCTGGCTCAATCCTCACTGTGATAACAGAGCTAGATTTCCTAGCACAGGTTCCGGGGCATCTCACTGCCCTCATTACCCCGTCACTTGCATTCCCCTTCCTCACCCAACAATTACACTTGAGCTCTGGTGCAGTGAGACACCCCACAAGATGAGTGAATCATATCCACCACAGCCTGGCAGAGCTGGGCAAACACTAGTCACTCAAAAATACTGTATCATTGACTTGACTTTTTGGGCTTAATTTCCTAATAAATTAATCATTCCTTCAAAATGTCAGGATTAGAAGCATTTCAGTGGCAGTGTGCAATTCTTATTTATTTCATCAAAGGTTCTTTGGATGTGGCCAAGCTTATAGCTGCATATTATAGAGGAGGCACTTTGGGGGCTGCTTCTCTTAGCCGCTCTAGCAGACATCAGAATGGGGGAGAGGGAACTAGAGGGCAATTTCTCCCCCCTCACATACATATTCACCTCTTTTTCTGACCACTATGTGCATGGGCCTTAGAAGCAGAAGTCCTTGTCAACAAACATTAGTCATGCTTAGTTAATTATACCACCAGGAGGTCATCATCCTACCACCATTCATGTGAGGACAGGACAGTGATCTCAGAACAGTGCTTCTCAAACTACAAAGTGCTTACAAATCACCTGGGACTTTGCAGAAATGCAGATTCAAATTTAATAGGTCTGCGGCAGAGCCCCCAAATGCCTGCAATTCTAACAAGCTTCAAAGGACAATGATGCTGCTGATTTGCAAGCCACACCTGAGTAGAAAGGTCCTAGTGTCTCCTTGTGGTTGGTTATCTACCAAGAGAACTAAACAGCAGAAAACTCAGAGCCTCTGCACGCACTGGAGAATGCTACCCTGCACACAGGAGTTAAGTTCACTGACTCACACTGCCTAGACTCTGGATCTTTCTTCCTGCCCAGATGGATTGCCCAGCTTCTTCTTGTTTAGCTGAGTGACAAATCCTGGCTCAGCCTCACCAGCCGTATCTGGTGCCACTTTGCCCGCAATTCAAACATTTGAAGCTCCTGCTGAAGTACAGATTCCTGGACGCTAACCCTGAGATTCTGATTCATTAGGTCTGGAGTGGCCCCAAGAAGAAACAGACACCCTAAGGTGATTCTGAAACATGAAATTTTGGGGAAGGAAATACATGTAACCTCCTTGATGGATTTGAAAAACCTATATACTATGGCTGTTAATGCCTTTACATCAAGAAAGACTAAAACAAACAAAAAAATAACAAGACAACTTGAACATCTGATACTATAGAGAAGAAACGATTTCCTCCTTAATTTCAATACTTGCTTAGGGGCACTTAATGATTATTTCCAGTGCATTCTATCTTTTTCCTTATTGAAGTTCACTAAAAATGTAACATACGTCTTACATATTCTATAAAAAAATATTTTAATGTAGGTATGATTAAGGATACACTCAGTTAATGAGAAAAAATATCAAAGGAATGATTATTTTACCTTCTGACGGAACAAATAAAATTGGAGTTGTCCATACACACACACTTTTAAAAAATACATCCAAGAAGACCACTGATAAGGTAACAAAAATAAGGAAGGAACATTAGCTTTAAAATGGCAAAGGCAAATATAAAATACAAAAGTAACTTTATGAATGAAATGTCCCCCTAAAAAAGGCTAGCGTTTGGCTACTTGGTCTCCTCTGGCGCAGGGATGGCATCCTGATGGCTGTCAGCCTCCGCTGGGACAGCCTCAGGTCCTGCCACAGCAGCAGTGGTCTCGGATGGAGCAGAGATTACTTCTGGACTGGGGCTATCTCCTGTCTGAGCGGGAGTGGTTTCAGTCTGATTGGGGGTGGTCTCAGGCTGAGTAGGGGTGGTCTCAGACTGAGGGGTGAACATTTCTTGACTGGAGCTGGCTTCTGTTAGACTGGGCATGTCAGCTGGAGCAGGCATGCCTTCTTCTGTTTCCATTTCTGTTTCCTGACTTTGAACTTCCTCACCTTCTTCTACCATAGCAGGTGGCAGCTGTAATAAAGTCTAATAAAAAAGAAAATATCAGTATGAACTAACTCAAGTGAAAAAGCATTGGCTTATAAAGTTAAGCTCTCACATTAACATTGTCTTCCAATAAATATTGTCCATTCCAGTCTTCTCCAAAACACTGCTGGCCATTTTGTATTACAGACAAAACAACTCTGATGACAATGGCCTAGGTTTTGCTGACTCCAAGAATATGCCAACACAGATATCATAAACAACGATCAAAATACATATTATATCTTTAGAGAGGAAAGAACCTATTAGATTTTATTCCTATATAAGAACCTATTAGATTTTTTAGTAAAAGAATTTGTTGTCACACCTGGAAACAGTGGCTGACAGGGACTGATTGGCACACCAACTCAAGAAGGGCCAACTTCAGTCAAGGGGCCCTGCAAGGGGCGGGAAGGAACCAAACTGTGGGACAAGCCCTGACAGGGAGGGAGCAGGGAGTACAAGACTTCTGTTCCCTCGAACACTGGTGCAGCTCTAGATTTCTAGATGCTGAGCCTGAGCCTGGAAAAGTTGGGAAAGAGATTAGTGGAAAAAGACAAGGATTACCAAGAAGCATGAGAAAACTTTTGGGGATAATATGTTCATTACCTTGATCATGGTGATGGTTTCATAGGTATATATATACATATGTCAGAACATGGCAAATTGTACACTTTAAATATGTGTAATTTATTGTATGCCAAATTATATCTACATAAAAATGTTTTGAAAGTATGGATAATACATGAATAAGAAAAACACATTTTGATTTAGCTGATTTTCTACAAGGAATCAAGTATTTAAAAATGTATTCTGATGTGAAGTAGAACACAGTCAATAATACCGTGGTAACGTAGAGCAGTGACAAACAGTAACCAGAACTGGTGGGGTAAGGGGTAAAAGTGCCGAATCACTATATTATACGCCTGAAATTCAATAACTAATATAATACTGTATACCAACTATACTTAAATTTTAAAAAATTATTCTGAAACAGAAAAGATTCTTTAACAAGAAAAATAAGAGTCGGTTTTGAGAAAACTCACCTGATGATAATGATGTGTAGTCTGTATCAAATGCATGTACATGTTGTATACAAAGTTTGCCATTTGGGGCATATTCTTTATTATCTGTACTTCATGAGATGGTCTCTCCCCATTCTAGAAGAATGGAAAAAGAGTTAAATAAAACAAACACACAAAATTTAATCACCGCCGACCCCCCCTGCCCCCCACCCCAGGAAGGAGACGTGTACTGTGAATATAAGTTTTTTAAAAATAAACCAGAAACTAAAGGGATTGTTTAGTTATGGAAGGAAGGGGAGGGAAAAGCAGAGAAAGAAGGAGAGATAGGAGTAGCAGGGATGGAAGAAGATGGAGTGGTATTTCTCTGAGTATATTTTTTTGTTGAGTATGTGCTGTTCTCTCTCATATTTTCCCAGAATGTAAGCTTCTTAAGCAGCGGTTCTCAACCTGTGGGTTGCAACCCTTTGGGGGTCGAACGACCCTTTCACAGGGGTTGCCTAAGACCATCGGAAAACACATATATAATTACATATTGTTTTTGCAGTTCATCACTGTGCTTTAATTATGTTCAACTTGTAACAATGAAAATACATCCTGCCTATCAGATATTTACATTACGATTCATAAGAGTAGCAAAATTAGTTATGAAGTAGCAATGAAAATAATTTTATGGTTGGGGGGTCACCACAACATAAGGAACTGTATTAAAGGGTCGCGGCATTAGGAAGGTTGAGAACCACTGTTCTTAAGGCTTCTTCAAAAGCTAAACCATTTATTACTCTGTTATCAAATAATTAAGTTCTCCTCATAAAGCTAGAGAGGCAGCACAGTACAATGATTGTTAACAATGACTCTGAGTCAGCCTACTTGGGTATTCAAATCTTGGATTCTGTATCTAGCAGATGCACGGACAAGCTACTTCTTTAACTTTCCATTTTTTCATGCAGAATTTGGGTTAATGAGAAAACCTATTGAACAGGGCTGTTACTGAGATGAAATGAGATAAGGTCTGTATAGAACTAACTGCTTGATACGTGGTGAGTACTCAATAAATGTTGGCATATATAATTTTTATACAGAAAATCTAATTTAGTTCCTTAACGCAAGCAGCACTCTAAATCAGTGACTGGATGAACTTTTTGACATGTACCTAGCTGATGGGGTCATCTATAAGAGAATGCAGCTCTATACAATGAATACAGAAGTCCTACCTTTCTAGTGGTTGGGAAAGGTTCTGTTGGAATTATATGCAAATGAAGTGGGCGGGCCGTGAGCTGGCTGAAAGCTGGAGTTAGTTCAAAACAGTTTTGGAAAAGGGATACTCTGGCGAAGATATAAAGTCCAAGTCTGGCTCTAGACATGGCCACCACTAAGCGACGAACATCCCTTTAAAAAACAAACAAAATTAATTAATGTACAGCAAGATTAATAACATTATTTATGCAGCTTTTTCTTACATATTCCATGAAATATTCCTGTTAAACTGTGTCAATAAAAAGTTAACTTTTTCAAAACTTAACAGAGTAAACATTAAGTTAATCAGTGTTATGTGACTACTAAACCGAGTACAAAGTTAATGCTTTATTACTAATCTCTATGTTGGCTTTTTTTGGGGGGGGGAGGGGGAATCACAAAATAACTGATGCGTGATTAAAAAAACCTAAGTAGCTATATTGGTGTTATGGTTCAATTGTCTGTCATCACTATTAAGTCCATCTGAACCAACCCTTCCTCTGCTTCTTACCTACCAAATTCCCTGGCTCTTCAAAGTCAAATTTTAGTCCCAGATAATTCTTACCATATCATTCAGTGTTATACTTATTTGTAATAATAATTACAGATATAAACATATAGTATGATGATATGATACAACATACACATAATACCATGTCTTATTCACATATTTACTCTAGTACCTAAAGTATTCAATTTTCACATAAACAGTAATAAAAATGGCTAAATTGAACGATATAACTTTACACATGTCTAATAAATTGCCAGTTTTATTTATCTTTTAAAGGGAATATGTTTTTACAACTTTATTTGAATCAAATAAATTTATAAAAGGAGGGCTATATATTGTCTAATTTCACCTCACTTTCAGTATGTGTTTTAGTAAGAAAAACAAATTTTGGTTTCAAATACAGAGGGCAGTTTCAGTTTGTTTTCTTGAGATGCTCTTACAGGGCTATTTAAATTGTGAGTATTCTATAAAAAAGACTTTCATGAATGACAGTATTAGAGTGTTACAGAGATCAAACGTCACAGAGATCATGTAATAACCAGGGATACCTCCCCCTCCCCCCATACACAAAACTACCAGATGCTCATTTAGGTAGAAGAAAACATATCCCCTTGCAGTAGAGCATTCTGAGGAGTTTCTACATTAGTGACACACTGGAGTCACGAAGGACTACTATCTCCCAGGTTACTACAAACACAAATGTTTTTTATTTTCTCCACATTTCCTTAGACCCTCAAGGGGTCACACTACAGGTAGGTGGTTCCAACACTGGTAACTAGATGCACAATGCTAGAAATACTTAGTATTTTGAGTTTTCACACAAACACTATAAAGGAAAGTATAGGTAAAACAATGTTGCCAGGGAAAGAAAGGTGGTAGTGATAGAAGCAGACATAAACTACTGTTTTCATGGTAATCCCTGTGTTACAATGTTCAGTTCTCCCTTTTCATATCCAGAAGGCTCTACACCTCTCCGCAGATCACACAGTGTTCTTGCAGTGATACTGAACTGATCCTCATCACACATGAGGAGAGTTAGACCAAGGTTTTCTGCAGACCCAAACGTAGGTATCTTCTAAGGATACGCTTGATGTCTCCCCACCTGGACTGTAAGCTTCATGAGGATAGAGATATGAATATTAGAATTACTTCTATATATCAAGAACCCAGCACACTACCAAATAAGACTGATTTGAAAGTATTTGTTAAATGAATGACCAAACACTATGAACATGACAAACTACCAGGCCAAAAACAAATGAGTGGACAGGGTTCCCTAGAACTGTATCTTGAGCTCAGGGCAATGAGAATTACACTCTTCTTTCGTCCCTAGAACACAGCTGGATTGAGACAGCACTGATCGGCGAGCCAGCATTCTCACAGAACCCCTTATGAGGAGACAACACAGAAGTTACAGTATCACTGCTTTGCAAGGAGCAAGTCCCAACCATTTCTGTCGGTACCTGGGCTTTCCAAATCAGGTGGGGCCATAACAATGAATGTTGGGGAACGGAGCAGAAATGTCTTACTACTCTGGCTTCTACACAGCTCCGCAGTGTCCTAAGACAGGTCTCTGGAACTAAAGCTGTAGAGCCTGGCTCCTATACAGTTCCCTGAGTTTACCCTGGATGAAAAAGATGTGGGCAAAAGAAATATGACAGGCACCGGAAAACTAAGAGTTACCAATAACATAGGTAACTAGACCCAAGAGAAAGAAAAACATGTTCACACAAAAACTTATAAATGAACATTCATAGCAGCATTATTCATAATTGCCACAAAGTCAAAACAAAACAAAACACAAAACAAACCCAAACATCCAACAACTGATAAATGTTAAAGAAAATGTGATATATCCACACAATGGAATATTTAGCAATAAAAATGAATGAAGTATTCATACTTGGTGCAACATGAATGAAACCCTGAGCTTATTATTATGCCAAGCAATTCCGTTTAGATGAAGGGCCTGGAATAGGCAAATCCACAAAGACAAGAAGGATAAGAGTGGCTGCCAGGGACTTGAGGCGAGGAGATGGGAGTGGCTGCTGGTAACCACAAGGCTTCTTGTTGGGTTGACGGAAATGTTCTAAAAGTGACTGTGAAGATAGCTGCATAACTCGATGCATATACTAAAAACCACTGACACACTTAAAATATTTGAATTGTATAGGGTATGAATTATATCCCAATAAAGCTATCATTTAAGAGAAATATGAAAGAAAGTAGGTTTTCCTGGTCTCTTGAAACTTAAGAAACAAAATATCAGAAAAGGAAAGATACAAAAGATTATCTCTGTAAAGCAAATAGTCTATGAAAAGTCTGATAAAATTCTAGCTTAGATACCTAAGGAATTTGGGTAATTGGAAGCATAAATAATTGTTAAATTGACACACCCCCTATATACTTTAACAACACCTGAACCATCACCAGCTCCCCGCGATGAAAATCTGGATATTCAAGAGCAAATTCTGGCAAATACAAAGAAGATTGATTACATGGATAATGGTATTTTTGCTTAGAAAATCTTGATATGTAAGACAATATGAAATCAGTTTCTTTTTAACACTTCATTTATAATAGGCATTTTACCATTGTTTCTTTTTTTTAAGTTTCCAGGAAATTCAGGCCAAGAATAGCACAGAACTAAATTCATGGGACTCTGGAAAAGACAAAGCACTACAGAGTAAGAATAAAGGTGAGGAGGATAGGAAAGCAGTATCCATTTACTCATACCATGAGTTTTTGAGAGATTTAAATTATGTAAATCCTAATAATGCCCCATTCCAAAATCAGCTAGCTATAAATCTCACTGTGGGAAAAGAACTGCTTTTTAGAAAGGTCAGTCTCCAAATACATGTTTGACACTTAAATAAATTAGCAAAAAATAAGGTGTATTGTAGAATGCTATCGTCTTAAAACAATTTCTTGAAACATCCTATCTTTGCTTGCTCTAACATAAAAGTTATCAGTCTAATGGAACCTCATCACTGAGCTAAGCTCCAAACAAATCTCGACTTAATGATAATATTATGGGAGCTTGGAGAATTTTCTTTTTATATCCACCAAATAAAATAATAAAATGAACTCTCCATATAGTTTTGCTATTAAGTCATATGAGATGAAGGTTTATATAAAACTAAACGGCTGCTTGTAATAATAATAAGATATTATTGCTATAAATCTCTAGCACATCAATACATCACAATAAAGGACAAAAACAGATTACTGTTTGTTTCGACAATTCTTAATCCTGGGAGAAAAAAATGGTTCCTTTATCCTCTAACAATGAAGCTGAGAGACTGTGGAGGAACGTCAGAAATCCTGTGCAATGAAAAAACCATCCCAAAGAGACTTTTGAACCACTTTACTTCCTTTAATTTCTGATAGTAAGTTTCCAACAGATATAGAATATATATTAAGATTTTATGATACAGTGCTATTTCTGAATGTTTTTGAAGACTAAAGAGCTTTAAACTACTAAAACAGTTAAGATTCAAAAAACTCAGAAGCAATGCAATGGTTAACTATACAGAGAATCTGATATTGTTATATTCCAACATACAGTATCAAAAGCTGCCATAACAATCAGTTATACTTTAAATTTAAAGAAAGTAAATCTACTTAGCCACAGAAGTTTAAAATTGAAGCAGATAGTAAAGTTCAGTAATATCATGAGTTTTTCCTTACGTACCTCAGATGGCCTACTGCCCTGGTTCGTACTAGAGAAAGAAGAATATAATCATTCTGTTGACCTTGGAATCTGTCAACAGTTGTCACCTAAGGAAGAAAAAAATGGTAAATATGGTATATTTTCAATAATAACACTCTAAAGAGATCATTTAAATAGTGTGCTAGAAATAAAAATCTTACTTTTAAAATAATCAATCCTTAAACAAACATGACCATATACTTGGAATTCAAAGAACAAGTTAGTGAACACTAACCGAATTAACCGCCATGGCCAGACTGGGCCATGTCCCTATGTTATTCACACTATGGCATACATCTTCACCTATGCTGACAGCTGAATAACTATATGTGTAATTAATAGTCTTCCCCTACTAGACCACTCAACTCCATGAAACAGGTACTGTGTTTAGCTTGTTACCGGCCTCCCAGTTTGATGCCCAACTGTATAACTTAGTTTACTCAGTTATTTAACATATTTCTAGTTCTCATCTATAGCATTCCTGTCAAATAATAAACAAATAATCTTCAGTTTGAAAATATACGTACAAATAAGAAGATTCGGGGAGGTTTCAGTCTAATATTGGCACTTAGGCATTTATCACTTTTTCACTAATTCAACAAAAAGCTCAAATGCTTATCCTGTACAGACTACCATCACGGTCCTACCTTTAAGAGGTGAACACTTATTTTAAAATCAGATTCACAGGGGTGTAATTTACATACAATAAAATGCACTCACTTTAAGTGTACAGCTTGATAAGTTCTGATAATACACATTCACTATAACCACCATCATCAAATCTGCATTCCCTCCAACTCAACAACCACTGATTTACTTTGTCACTATAGAATTTCCCCCCAATTCTAGAATTCCATAAAAATGGAATAATAAATTATATACTCTTTTTTGTCTAACTTTCCTTTTCATTCAGCAATTTGATTTTGAGATTCATCCATGTGTTGTGTACATTAAAAGTTCATATTTTTTTCACCGCTGATTAGCAGTCCACTGAATGCATGTACAATTTGCTTATCCATTCACTTGTTCATGACATTTGGGGTGTCTCTAGTTTGGGGCTATTTTGAATATAACTGGAATGAACAATGTTGTATAAATATTTTTGTGTCATGTTTTCTCACTGCTGCTGGGATAAAAGATAAAAGTGAAATTGCTGAGCTGTATGGAAAGTGTGTATATAACTTTCTAACTGTCAAACTGTTTTCCAAAGTTGCTATATCACTTCATACATTCACCAGGCATGGTCCAGTTCCAGACTTCCAGGTGCCCCACATGCTTGTCAACATTTAGTATAGTCAATCTTTATAATTTTAGTCATTCTCCTGGATATATAGTGGTACCTCATTGTAGTTTCAATTTGCATTTCCCTGACAACAAATGATGGTAAGCACTGTTTCACGTGCTTATTGGCCATTCAATGTTTTCTTGTGTGACATGTCTGTTCAATACATTTGCCAACTTCATACTGGGTTGTTGTCATTTAACAATGACTTTTATATTGATAGAAGTCCTTATATTCTAGATCCAAGTCCTTTGCTCTTATGTGTGGATGTTACACTAGGAAATTCTGTTGCTATCCTGACCCTTGGAGAGCTCATCTGAGAACTGGGCTCACACACCGAGAACAGCAGGGCAGGAGGATGACATGAACCTTGGTCTTTGATGACATCACAGAGTCCCTGTAACCCCATCCTGAGCCATGCTATTTTCATCTTGTTATGGGAGAGAGAAACTTTTTTTTTTTTAATTTATTTATTTGTTTGTTTATTTTATTTTCAGAGAGAGGGGAAAGGAGAAAGAGAGGGAGAGAAACATCACTGTGTGGTTGCCTCTCTCTTGAGCCCCCAACTGGGGACCTGACATGCAATCTAGTAATGTGCCCTGACTGGGAATCAAACCAGCAACACTTGGCTCGCAGGCTGACACTCAATCCACTGAGCCACAGCAGCTAGGGGGAGAGAGAAACTTTCTTTATTATTTAAGTTTTTCTGTAACTTATAAAGAACTCAGATATTGAGGTCCTTCTATTTCTAAACTTTCTACATTTCAAAGTTACCAGCTTCTCATTTTCACTCTCTATATCCTTTATGGAGTGTTTTATAGTGTCTATTCCTCACTGCAGTCCTTTTGATTTTGTCTTCATTTCTATAATTTTGTTTTCTTTTCTTCTAGTTCACATTCTTTCTCTTCCTGAGTTCTTCAACTTCTCTACTTTGTAGCTCACAGATACGGCTATTTCATTAACTACTTTAAAATTCAAAGCCAAATGTGTATTCAAAATTTTCATGTTCCAGGTCATGTTTTCTGGAACATGTATCTAGTCAATGAATATGTTCTGAAGCTCTTTACCTGTTATTTTTTTTCCTATATAAATTGAGCTTGTGTTAGTTTCCTTTTCCACACTATTTTATTACTGATATAAGAGATTAGGCTTGGGTGAGCAGAACTGTTTTTTAAAAGCTAGAATCTTCACAACAGAAGGGTCTCTTCTGCTACTGCAGAGACAGTCTGTTTTTAAATTGAAAATAAAGCTATTGCAAATGTAGCTCACCTGTAGGTTTTTTTGAACCAATCTGGGACTAAGAAGGCTTCTGCTCACCCCAATCTGCATCCATTGTTGAATAGCAGGGATGTGGCTTATACTTCAGAGTATGCCACTCACCTTCAGGAAGTGCACTTTTGCTGGCCTTTAAAAAGTAGTCCACTAACGTCTCTTCTTCCCACATTCCCTTCATGATTTTAGTTATCATATTGTGCCATCTCACTAAAAATGGAATTTGTCTTCTCTTCCTCCCATTTTCCTCTTACTTTTGGATTATTTCCATATAGAGCCATATTCATAGCCAAAGTCCGAATTTCATCACTATTAATATATGTTTCATTATTCGTCCAAATTTTCAACCTTTTATTGATAAAATCAAGCATATTCATTTTCATTTGATATTACTCCCTCATATCACATAAAAAATGTTAAAAAATCCTAGGTCTGGATGCACTTTATAATTTTCCTTTATTTTCAAGGAAAAAACACTCCCCTATACATACACAAGCAGTAAGAGGCAGTACAAATTATACCTTTACAAACAAAATTAAAAGTGATACAATTCCTATTTCTGCTCTAACAGTACCTAAAAAATGTAATATTATTATCCATCATTTTGCCAACAAAAGATTTTAGAAACATTTGTTCTTGATTACTGTCAATAAAAACTGTCAGTATGGTAGCTGAGACAGAAATTCAAAGCAAATTAATAACAATGTCAGACAGGATTGCCAGAGAATTATTTATAGTTCCTATTACTGCATTTTCTCACGTCTTACAAGGAGATAGTAAAGACAAAGTGGAACGATATAAATAACCCATAATAAATATAAATCTTTCCATCTTACCAAAATCATAAGAGAACATATGTATTACATTCATAAAATTACCTTATTTGGTCTTCCGATCAGTGGATTGCTCCCACATCGTCTATTGATAATGTCACGAATAAGATGTTTTTGCCCATTATAAGTTGTCAGAATACTAATCTTGTCAGCAGGGTAACCAAGTAAACACATGTACATAAAGAGTGCCACTACATATTCTGCCTCTCCGAGATTCTGTAATGCAAACATCAGATTGTGCATTTAGTTCCTTGTGTTTCGATCTTATAGAAAAAAATGGTTCACTAGCACAATTTGTTCATTAATCACACTTCAAGAGGTGAAGAGTTAATAATCTGGACAAGTGAACATCTTACATAAAACCAATTAATAACCTTATCGTAGATTAACATTGATAATAAACATAGAATAATGTAATTATTACTGTTTGACATTTGCAATATATTTGTAATATATGTAATACCATAAAAATTACCAAGCTAGACTTAATATTTCTAGGACTACAACAATCACAACACAGACCAAGGGTATTTTGCTACAGTGTACTGAACTGTAGTTATGGAAAGAAACTAACATAAATGGGTAAGGTAACTGCCTTAGAAGGCAATATAAAATTCAGTCTAATAGCATATATATCTAGCAGTACTGTAGTCAACTCTCAATTTTTACACAATGCTTTTCCTTCTTCTTTCTACTTCATAGTATTCTTTGTGTTTTGTGTTTCTTCTCTCATGGTGGCTGCCACCTCTACCAGACCACTTTAGGTGGGAAGAGGATGTGGCCCCAAATTGGTCAGCCTGGCTTACTGCGATGTGAGAGACTGGTTCAAGTTTGGTGTGAAGGAGTTTAAAACCAAGGCTTAACTGAACCTGAAACCCAGGAAGCACATGCAGTCATTTAGTCCAGTTTAGTAGAGACTAAACTGCAAGTAATAGATGAAGGAAGAAAGTAAAATGAGAATACAGGCATAACAATGACAATCAAAAAAGAAAGACAAGAAGCTGGATTTCATGTCAAGGAAACAGGAAAGTTAGAGGAAGACCTTCAGAAAAATCATTTATATATTGGTGACACACAGCCTGAGTTATTTCTTAAATTTCCTAGTCCTTTGGATGATAGGAGGGAAAATAAGTCATATGACTGTAAATCTTATCGATTTTCTTGTCAATAGGAAAGTACATTTATCTAAGCATCAACTCTAATCTAGGTAAAATAATTCTTTTGGTGTATATGCTGCCAGATCTTTTTGTATATATTATCAGCATATATTTTCTATATGCGTTTTCTATTGCTTTTAAAAAATAAAATGGGACACTACAGATACACTGATAACTTGATTTTTTCCATTTAACATAGCATAAACATTTTTCTTGTCAGTAAACCAAGCTATAATGTCATAATTCTAGTGACAATTCACTATTTCACTATATGGCATAGGTAATAAATGTAATCAGCCCCACTGATAAGACATTCAGGTTGTTTCTCATTTTAGTGAAATTAGTTGAAAAATTCATCTAATTTTTTAAAGGATGAATTCTTAGAAAAACATACATACATGCTTTTAATACATACTGAGACGCTGTCTACCAAATTACTTTCTTACTAGTTTTGCATGAGTATAAAATTTCCTCAAATCTATCCCAATAGAGGTGAAAATATGTGCCAGTGATTTGTACTTGCTATAAATCTATATTTTTCTGTGCGTATGAATTGCATATTCTTTTCCTTATCGCATTTTTCTGTTGGGGTACTGATTTTTCTAAAAAGCAATTTATAAGAGTTCTATATACATTCAGACTTCAACCCACTGTTTGTTAAACGTTGAAAATAAATGTTTCTCAAACCAGTGTTTTTCTTTATAATTTTTGCTTTTGGTAATAAGCTTAATAAGATCTTTCTCACACCAACATTACATATTCATTAATATTTTCTTCTTTCTAGAAAGTTTGCTTATAGTTTCTTTTGTGTATCTTTAATCCATCTGAAATTAATTTTTTTGTGCTGTGTGTGTGGAGGGAATCTAACATTCTTTATTCACTGACTAGCCAAATGGTATAACTGATTTAGGTAGCAATTCGGCCCAGCAACTGCAAAATAAACTTAGAAGTTTCATGTTTCTTACCTGATAAAAGTAAGGATTAGGTTCAGACTCTCCTACTCCCTGAAAGTCTTCAACATTGATGAGCTGGAAGTCATACAGCAAGCCAGCATTTGCTGTACTAAACTCCGGCAAGAGCTGCACATGGGGTAAGTTGCCTAGTTTCTTGTATCGCCAGTTGTAGAGGTTGCACAAGCTTTCCAAAGACAAATACCCCAAACAGAGACTATTAGCAAGGTAAAGTCCCTTTTAACATACGTAAGAGCATTTCTAAGGAACTGTGCTCTTCCTCTCAATTTTCATGGTACCCATTTTGTGCTTATCTTCCTAGAAGTAATGCTTTTTCAACCTTTGCCTCCCTACTTCAATTAACCAAATCAGAAGGTAGGTGATATTACAGAAATGACAGCTCCACTGTGTTCTCTCAGGTAAAAGCTATCTTCAATGAAATCTAAAAAGCAGGGAAACATATGTAAATTGAGGGAAATTTTGAGGTAACTATGAGATAGGCCCTGTACACTTTATGAAGCAAGAATTGGGTGTTCTCTTGTTCATTGTTTGCTTTATATTTCAAAATGTTATTAACTGTATATCTTCTGGGCACATAAAAAAAGGGACAGTGGAAAAAATAACTTGGTTAATTCACACCCCATGTCAAAAGCAATAAAGGTGCTTTCTGGTATCTGATGGCCAGTTCCTGGGCAGAGGGGAGTGCTAAGAGTTTATACAGAAGACGTTATCAAATACTTGGCTTATGGAACTGATGTCCATAGATTGGAGTAATCCCCTCCTGCCTCTCGGCCCCTTTACCTTGCTCTGGCTCTCCCCTGGGCATCGAGGTCCACAGTAGGAACTCCAATCCGGACAAAACGAGTGAAGAGAGATTGCTCCATGTTTGAATACTTTTGAAAGGCCATGTTCTTAATGACTGGAGGTAACTGGTGATGATCCCCAATCATAATCCATCGCTTTAGTCGGCTGAAACCATCCTGGGGATTCTAGAAATGACAAGTAAGGAACTGGCAAAATATCCTAATTGATATACTACCCTGCTAGTCCTCCAATTTATTGCACAAGATTCTTGCTAGGCACAAAATAGCTTCATTAGCTCCCTAATTCTTCATATTCACCAGCGCCACAGAGAGGAACCTGGCAAATCTATAGAGTGACTTGTGAACCAAGTATGCATTCTATTGCTCTTGGCCAACAGCATGGGAGGAAAGGAGATTGAGGTGGCCAGCATGGAATCACCCTATTTTAATAGGCAGGGTAATCCCAAGAGGTCTGGGAGGCTTAGGTCAGAATCAGGCAAAGAGTGCAGAGAAATAAACAGATGCATGCACAGGGAAGTAAAAAGATGTTAAAGGAAACACCTTGTATTACAATTATGCCGAGAGCCAGTTCTGACAGCAGTAAAAATTATACCTTTTTAAATTTCTTACGCCACTATATCAATGTCCAACTCTATGTGTCTCCTTATTCTTTAAGACATATCCTGATAAAATATATTTTAAGTCCCAAATAACTTGGCTTGTAAAACTACTTTTGGAACCCAATGTATCTACAAGCGAGAGCAGTCTTTATTCTTAAATTGGGAACTCCACATTTTGTTTTTAATGCTTCCATAATAAAGACTACTGTACAATAAGAAACACACTTAAACATCATCTTTAGCTCAAAAAAATTCAGGCATAAAATAAGAAAAAGCAATGTACCCAGTAAGCATCAAAAATAATTCTAGAAACAACTCTAACAAAAGAGATGAAAAAAAATAGCTTATCTTCTTCCCAAACTGCATAAAAATGCAACTTTCTTAATTAAAATTACTTAGTCTTTTCAAAACTTAAAAGATAAACTATGGATTTTTAAATAGTACTCCCGGAAACAATACAAACTACTAAATAATCAGTGAATAGATTAAAGGATATTTACAGAATTAAAATAGAATATCAAACATAATGATGCTAGGGAAAGTGCATACTCATGGCAATTAGCACCCCCCAAATTATCTAGCTTTCTCATGCTGCCCCTGGCAATTCTGAAATTCCCCTTTCTTTGTCTCAGATCTCAATATCTTACCTGTAGAAGAAGAGGTATGAAAGTTTCTATCTCCAGAATCTGAGCAGCCTCCTCCATTAAAATGTTGTCATACTGAGAAAAGGAGAAAAAGGAAAGCTTGTCAGAAAGACAGCTTGAAAGCCAAACAACTACTATCATAACCACAACCACCATGCAAAAACAAACAAATCCTAAATAATTTCCAATAAAAATAATAAGAAAGTATTCACACAGAGTTTGCAATCTTATTTATCACTATGTCCCTGCTTCTCCAATTTAAGTCTTTAACCTAAGGGAAGCCCCCATAATATGGAACTCTACATTGAAGAAATCTTGTACATCATTTCTTAGACTGCAATATCAATTCAGTTCTTTAAGTTCTACATAAGCAAGAATCAATTTATGATTATATAGAAGTCATTTTCAATTGGTACTTCTTTTTCTATTTTTCTTTATAAAGATTTAAAAATTACAATTTATATCCAATGTTATTATGTATTAGTTTCAGGTTTGCAGCATAGTGGTTAACAAATCATTATGTGTTCCCCCGATTATTTCCAGTACCCACCATACAGTTATTATAATATTAGTGACTATATTCCAGAGAAGGAAAACTCTGACTCCAAAAAACCTCCGCTGCCTTGCGGCATACCTCCTCAGGGGAAAGGCTAAGGGAGTAAACCCCGACAGAAAATCCGGAGCCGGAGTCCCTAAGGCGGTTTGACGTTGTAGTCAACACCGGCAACTCCTGCGGCGCACCTGAACCCAAGCTGTATCGACTCCGTCTTTCCCTTGGACCCTTCAGCTGCGAAGAGAGGGGGGGTCTGCTGCATGGGCAACAGCAGACCCTCCATATTACCCTGCCCAGGCTCTGTAGCTTCAGCGTCATCTCAAGATGTCGATTCAACACGGGAGGAGACAGATACCATGTCACTCCCGAGTCGGACTGCACAGCCATTCTCGGCGGTGCAGATAGACTCTGAAGAAGCTACACCATCGTCTCTTGAGACGGACGGCTGCCAACGAGTGACTATATTCCCTATACTGTACTTTTCTATCCCTGTGACTATTTTGTAACTACTGATCTGTACATCTCCACCATTGGTATTTTAGGGTAATTTTTTTCCCCCTTATGAATCCTACCCAGCACTCAATCTCCTTTTGTTTCAGCCCCTGGCATTAATTTATCACCAAAATATGTAACTTTTACCTTCAAAATCTCCCTCTTGAATCTATTCATTTTTCTCCATTTCCACCACCACTATCACTCAAGTTTAAGCCACTACTCTGACTACTGCAAGCCAGGTTTTCCCCAGTCCCTCCCCTTCCTGCCTTTACCTCCTAAATCACTGATAGAGCAGCCATCTAATCACTTCCCTGGTGTCAAACCCTTCACTGGCTTACAATTGTTTTAGGAAAAAAATTCCCTTAACGTGGCCTGCAACAGATGTACTTAGGGCCTGTCTATAGCCAACTTGGCCCCTTGCCTTTCTCTACCTTACATGTCATTCACGTTGACCTATTTCATTTTCTCAGAAATAGCAAAACCATTTTTCCCTCTGGCCCTCTGCACATGCTATTTTCTCTTTACTTTCTGTTGCTTGGCTCTTTCTCATTCTTAAAAGATCAGGCTAAACCCCACTGTCTCTAAGCCTTCTTTGACCTCCCCATCTAAAACAGGCTTCAGAATATTCTTTTCCTTTGTCTCATAGCACTTCACAATTTGTGATTCTGTGTATTTACTTGTTTGTTACCTGTATCCTCTCATTAGCCCAGTTTATAGTAATGTTAGGCACTGCACATTTGTAAAATAATTTAAAAAAATCAAGTCTTCCTCTAACATAAGGAAATTTCATTCTTTCTTTGATGATTACTTCTCCTTTATCTGCCTAATTCTCAACATGTTTTACCTTTCCCCTCTACTTCTAATTCTGATGGCTACTTAGTGTATCTTACTCCTTGTTTTATTGGTAAGATTCCTTCTTTGAGAATCTCTTAAGTACATATTAGAATTCCTTTGTTTTCTGTTTTTAAGGTTTTCTCCTCTTATTTTGTTTTCTGGGGAAAGGTAGGGGATAATATTTATTCTTAATGCTTAATTAACTCTCCTCTTTTGAACTGTTTATATATCCTATAATTTTTGTGCTACTCATTCAATCAAAATTTGCTTGCATCTATATTTGTCCAACATTGGCAGCTGAGCTGGATTTCCATTGGACAGGATATAAAAATTCAAGTTCAATTCTGCACTGCTTCGTATTGAAAAAGTTTTAGGCACATGGCTGGATATCTTCTCTAACTCTGCCTGATACTGAATTTCCCTATTATAAAGATTAATTATGTCATCCTGGTGTAAGCTTACAAGGAGTTCAAACAGCCCCATTTTCACACAAGTCCCTGCATAGACTCTCAGGATAATAAATACACCATGCAAAACAGATTGGGAGAAGCTCGAAGAAAGCAGCTTAAAGAGCCTGCTTTCTAAAAAAATGCTGAAAATGTAATGCAATTTAATATATACATATATATATATAACAAGGCGATTTTAATCACAAAGCAAAATTATGACATACTATATTGGGACTATTAGGAAGAAGAAAGTTCACAAATGTGCATGTATACCTCCTTGGGGACAGCACAGAATCAGAAGACAAGTGACTAAGATGGAAACTTAACATTCTTTACTAATATAGATTAAAATGATGAAGAAAACAGAGTTGAAAGATTAAATAATTGAGGAGGATAAGAGAGGAAGAGATTGTCTTTTTAAAATTTTAAGCAGATCTACAAGGTTTTTAAGCTCTTAAACCAGATACATGTATAAATTGTATAAAAACAAAACTTTAAAATTAAAAACATAAAAAAATCTAGGAGATACTATCAACACTCACGCTATCTTTAGATGCCTAGCACAATGTAAGTGAAGAAAATGATTACTAAAATGTGATAAGCTACAAGTAATATTTTTTAGAATAGAACATTAAAGGATGCATGAAAGCATAACATGTTAATTATAACACACATCATTTCCCCTTGTTATTGATTTAATATCAAATTCAAAGTATATTTTACGTCAGCTCCAAGAATAAAATATTCAGGTGAGAAATTCTCACTAATAATTTGCAAAAGGGTAACTTCACACTACCCTTTACTAAATTATCGTGTTTGTCCTACCTTGCAGCTGAGGAGCCTTTCATCCAAGAACAATTCTATCACCTTGGATTTATTTAGTACCTATCTTTCAGTGAGTGTGTAACATTTAAAAAATTGTCAGTTATTTTCATCAACAACAAATGCTTTTCAAACTCTGAATTCAAACCAGTGCACTAACCCTATTTTAAACAAGCAGGAAAGGTAAATGATTTGCATTAAAATCACAGTTTAGACCAGCACATTAGCAAAATCACAGTGTCTGCAAATTCACATTTACTGCTCAAATATTACATTCCATTTCAACTGAGTCACAGGCTAAGAGGCTGTATCATTCCCTTTAGCTCTCTGGTCTTTATCATGTAATTAAGTCACTTAATATCTCATCTTTACAGCCTAAACAAGAGTATTCCATATCCTCACATGGAAGGCTTTTTATTTATTGAATGAACAAATAACTGGGAGTGAATGTGTGCTTAAAACGTAAACAATGTAAGCATATAAATGTTTAATAGGTAAAAAACATTGCCAAATAACATTCATTCATTCATTTATTTATTTAATCCTTGCCTCAGAATGTTTATTGATTTTAAGAGAAAAAGGAAGGAAGGGAGGGAAGGAGGGAGAGAAACATTCATCAGTTGCCTCCTGGATATTTCCTGACTGGGGAGAAACCCGCAAACTTTTGGTGCATGGGATGATGCTCCAACCAACTGAACCACCCGGCCAGAGGGCCAAATGTTATTTTTGTAGCTTTTAGTTTTGTTCAGAAATTTTTTCACATAGAGAAAATATATTAATCTACCTTAACAAGTATTAGAATTTGGTTAGGCAATCATATGGTATAATATTACTTAATGAACATATTACTGACTTAAAAAAATTATATTTACAGTTCTCTAGTCATATAAACATAGATGTTATCATCACTTTTAAGAGACATTTTTGAGTAATTATAAATGCAAACTACAATAAGAGGTGATCTAATCTCCAAGGGAAATGGCCTACATGAAAAACAAACAAACAAAGAGCTGAACAAATGATAATTTAAGGAACTAAAATGGAAGTCATTACCTTGAAACCTAACTTGACTAAATCATGTCGTTTTAAGGCAGCATGAGTACAGGTCATGGCAATAATTTTGGCTTCTTTCACCAAAAGGTATTTAGACCTGTCCAGTCCACTTCGAAGCAGTTCGGAGGCTCTGAATTCCTAAAAGAGTGGGAGTTGGGAGTGGAGCAGTGAGAGACTATTTTAGGAAAATAAACATAGTTTATGCATATATCCACACAATCCAGTTAATCAAACTTAATTCCTGAGAACTTAATATAAATATATCATAAACTAGGCCTAAAGAAACCATAATTCTTTTCATTATTAATTAGGTACTAGTTGAATTCAAGTAACAGCTGATATCCAAGCTACAATTTGGAGTGTTTTTTGTATAAGGTAAAACATCTGCAAGATCAATAAGAATGCTGAATAAAATATCAATCACCGCTATACCTATATTATTCAGGGTCCCTCCAGAAAAACTGAAACTATTTCAAGTATTGATAACAAAGGGAATTTAATGCAGGGGGACTGGTTACACAAGTGACAGAGATGCAGAAAAGCCAATGAAGGAGCAGTAAAGTAACCCGGATGTCAGCAACAGCAGGAAGTTATGACATTCCTAGGCTAAGGAGGATAAGAGAGGAGCAGTGCTATCAGAGCCCAGGGACTGGAACCACAGAGGACCAGGCCAGCAGAAACTGGAGCCACAGAAGAGATGGAGCCCAAGGCATAGACAAGTGGTGCAGAATATCCTGGCTCTTCGTTTTCTTCTATTGCTTCCACAATTCTCATTGGTTAAACCCAATAAGTAGCTGGCATGGGCATCTGGGAAATTAAACCTGCAGGGATCAGCCCGTGACCATGGCCGAGGACGCCCCATAGAGCAGAGTAGGGGGTTGGACAAAGATGGATGTGAGGAGCAAACAAGCCCAAACAGAGTACCCACTAACAAGTTTTATCAAATCTAAACATTACATCATAGTTAATACAGACTTTAAAAATACCATTCTTCCTTTGATTTTTAAATTAAAACATTACAGATATAAGTGAGATGCCCTGTATATTGTTCTCCCCACCCACTCCCTAGGTGGCTATTATAATAATTCTGTTTTTATCATTTTCCTTTTTTGTTTATGAAATTATAAACATACTATAAAATTGTTTTGCAGGTCTTAAATTTTTATTTATCACACTATGTTTTTATCATTCTGTATTTACCATCAATCTGCCTACACATATCACATATCTATATATACTGAATATGTACTATATGCCAGATACTGTTCTAGGAGGTAGAGATATAATCATATTTCAAGGTACAAAAACAAAAGAGACAAAGTCTCTGCCCTTTTACCTGGAATGATCCTAAACCTTCTTACTGAGGAATCTGAGTCTGAATGTGATCCCTTTACAGGACTGCTATAGTCTTCCAGTAATGTTTTCTACAAGGAATGAGAAAACCAGGAAGCATCCCGGGGTTCCCTGGGTTCCAACATATTCTTCTCTGTCCCCTTTGTACAGTGGTAGTTCTTACTTCACCTCAGTAATCAGAATGAATGATCCTGGCTAACCAGCAACCTCACTTCTCGCCTACTGAAAAAGAGGCACGAAGGACTTAGAATTGCCATGGGGCAGTCTCAAATTCCAATTCAAAGACCATTCATTTTTGAATCTGCTCATGAAAGCATTCCTTTCTTAAATATTAAGACTTTTACACCAGAAAAGCCAAAATAATGTGCATTCAATTCATATCTTAATTTTTACTTATTTTTTGAACAAGAACTATAAACATTTGCAATAAGCTCACTTAAAAGTAACAATCTGGTTTGTTAGATCTGAATATTTCATTTACCTTACTTAAAAAAAACAAACTTAAAACCTTCAAAGGAAAGTTAAAAGAACTTGGAGAAACCTTACCTCAAGCTGAGTAAAGATTTTCTTAATATGCCGGAAACATCCTTCAGCAATTTCCATGTCTTCTTCGTAAGATCGACCTTTAAAAATGGGTTGAGGGGCATTTGCAAAGTATTCATGAAAAGGGAAGAAAGTGGAGACTTCCGTAACATCTGGCGACGCGTTACTTTTATTTTTCACTTTGCTGATATATTCCTCCCAACGAGACATTACCTGTAAAATGAACCTAAGGTTAAATTTGCCAGCTAATTATGTTTTAAATGATAAAAGAGAACTTTAGTAAAAATAAGATCTGCTAGGTAAAGGAAAAGAGCAGCAATTTTTGACCCAAAAGAACTCTATCTTATCAAAGTCACTGATGGGATTGCCCTTCTTCTATAAAAGTAACCTTTAAGATTATAGGAAACGTCGGCCTGCGAGCCAAGTGTCGCTGGTTCAATTCCCAGTCAGGGCACATGACCAGGTTGCACATCAGGTCCCCAGTTGAGGGCGCGAGTGAGAGGCAACCACACAGTGATGTTTCTCTTTCTCCTATCCCCTCTCTCTAAAAATAAATAAATAAATAAACAAACAAACAAATAAATTATTTTAAAAAAAAGATTATAGGAAAAAGCCTCTTTAATAAAAAATGCAGAGAGGGGAAACAAACCTAAGTTAGGGGCAACTCATGAGACTTTTATCTCAGATACTTCAGATTCTCCATTTATGCATGGCAGTTTATTATTGAGGCTTAAAACAAATAAATTCCTTATGTTTTTATTATCTCAGTATTTCTCCATATGTGGTAAGTTCAGCTTTAGCAGATTTTTAATCAATTTGGCACTTAATCCTTCTCCCAGACCTTAGTAATATTTCTAATTCTCTTCAGTACATTTATAAAGAACTTCTGGTTACGCGAAGTACACATTTGAAAGCTCATTTTATGACTTTTGTGCTACAGTTCAATTACATCTTGAATAATATTAACTGTATCTATACCACGAAGCTCCTACTTAATTAATCTCAACTTTTATAATTCTCCCAAGTCTTTTCTGTTAAAGTTTCAGTGTTTCTCAAAGTGTGGTCCTGAGGCAGAATCTACTGAAAGAGACTCTCTGGGGACAGATCATGAGGATTTCCTTATAAACAACTTTCCCAATGTGATTCTTATACAGTGATACCTCGGCTAACAAGTGACCCTGCTAATCAATTTTTCGCCTAACGAAGATTTTTTTCACTGTTTTCGGACTTGGCTAACGAATGTTTTAGTGGATGCATGTGCTAACATAAAGCAGCAAACATGAATGGTTGGGCCATTCAAGAGCTTATCTTTTCCTTCTGTATGTGTGTGACAAAGAAATGTGCTAACCACATCACATAGGGGAGACCCACCAACCCGACTGGGTTGTTTCTGTTTGAGACAGTGAGAAGTTAGAGACCTGATAACATAAGCTGCTTGAGGTTTGATAACGACGTACTCTTAACAGTGTAAAGATGGACAGTTTTTCATTCTACTTTCCATTCTCCTTCATCCATTTGGGTAGCTGTTCATCTCAAACTTCGGTGAGTTTTTGTCCTTTTATAGTGTGCTTTTTACTATTTTATAAAACTTATCTTTAAATAGTGGGCAGCATCCAGAAGGAATTAAATGATTTCCTATAGAAATCTATGGGAAACGACGTTTCGGCTTACAAAGATTGCGGCTAATGAATGTGATTCGAACAAGTTATCTTCGTTAGCTGAGGTATCACTATATGTTGAAAACTGTTGATCAGACTTCTGGCCAAGATGGCAGCATAGGCAGACATGGCTCACCTCTTCGCACAACCACACCAAAATTACAACTAAAATATAGAACAACCGTTATTCAGAACCATCAGACACTGAGTTGAATGGAAGTCTGACAACTACGGAATTAAAGAAATCACATTCAGCCAGACTAGTAAAAGGGCTGCAGATGCAGAATGGGCTAGTCCCTCACCCATGTGTGGTGGGTAAAAACTTGGGAGGGATATCTCAGGAGCAAGGAGTTCCAGGCCCACACCAGGACCCCCAGTCCAGGGTTTCACTGCCAGGAAGGTAAGTCCCTATAACTTCTGGCTACAAAAATGAGCAGGGATTGAGTCAGTGGAAGAAATTGCTGAAGCCCTAAGCAGTTCCTCATAAAGAACCCACCACAGACTCACCTACTCAGACTCACTCCCTCTGAGCTCCAGCACTGGGATAGCAGCTTAAAAGGCACCAGTGGCATACAGGGAAGAAGTGAAGTGTCTGGCATCAAGGTCAGCAGAGGCCATTGTTCCTTTTCTAAACACCCCTCCCCAACCCCCACAGAGCTTGCCAGCTTGCCAGCTGGTGCCGTACCTGAGACTCCATCAACTTGGCTAACACTGTTGAACCCATCTTGGAGATCCCCAGAGGCTCTGTCCCACCCAACTTACAGCCCACCCAAGCTGCTTTTACATATGATTGGCTGGTCTTGGCTTATGCTTCACAACTTCTTAAGCCCTATCAAACAAGCCATAGCTGGCTTCAGTGAGCCCCAAGCACAATACTAGCAGCAGCCAGCCTAGATTCTCAGCTCAACTTTGCATGGGAATCTCCAAACCCAGCACAAGCAGCAGCCATCTCAAATTGCCTTATAGCTCAGGCAGGGTGGCCCCAGGCAAAACACAGGTGGGGGCTGACCTTAGCCTACACCATCCAGGAAACCCCAGGGCCAGCACACCCAGTGGACAGCTACAGACCACAATGGAGCACCAACATCCTGCCCCTGCACAGCTGATCCTCCACAGGGGGCAGAGGTTGGTGGTCAGTGGTCATAGCCAGTTCTTGCAGCTGACTAGCCTGGGTAAATCCCTCCCATTGTTCTGCCAACAGCAAACAAGGATCAACTTCAAGAGGAGGGTGTACTCAGCCCAAACAAAGGGCTCACCTCGAATACCCATATTGGGTGATAGGGGAGCCAGTGCCACTGGACCCTACAGGACACCTACTACATCAGTCCACACTACCAAGACATGGCGTCAAAGCAGCTTACCTAATACACAGAAACAAACACAGGGAGGCTGCCAAAATGAGGAGACAAAGAAACATGGCCCAAATGAAAGAACAGATCGAAACTCCAGAAAAAGAGCTAAACAAAAGGGAGATAAGCAATCTATCAGATGCAGAGTTCAAAACACTGGTTATAAGGATGTTCAAGGAACTTAGTGGTGACCTCAACAGCATAAAAAAGATATAGTCAGAAACAAAGGATACAGTTATTGAAATAAAGAACAATTTACAGGGAAACAACAGTAAAGTGGATGAAGCCGAGAATCAAATCAGTGATTTGGAACATAAGGAAGCAAAAACCAAACAATCAGAACAAGAAGAATCCAAAAAATGAGGAAAGGGTAAGCAGTCTCTGGGACAACTTCAAGAGATCCAACATTCACATCATAGGGGTGCCAGAAAGAGAAAATAAAGGGCAAGATATTGGAAATCTATTTGAAAAAATAATGAAGAAAAACTTCCCAAATTTAGCAAAGGAAATAGTCCAGGAAGCACAGAGAGTCCCAAACAAGATGGATACAAAGAGACCCACTCTAAGACACATCATAATAAAAATGCCAAAGATTAAAGATAAAGAGAGAATCTTAAAAGCAGCAGGAGAAATGCAGTTAGTTACCTACAGGGGAGTTCCCACAAGTCTATCAACTGATGTCTCAAAAGAAACTTTTCAGGCAAGACGGGATTAGCAAGAAACATTCAAAGTCATGAAAAGCAGGGACCTACAGCCAAGACTGTCCAACTCAGCAAAGCTGTCATTTAGAATCGAAGGGCAGACAAGAAAAAAACTAAAAAACTAAAAACTAAACAAACATGAAATGTTAAAGGGACTTATTTAAGAAAATACAAACTATGAACAATAAAATGGCAAAAATACACATATCTGTTAACAACTGAATCTAAAAACGAACTAAGGAAACAAGAACAGAGACAGAATCTTGGACACGGAGAGAGTTTTGATGGTTGCCAGATGGGAGGGGTGTGGGGGAATGGGTGAAGCGGTGAGGGGATTAGGAAGTACAAATAGGTACTTATAGCACAGCCATGGGGATGCAAAGTACAGTATAGGAAATAGAGTAGCCAAAGATCATACATGCATGACCCATGGGCATGAACAATGGTGGGGGGACTGCCTGAGGGAGTTGGGGGGTGCTGGGTGGAGGGGGGCAAAGAGGGAAAAATCAGGACAACTGTAATAGCATATCAATAAAATATAATTAAAAAGAGAAAATTCTTGATCTATACTGTGAAGCCTCAAGTTCATCATCCCCAAATGTATTACTTAAGCTTCTGTAATTCAGATCATTTCTCTTACTTTTTAAAAGTAGTTTTTACTTATAGTCTAGTGATTTTTATTTTGTACCAAATATGCATTTAAGCATGATCTTTACTCCGTTAGTCAAAGTTCTAAATAGCCTAAGTTTAATGCAAACTATTCTGCAGGATGATGCATATCTTCCCTGTTTCATAAGAAACCATGAAATATGCTCATTTTAAACGGATTTAAGCAGTTGGATACTCACTTATAATGAGCATAAATCCATTCTTTCATATATATTTAAAATTTATTTCAATATTATAATTTATAGCTAAAATTAGTACAAAGAGAACAAAGTTAAATAAAAATCTTCATTATTTGATTAAGCCTTGGTACATTTAAAAATATGAGTAACCAACTATTAAAATTTATTAGTATTCATTTGATTTGCCTTTATTTCTCATTGGTTTCATACCCAAAGAACTAACCCTAAAAAAGCAAAAGAGGACATCTCTAAATAGAAACAAAATAATTTTAACTTAACCTCCTAATTCTAAAACATAATTTATTTCTGGAAATTTTAAAGGAGATTATGTTTTTCTTAGTAATTGATTAATATGCATACTAAAATTAAGTTACAAAACTGCACTTTTTACCACTAGGTAGCTAGAATATTGAGTTATTTATAGTAATGAAAAATAAATAAATAAATAAAGGACTAGAAAAATTTTCAACAGCAAAAAAAAAAATAAAGAAAAAATTAAAAAGTACCAACATTGGCCTTTCATTGAATAAGTCATCAAGCAAAGTTAGCAAAAAAAATAAAAAAAGAAGTTAGCAAAAAAAATCGAAGGTTACAGGAAACACAAACATTTAACACTCCCGAAGACTGCTTTGGTAATAGCATGTATTTTAATCTACTTACTGGGGAAAAAAAAAAAAGCTTTCAAGAAAAATCTCAAAACCCATCTCAGTTTCCAAATGAAGACCATATAAGTGAAGTATGATTTAAAACCCCTTAACTTCTTACCTGATATAAGAAGAAATAGCCTGCAGTTTCACAAGTATAGGAAGCATCTCCTGGAACCCCTAGACTTTTTTGCAATCGTTTGACTTCTTCTAAAAGCTCTATTCTTCGAGCCAAGACATAATTAACTCTTCCATACCTAGATGTTACAATTAAGCAAAAAGGCAAAATTATGTAATAAAGAGACTTTGAAGGAAACTGTCAGCAAAATATTCAAGAGAAATCATATTAGAAACTATAAGTGGCCAAATAACAGAAAAGATAATTTATATTTAACTATAAGTAGTAGTTCTTGGATTATTTTACAGCAAAGCTACTTAAAGTGCATCCTATGCATCAGTGCAAATCTGCAAATGTGTCAGTGGTCTGTGAGGAAAACAAATCAACTACATCACGCAATACACCATTTAGTTCAGTTATCAATTTTTCCATAACAATATCTTCGCAAAGAAGCAAACAGTATGATGCATTCTGGTGCTAGTTCATCTCATCATAGATCAAGGACATATAGTTTACAGACTGATTGCTTTGATTAGCACTGTTTTATACTATCACAAAAGTAGATTAGTTCTAAAGGCTTTAAGTGTAATGTATCTTTCATTCTGTCATCCTAGTATGTGGTTTGGCACCTGAACCTAGTAGGTTAACAAGCATTTGCTGAATGAGTAAGAAAACTAAAATTTGTACAATACCTGGCCCAAAGATACATAGTTAAGAAAAAAAAGTAGTAGCACCAGAATTGGATCCCAAAACCTATATCTATTTTCTTTCCACTGTAACAAAATGCCCACTATAACCCTTGAAAAATAAGAAAGATGAAAATAGTGTAAACAAAGGAAGAAATCATGTTCCTGGCTGCTTCAGAGTTCAGAGATTCACCTTTGAGGCAGCAAGCAATGAGCAAGAATAAAAAAGAGGTAAGACATGGTTTTATGTTTTTAAGAATTTTCCAGTTTAGGAGAATATAAATTTTATAACAGGTAATTTTTTTCTGTATGCTTATGTATAGTTTAAAACTTTTCCTATAATGAATACTTCAGTAATGAGAAAAAAGCTGGTAATACTTATAAAGAGTTTGTAATAAAATGCCAAAATCTTGTGATAACAATGTTAAATATAAAAAATAATGGAACTCTACATAATATCTGTCCAATTACTCTATAAATCTAAAGCTACATTTAAAAGTATCTATTAATTTAAAAAAGCAATGTACAAAATTATAAATAATAGCAAGATTACAGCTGATTATTGATAAAAAGACTATCAAACACTTGTTTTGGATAAGTGAAATTACAGATGATCACTGATTCTCCTCTGTCTCACTAGATTTAAAAATTTTCTTTATGAAAAATATTACTTTTATTGTGACACAATATTCACTATTTTTCTTTTTAATTACAACAAAGGGAAAGAAAGGAAAGAATATGCCCAATGATAAGCACATGCAAAACAAGACCTGGGTCTTGTTTTGTGTATCAGAAAGCAAAAGTCTTTTTTTCCCCTCAAAATTTAGTAATACGAAAAATCATTTTTATAATCCTACTTCTGCTCTAATATAATATCCTTTAAAAACTATAAATTCTACTGCAATATAATTATAATTATGGTACTTAGAATCCCATCAGCACCTATATGTTCACTGAATTCTGGATTATTAGATTTTAGATTCTGACCCTCTAGTAAGTTAGGTGTAACATGAGGAAATACCTATGAGGAAGAAATCAGAAGTATCACTGGCTGATACAAAATTTAAAATCTAGAGCCCCAAATAACTTAATGTATGTTATTCTCTGTCCTTTGACTTTTTCAGACCCTAACAAATGTTTGGTGAGCTCTGTAATACAAGAACTCAAAGTAGCCGCAACACAGTAATTTAATAATCTTACCTCTTTTGATGTCTATGATCAATTTAGTCAAAGGTCATGTTCACAGCCAAAGGCTACAGTACATATGTACAGCTGTTAATTATGCCTTCTAAAACTATGCATTAAAAATGAATTTACATATAAATGAAATGAGCTATTATAAAACAACTCTGAAGAAAAATAAAATAAAATACTAATAGCAGAAGAAATCTGAGTGGTGAAATTTTAGTCACTTTACAATATGCAATATTAAACATAAAGTCCAGCTAAACTGGCAATAAGTACCTGAAATACCACTTCTAACTCCAAAGCTTACATTTGATATTAATCTTTAATCGCATTTCATTAAATGAATCAACTTCCTAACTAGTGCCTAAAACATATACAAATTAAATGTCTGGATAAAACATGAGGAAGTATTATGTAAAGTTGTACAATCTGGATTTGGTAACATTAGAAATTGCCTCAATAAATAGGAAGCAAATGGCAATCTGCAATTTTAAAATGATAAAGTAACTATTCATTGAAATACCAGTATGCTGGAGGAGAAAAATGGTATAAACTCAGAATCAGAGCTAAGGGAGATCATGCCTAGACTTTTAGGGCAACATATAGTTTAAGTAGGCTACCCTAGAACTTTTCAGAATTAAGTTGGATTATTCACTCTTTTCTTCTCCTGGTATTTCTTTAGTCAAGAAAAAAAGGAGAAGGTTAAAAATTCCTTTGCCCGTCATTTCATTTCAAAACTCATCCCATTTGCTCACCGGCTAAAATCTTTCTCTGTCTCTAACTCTTCCTCTCCATGACCAAGACGCAGCAGGTGGCGCTCGTCAATGTCTAAAGCCATGATTTTCTCAAACAACTGGTTCAGGGCCTGGAGAATAAAATAGGAAGGATGAATCAGCATTCCTTTAAAAGGTACAAGAACTAACACTGAGAAGGACAGCAGAGAATAAGCATTGCTCAGTCAGATAAGAATCAAATCAAAACACAAAGGAAACATATTAGTCCATTTGCAGTTTGAGCAAAGTAGTGTTTTCATTGAATTCTGATAGTTCTGCCTATATATGCTTGGCCAAATGAATAACTGGAAACCATAAAAACCATCTAACCACTAAATTTCCGCTTCTAATTTATGAAACGCGAAAGCTTGGGCTCAGTTTCTATTTCCCTCAAGTAATAACAATTACTAAAATAATTAATAACCACACTAAGTTCCAGTCCACTCAACGAAATCCCCATGGGTTGCAGAGAATTTAAAAGTTTTTGTGGTTGGGGAAGGACTCTCAGGTGGTGCGTGTGTAGGTGGAACACATCAAGAGGACCAAGTGTGAAAACTTCAGGCTGAAAGTCTGAAGATCTCTATGCAACAATGAGCAAGCAGAGCACTCATTCCGTGCAAACTCTTCTGATGAAAGAAAGCCATTCCGAAGTCACACATTTCTACCTGTGAAATGGTCTTATTTAGGGTTCCTTCAAGTCCTACTATTTATTATTTAAACATTCACAGTTACAAGGTTTTTCAGAAAGGGAAAAATTTCATAGTATAGGATATACACTAATAAAAAAATAATTTAAAAATTAACATTGCCCATCACAGCATACAATTTCATCAATATCCAGGTTATATAATGTAAATATAAATATTGCCCATCAAATCAGCATACAATTTCATCAATATCCAGGTTATATAACGTAAATATAAATATCCTTTGCTATTACAGCTCAGAAACTGAAGAGACAAACATAAATTTTTAGAAAAGTTTCCCACTACCCAAAATCTTAATATTTTTCAGCCCAAAGTGGAGGCCCAAGAGATCACACTACATCAAATTACTCACTATCCAAATCTTTGTTATAAACTCAGGAACTACATAGATTTAGAGGGCAAAAATACTGCCACACCACAATCTCAGAAAAAGCTTCATGATTTCATTGTGAGTTAGTGATATTGGAGAATTACTTTAGTTATATGTGCAAATTGAGATCTAGCAAACAAAACAATTGTGAAAAATCAACAATTTGACAGACATAAAGAAAAGTGATTTGATGATCGAAATAGGCCCTTAGGAATCAGTAAGTCTTTGGCTATTTTTACAAAATAACCTTTTCTATAATTGTGTTATGCAAGTCAATCATTATTAGAGGATACTATAGGAAGTCATTATCAAGTTATGACAAGACTGACTAAAAAATACATATTCTTTATTCATTCTAAGAATTTACAAATAGAAAAATATTAGACTAAATTTTATCAAGTACAAAAAGATAAGTCTTTATACATTTGTTTCTTTTATAAAGATAAAATCTCAATCAACCCTCTTCAATGTACAATTTCAGTACAATATGCCACCATTACTATAAACTTCAAAGACATAAAAGCATGATAAGAGAATGAACGCAATAGTATTGATTTGTAAAACCTATAAATTGAAACTTGGCTTACATAGCTGATTTGAAAAATCATTTACTACGTTATTGATGAATCACATAAACAATTTGTATGAGAAAAAGAAATTGAAAGTTGGCAAAAAAAAAAGAATAAATGAAATTTAGCATTCTAAAAACCCAGTGCTTCTTTGTAAACCAACTCTTTACAGAACAGATCAACTAAAATCATCACTAATAACATACATTCAGAGAACATAAGTACCTTCAGAGGTTCAGACTACCATGCAAGTTTCATAAGCTGTTTCAGGATGTTCTGAGAACTGCCTATCACATTTCACATGAGTACTAATAAATGTTACTTGTTTTTCTCCTTTCTATCATAGTGACAGTTTCAGAACAACTATCACATCACTCAAGTAGTTATAAAATAATTTTTAAGCCATTATTTACAAGAAAGGAATTTGTATTGTTTTAGCTGTTTATAAAGCCTTATGTATTAAACATGCAACCTAAAATAGTCCAAGTAATATTGATATTCATTTGTATATTTCATATTTAAAATTCAATCCAGTATTAATACAGCTTAGACTTAAATATTTTAGAAATATTTGTTCTACTTGCAGAAAAAATGCTATTAATGCTTTCAATCTCAAAGTAAAAGCTCTAGCTTAGCACATAAGATAGGAGGGGAAGGCAAGTTAATTTAATCTAATCCAAATACTTGACTACATATCTAAATATTCTTCTTAGCTTTTCCATAATTGCCCCCCTCAAGAGAAAGAGGAGATTGTTTTTACGTTTTCCTCAATACAGTCTGGTAATGACTAGTAATGATCTAAGAACAACTCAATAATATACACTATACTCTTCAGCCTTTCCTGTGTACCTATGATCAGGTTATCATACAAGCAGAAATTGCCACTATGGTTTCACTCCTTTAGCTCCCTCCAGGTCCACTCTATACATTTATGGGTATACGTATGTGCATATGTGTACATGTGCATGCTCTCTCTCTTGTGCGTGCTCTCGCTCTTACCTGATTGGAATGAGTAACAATCAGAGTCCTCTGCTCTGGAAAATTGTGGTATATATTGGATATGATCTGAACTGCCACATCTGTCTTTCCTGTACCTGGTGGGCCCACAACCTAAAAAAGAGGGACACATAGCAAACTACTAAATTATCACATTGTTAGAAAATGGAAATCTAAAATTGCAAGATAATATGTTTAAAAAAATTCACTGGGTGAGTTCAATAGCATAATGGACAAGACTGAATGTATGAATCAAGATAGATCAGTAGAAATCACCCAACCTAAATAACAAGCAGGAAAAAGAGAACAAAACAAATCATAAACAGAGCTTCATGAATCTATAATACTAAAACGTCTAACATTCATGTCACTGAAGTCCTAGAAAAAGAGAAAGAACTATGCAGTATAGAAAACGTATCTGAAGAGGTAATGGCTGAAAATTTCCCAAATGTGGCAAAAAACATAAAACTACAGAATCAAGCTCAGCAAACCCAAAAGAGGATAATTCCAAAGAAATCTATGCCCAGACAAATTGTAATTTAATGTCTGAAAACAAAACAGAAAAATTATTAATAGCAATAAGAGGAAAATAATGCATTACATAGCAAAAGGGTCTTTCAAATAACTGTGTATTTCTCATCAGAAACCATGAAAGCCAGAAGGATGTGGAATAACGCATTTCAAGTGCTGAAAGGAAAAAACGTCAAAGCAAAATTATATATCCAGTGAAAAGCATCTTTAAAGAATGAAGGTAAATTAGATATTCTCACACAAAGAAACCAAAGATAATTCATTGCTAGCAGGCCTGCTCTTAAGAATGGTAAAGAAAAATCTTCAGCCAGGGAGGAAATGATACTAGAGGAAACTTTAGATAAAGGACCGATGGTAAATATAATAATAGATGATTCTTCTTCTCCGGAATTCTTTAAAATGTTTGATGTTTGCAAACAAAAATTGTAACATTGCTGATGGCATTTTCAATGTATTTATATGTAATACATATGACATTTACAACATAAAAGAAGGTAAGGGGATTTATATGGAGATCAGGATCCTCCATTCAACCTAAAAACAAAATACTGGTTCTAAGTAGACCGTGAAAAGTTAAGCAAGTATACTCTAATTCTCCAGAGCAGCCATTAAGAATAATTACATTAGATAAAATAAAAAAACAAAATAGATCAATAAAAAAATGGAACTAAAAACTATCCAAATGACTCACAAGAAGGCAAGAAAGGAAAAACAAGGCCATAAAACAAAGGGAACAAACATAAACAATAAAATGGCAGATCTAAATCCAAACACATCTGTAAGTACATTACATGGGGTCTAAACAAACCAATTAAAAGACAGAGACAGCCAGAATGGATAAAACAACATGCCCCAATTACATAGTGTCTACAAGAAACTCACTTCAAATATAATAGGTAGGTCAGAAGTAAGATGATGGGAAAAGATATATCATGTAAACACTATTCAAAAGAAAGTTACAATGGCTATATTAATATCAAAGTCAACTTCAGAGCAAAGAAAGCTGACAGTGATGAAGAGAGATATTACATAATGATAAAAGCATCAATTCACCCAGAAGACCCAACACCCCTGAATGTGTATATACATATCATAAAGCAAAAATTGGCAGAACTTAAAGGAGAAACAGACAAAACATAATTATAGTTGGAGGTTTCAATATTCCTCTTTCAGTAATCAACGGAAATATTAGGTGGAATATCAGCAAGGATAGAGAAGTACTGAACAATACTATCAACTGAATGAATCTAATCAATATATAGAAGATACTTCTCCAACCCAAAACAACAGAATACACATTCTTTTCAAGTGCACATGGAATATCCACCAAGAGAGATCATATCCTGGGCCATAAAACAAACCTTAACAAATTAAAAAAAGAAAAAATTGAAATCATATAAAGTATGTTCTCTGACCAAAATGAACTTAGACCAGAAATCAGTAACTGAAAGGTAACAGGAAAATCTCCAAAAAGTTGGAAATTAAACAGACGTCTAAATCAGCTGTTAGCAGATATTTCTGTAAAGGGCTAGCAGATAAACATTTCAGGCTTTGTGGCCCATCCAATCTCTGTTGCAATGTATAAACAAATGGGCATAGCTATGTTCTAATAAAGCTTTATTAATGAATACTAAAATGAGTAGCAAGGTCTCCATATGCATAAGATGTCGCAAGTTCTTAGAAACACTTAAGTTAGGCTTTTGTGCTTTAAACAGAAGACACTAAAAACCTGGTGTTTACTCCTGGTCTGAATCCATGTAAAAACACGCATAACAATAATGCTCTTACCATAGTTAGCCCAGGCTGCATTCCCGCACGGATGGCCTCTATCTGTGTATGAGTGAACTGAATTGTATTACTGCAAATGAGAATAGATTAAAAGTTGTTTGAAAATACAGATGAACGACATTTAGTAAAAATTTAAATAACAATGACCAGAGTCCTGAATATCTGCTCTGCACTTGTTGCTCTTTTCCCACCTCACTCTGGCCCTTTTTGTATGTGTGTGGTAAAAATACATAACATGAAACCTACCCTCTTAACACAATGTAAATGTATAGTATAGTATTGTTAACTGTAAGCACAATGCTGTACAGCAGATCTCTATAAGTTTTACATCTTATATGACTGAACCAATCTCTTTTGAATGACTCTCTTCATACCTGCCCTTCCATAGATCGATTAAAACTGAACGCAACTTGTGGAAAGAAAAGACTGCAGTTACTTTTTAATACACTAAGCCCATCCCAGACCTCATCTGGAGCGTCAAAGTTCTGATTCACAATCCAACACAAAATGTAATGCCCCGTTACTAGTTATGGTACACACATAAAGTAGTTATCTGTAACACATGGTCATGAAGTAAGAACTCTGTGCTCAAGTTATGGTAGTCTTCTAATATTTACTTCTTATAGTACCTAAAAACATTTCTTTTTGTAATATGACCACAGAATGGCCAAAAATCTCTGAGCTATTCAGCCAACTGATACACTAGAAGGAAAGACGGCGTAGCACAGAAAATTCCTGGGATTTTTAAAGAATCAGAAAATTAAAAAATATTACAAATCCAGTTGAAATAGGAAACTATTATTCATTATTACAATTAGAATAGATAGTAAAATTACCGTTTGGGTTGGTTGTAAGGATAAGGACCTCGATTAGGAATAACATGAGGTTCAACTATTAAGGTCTTTGATTCCTCAGAGTCTTCATCTTCCCCATCTACATCTTTCCTTTTCTTCCCCTTTCCACTTCTTACTGGAAAAGTTATCCTACAAGATCAAAACTTTTGTTCACTTTTACAATCAACAATGATTTATCAAGTACCTTCTTGTGTATGACATTGTATAGAGAATAATCAGATGGCTAATAAACATTATGACCTAAAGGAATTCACTATCTATACATAAATTTTGAATAAAGCATATTTAAAAGCACTAAAATATGTGTTAAGGGTGTTCAGATTAGAAATTTATCTGATTAAGGAAAAAAAAAAACCCATTTAATCGATGAGTATACATATGTCACAAAAGCAGTAAAATGCTTTGCACACTGTCCTTCATTTAATTAAGAAAAGGCTTCATGGGAGAAGTGAAATCTTAAGATGAGTTCTGAAGAAGTCAGACATATAAACATGGGAGGAAAAACACTCCAGGAAGAAAGAAGTAACACAGAAGGTCAAGTACAAGTAGCCAGTTCTGTTGGAGTATAGCACACAGTAGAGAAAATAAGGCTAGAGAGAAAGGCTGGCGCCTTGTTTTGACACCTTCAGAATATCAACCCTTTAAGGCAGAAGTTCTTAGCCTGGGGTCAGGGACACCTCAGGAGGCAACTTCCATTAGGTACCTGGGGAAGCCAATGCATACCCTAAAATTAAACTAAAACATTCTCTATGTACACCTTTTCCAGTCTTTCTTCCCATTCTGAAAGGATAGATAATACTCCCTAAAATGTTAAGAAAAAAAGAGGCTAAGAGGTCAGTCCTTATTTTGACAAGCAACAGGAAAAATCAGTTTGTTTTTTAGCCAGGGAGTGGAACGACTCTAGCAATAAAGCATGTAATAGGTTCAAATCAGGAGAGAGAGGCAGGACCTAGAGAGGCTGCAGTCAGGAATGACGTAAAAAAAAATGTATCCCTAAGGCCGAGTCTACAAGACATAGCAGGCATTATAGGAGTAAAAGGCCTCAAAAACAATGCCAGTAATAGGATTTGGAAAATATGGAGGAAGACTAGGTTTAGGTGTTAAAAGGATGCATGATTTTAATATGTAGAATTATTATATTTATATTTAACAATTAAAATTGTATGTTCTAATTTCCAACTAAAAAAGTAAGCGCTTTCCTACCACCCACAGGTGCACTGAGTACTTTGCCACTAATTCTTATGATGAAATTCAGGGAAGAGCAATCAGTGCTTCAGGTACTTTGTTCTATTTCTACTCAAAATTTAAAACCAAAGCTCCTTTAACATTAAATATAACTCTATTGTAAATATTTAAAATTTGTGAAAGCAAGCAATGTTTAAAAAAAGAATTTATTTTCTTAAAAACAAAATAAAGTTCAAAATCACATGGCTATGTGTATTAATTTGGAAACATATCAGACACATAATATGCATACATATTTCTTCAGTCAAATATTATTTTTATATAGTGCTCTTCAGACAAGCATTTCCTGATCTCTTATAAGATATAAGCTATTTTTATGTAGTCTCAAAATAACTACTACACAAATAATTAGAAACAGAGTCAAATAAAATAAATTTATCCCAGTGATTATATGGTAAAGGTAAAGACTGCCCAAACAAAATCCAGATACAAATGCTCAAAACTTACTTTAGTTACAATTCTAATGGCCTAACTCAGACTGACTATAGAAAGCTTGAAAGGATTATATCCAGTTCTGACTTTACCTGAAAGGGGGTATCTGCAGAGCTGGGTCATCCACAGTTACTTTAACATTATGACCAGGAAAGCTGTTTTTCAAATGTTCAATGGAGAGAAATGTATCATTGAAATCCAGGGTGGCAATCTGATTGGGCATTTTTGAATAATGTGCACTACTTGGATCCCCATAACCTAAAATGATGTCATGCAGCCAGGCAGGTACCACGCAGTCCGTATTCATCAGGTTCCGAATAGTCTCCAGCACAGCCTGTCAGTAAACGAACAGAAAAGGAGAAAAGGATCGTGTCAAGAAGACATCCCAAACATCTGCACTTCCGTGGAATGCAGAGTTGGCTGCACTCATCCACAATTCCCAAGTGTTTCAGGGCAAGAAGCTATTTTTTGCTGACAGGTGCTTGGCTAGACTGAATCAACAGCTATATTTTCAGCTGATACCATACACTGAGTTAAACGAAAGACCAAACTTAGCAAGAACAGTTTATCCGTTAAGAGTTCATTTAGATAGAATGTTATTAATGAGTTGACCACTTGACTTCTGTTGGGTAGGATAAAACTTCAACCATGTCTACACAACAGAAAAAAAACAAAACAAAACACAAAAAGCCCTATAGATCAAACCCTTAAAGAAAATGCTTTCTTTTAGAAACTACTGGTGTGTTCTCCCTATATAATTCACATTCCTCAGTGTGAAGAACACACAACCAAAAGAGTATTAATGTATGCCTCATATCACAATTTAGAAACATTAAAGTTAGCAGTGTTAGAAATAAGAAATGAAAATGATAAAAATAAAATGTGCAACAAAATTTCAGGATCAAAGAATCAAGACTACAACAAAAGGACATTATAGTAGTTAATATATACATGGTCAAAAGTAATTACTAAAAGCCAAGGCAAATTCTTAGACTTTCCAATCATTATTTCAACAAAATGTTCTATCCTACATATGTAAATCAGAAGGCTAGGCTGTTAATTTCAAAGAATAAAATAACCAAACCAGCCATTTTTAGACTGTAAATGCTCTACAACCCAACAGGATAACAAAATAACAGGATAGTGTACGTAAACCACACTCTTACCACATCGCCTTGTTTTATTTTCTTGCACTTACCGCTATTTGAAATTCTCTTATTCATGGACTTGGTTACCTGTTTATCATTTATCTAATCACCAGTAGAATATAATTTCCATGAGAGCAGGAATATAGGACAGTTTAAATAAGGGAGGTGTAAATGGAAGAACAGACAAATAAATACATTCACATGATGAATAAGATGAGGTCTCTACTCTTTCAGGCAATTATGGTTGTGGTAGGAAGATAAAATACGTCCTTAACAATGATGCAAAGCAGCAGAAAGTGGCAAAGAGTACAAAATACTACAAAATAAAATAGGAACACAATTCGAGGTAGTTGAGAGATGGATGTAGGGAGACTTCTGACATTAGCAAAGGTTTCTTGGAGAAATAGTGGCATTTCAATTTAGCTCCAGTAAAGGATTTGTGAAAAAGCTTTATGTCATCATTAATGTCAAGTCACAGAAATGTTTTAAGAAGCAGAGTGAAATGATCAGTGGAGGCATATGAAAAACAGGTGACTGGTGACAGACGACCAGGAGAATAGGAGTGGAAACAGAGGAGGGTATTTTGAAACTATTCAGGCAGGAAGTAAAGTATCCAGAGTAGGACACTGCACAAACAGGAAGAGAGAGAGGAAATAAAGGAGGGATCCAGCTCAGGTATATAATGAAACACCAAAGATTCTAAAAAAGCATTCTCCCCTTCCCAAACAGGCAATTTAATCATTCCTCCTTTTTCTTGGATCAGAACCTGAATGCCTCTTTGAATTTCCAGGACACTTTTACCTGCATCCTTCTTATGGCTTCTGGCACTTTCTAAGCTTTCGTGGTAGCTGTCTATATTTCTAATTTCCCTTATTAGTAATCTAAGCTTCCTAAAGGTATAAGCTGTATCTTACTCATCTTTATTAGCTCCATGTAACTTAGCACAATACCAGTCAAAAACAGAAGCAGGGATGCCAGAGATGAAGGTGGCTTGGACATGGCATCAGTGGAGGTGGTAAGCCAATCGGACAGATCGATGAACTGGATGTGGAGTGTGAGGCCACAGAGAAGGGCATTTCCATTGTTTTGTCTTTGGCACCAGACTGCGATGGGGGATAAATTCCCTTGTACGTGAGGTTTTCTCTCTTAATTACAACAATGAGTAAAAAAGGTAATCAAGTGATAATGTTTTAAGAAGCACTGTGTTTGGTGGAGGAAGAAAAAAAGGCATTTGTGCAAAAGCTAGTGTTACCAAATGCTAGAAGTGCTCAATGCTTAAGTTTTATAATAGTTTCAAATAATAATTTTTATTTATCTTTAATATTTATTTTAAATGGTATTTTTTCCATTACCGTTTATCCCTCTCATACCCCCTCCCTCCCGCAATCACCTTCCTGTTGTCCATGTCCATGAGTCCTTTGTCCTTTTTGCTGGGTCCCTCCACTCCCTAATTGACCTCTGCATAGCTGCCATCTTGCTTTCTATCTATAAGTCAGATAATAATTTTTAAAATCTTCCTTTACTAAAACTCCACTCCACACAAAGTTACTATGAAAGTAAAACTCTCTAACCTCCAAACCTTCCTTTTCCCACTAATGAGTAAAGTATAAACACATTATACCATACAGTGATTCAATGTCCTAAGGTTCCACATCAGTATTCTTAGTGATCTGGAAGTACACCTACTTTCGATTCATAAAAGAAGTCCCAGTAAACAAATAAACAAGCAGTATTCTTCACCTTTTAATGGGGCACAAACTGAATATCTAATAAACAAAAAGCAAGGAAGGAGGCTGACCTTTAAAATAACACATGAATTATACTCTGTTTGGGTAGCTCAGCTGGTTAGAGCATCATCCCAATATACCACGGTTGTGGGTTCAATCCCTGATCAAGGCACATGCAAGAAATAACCAATGAATGCATAAATAGGTGGAACAACAAATCAATGTTTCTCTCTTTCTCTCCCTCTCTCTAAAAATCAATAAATATTTAAAAATATATTAAAAAATAATATAATGTATGAATTAATTTATATTTTAAGCTCCTAAATTCATCAAAAGACAAAATATATTTAGTGAAGAAATTTCCTTAAGTTTCTATATTTAATCTAAGAGAACTTTTTAGAATCAAAAAGCGGTGATCATTATTTTCTTATCAAATTATTTAAACCCAGTATCTATATATGTCTCAAGTTTTTCAAATCATGCAATATTTTTAGTTATATAGCCCAAAAATTACCTTGAAGTTATTTTCCTTTGGTTTTCTCCTCATTATTATATTGAAAGTTTCATACACATCTTCTGCTCCATTTTGTATAGTGTTGGTCATATCTTGTTGATACTGGTTTGGATCCAAAAACACTCTAAATGTCCTTGACTCTCCTCTAAGATTGGGTCGAGGTTCAGGTCCTGAACATTTTGAAAGTGTTTGTTAAACAAAATATATACTTTTCAAATATCAAAGTAAGTTAGCAGTATTATTTTTCTGGAAGTAATGAGTAAACTGTCCAGACTTAACTCCAGTCATTCCCCTGACGAGAATGGTTTCCATTCATCCATTTCAAATTCTAAAAAGCGGAAAATATTTTCTTTCTCTAAATTCTTACTGTTTCCTCCCAGAATAGTGATGTAACATTTATGATGCGATGCCAGGAATTCCAATGGTTTCTATATGACTTCAACTAAAATTGAAGCCTCAAAAGTCAAAGAACTTTACTTTTGTCCATCACTTACAGCTATTGTTCTTAGCTGGTCAATCTTTTGAGCTTCCGCGTTCCATACCTAATATCACTAGTATGAAAGGAAATTTCATATACTAATGGCTGAAAGCTCAAGGGGTCTTCTTTTTGCCTTACATCTCCAACCCTGGTCCTATTATGAGGCCTTATGTTTTTTTCTAAGTATCCGCCATTCCCTTCTCCTACTTCTCTTTTATTCTAGTGATAAAAATGGCCTAATTGTCAGTAGTTTAGCAATGGTGCAATCTTGAAATCACAGGTAATAGCAACTAATTTAAGTTCCATGAGAAGTTTAGTAAACAAATTATAAAATGAGCACTGGACATGGATGCAGTTTTAACTTATTAGTATTACCAAAAAAGTCAGGACAACATAAAAGTTTCAAAGGACAATTAGCGATAAGCCTAAGAACTCAAATTGCTGACTAACTGTGTAAGGTGACGTTTCTAGATGGGGTAATGCTGGCACCCCACGCAGGATAATTTTTTCTACAAGATAGTTCTGTTTACATGTTTAGCATCCCTGGTCCACAACCAGCAAACAGTGGTAGTTAACCCTCCCCTATCCCTACACCAGTCATTTGACAATGTAAATACCACCACACATTTCAAGCTTTAGGGCAGTGCTTTACTCAGTTGAGAACCATTCCTATAAAAGGATAAAATCAACAAAACTTAAGAAGAAAAATTTTGGCAATTATATCACTGAACAACTATAAGAGACTTTCAGAGGTTTTGTAAAATCAATATTGTAAAGCATTATAAAAGGAAGTTTTAAATAAAGATAATTTCAAAAGATTCTAACCTTTCTAGTATCTAACACAGAAGTTTAGAAATCCTGTTCTTTCTTTCTAAAACTGAATGGTAGGTACTCTCCACATATTTTATATATACTCCTTTGTGTCAACTTAGTATATAAAAAAAAAAACTAAAAATAGCACCTAAGATGCAAAAATAATAAAAGGCAAAGAAATTTATCATTAGGTACACTCTTTCAAAAACACAGATCACCATACCGTCTTCAATGACACGTCCTTTATCATCCAGCATGCCCTGGATTTCGCAGCCTCTGACATAAACCAGGCCAACCTGCTCAATAAAAGGTCTTCTCCGGTCAAACTTGGTACCATATGGTTTTGTGGGACGCACAGTAATTAGAAAGCATACATCGTGCTTACGAAGGCCTGGTAAAACATAAAGACATTTTCACTTATCAGAATGCCATTGTTTTTAGTCTTTTGTTGGCAAACTTTCATCCTCTTATCTTAGGAATAGAGATATAAAAAAAATTTAAGGTATCAGAGATGGTCAATGATTACATTTGCATTGTAATATAATCATTCATGGGCTTTCCTATAACCTCTATTACTAAGTGTTTGATAGTAATAATTAAAATGAAAGTTTCTTTATATTAAAATTTGAAATTTTTATGCCATGAATATATTACTAAATAAGTCGTCCAAGTCAGGCTACAGCTCCAAAATTGGATGCTTGTCTTCATTCTTATTTTAACATTCTTAATAAGTAACCAAAAATATGGTTGATGTATGATCCATCTATATCATATTTAGCAGGTTTCTAACATCAGTTTAAACTATCCATCAGTCATTCCAACAACACAGTCTAAGCGTATTTCACTAAAAAAAGGTCAACTCGAAAATAATTCATCAAGGCACAATAGTACTGTTTACAGATACTATCTCGAGAAGGCTGAATATATATAGTTCCAGTTGGCAAATACTGAAAATTTTTATAAGTGAATGTCAAGAAATAGGAGACATGCCAAAGTCCATGGCTTTCTCAGCTCTCTGACCAAATAATAAATTTAACTGGATTCCCTGTTCTATTAAAAGTAGACAATGGAAGACAAGAAACATAAAATTAGATCACAAAGCATATAATGTCATACCACTTAATCTTTATTTCTTTTCTGATTTAGTTTTGTTAGCCAGTGTATGACATACATGCAAATTTAAACAGTCTGTGTGCTCGTAACCTTGGTAGCAAGACACACAATTAAATCAAATCAGCAATGTGAGTATGCAGGTAACAGTGTTAGCACCATTCTGTTTTTTTTCAATATGGAGTGGAGTTCGAGTGTGCTAGAAATAATAACTCTTGATACATAATAATGACTTTATTTCTCAACAGATTCTACGCAAAGGAGAAGCAGCAGCATGAGAACTAAGGGGAACTGTTTTATTATGACCTGTACTGCCTTTATGACTTCTGATCTGCATGACTCATTAAAACTTCTAAGTCTCAGAACCGAACAAGTGGCCCTGAGAAGTAGTTTAGTCCCTACCAATGTCGATTTTTGGCACCACTGAGGGATGAGTGCCTGTTCCCTCCTAAAGCAGATCACTTTACCTTGGGACATTAAAAATTCCTGTATTACAAAGAACTCAACTGCCTCTCTCCTTTCAACCATCTATAATAGTTTATTTTGGAATGTGCCTTTTGGAGCAGAATCTGGCATTTCAATTTCCTTAATTTAAATGAGGTATGGAGAAGATAAGGGCCTGAATTTCACACCTTCTTGCAGGGACAAGAAGAATATTTTATAGTATCTAGCTTAAACTCTTCAAAGCTATTTTTACGTATGTATGTAAGTATGTATGTATGTATGTATGCATGTATGTATTATCTTCACCCAAGGACATTTTTTCATTGCTTTTAGAGAGGGGAAGGGAGAAACATCAATACGAGAGAGATACATCAATTGGTTGCCTCCCGTACATGCCCACACTGGGTATCATATGTGTCCCAATCCAGACTGGGGGTAGGATCAAACCTGCAACGTAGGCATGTGCCCTAACTGGGAATCAAACACACAACCTTTTGGTTACAGGACGACGCTCCAACCAAGCCACGCCGACCAGAGCAAGAGCTGTTCTGTTTTTACAAGATAATATTCATTACTGTTTATACAACCTCCATCACATTATTTTATTTTATTTTATTTTATTTTTTTAAGTATATTTTATTGATTATATTGTTACAATCCATCACATTTTTTGCCTCAATCTACTTCTACTTGGTTATTCTATTTGTGATCAATAGTGGCTCTAAATTTTGGCTCTGGCCTCCCATAAAACACTTTTCTCCCCAACAATCCTCAAAACATGAATTGCTTCTCCCACAATACCCTATTGTTCTCTATCCTGCCCATCAAAGTCACTCATTCTATTTTTCATTCTACCAGAGGCCTATGTTTAAAAGACAAAAGAGCTCCTGCTCATCTCCCTAAAGACTGATGTCCTTCTGATAGAAATGTGCAAAGTAAGGGGTTTAGATAAACAGCCTTTTTTCCTTAACACAGTAATGCAGACTGACATGTCATCTGTCATCTATAAATTTCTGTGAAGGACCTTTCTGTATTTTTTAAGTTTATTTCCAATATTACATCTATGGGTAGCCAGTAAGTTATTTCAGTTTTATTACTTACCATGTAAAACAGTGTTTATTTTAATACCTCGTTAAGCTCTAAGGGTTAACAAATATAAGACCTTCTCAAGCAACTTAATGCTTTTCTCAAGATTCAGAAATAATAAAGGTACATGTTATTCTAGATGTGTAATGCATCAGACTGGACCTCTTTTGAAGGAATCTGGAGCCACAAAATATGTTACAAACTATAGCCACTACAGTGGCCATTTGTTAAAACATATGGCCAGCTTCGCTGCAGCATTCCTTCAGAATTATGTGATAAATATATCATATAGTCCCTGTCATTATAAACAGCTACACTGAGAGCAATAATTTCTGAAAACTGAACCACCAAGGGACTATCCCTTTCCTTCTGGCATGTTAAGAAGGTGAAGGGAGATAAAACCTACTAGCTACTATTTCTCACAACAAGGCAGCAAGCGCTCTCACAGACAGCTGGGAGGAAAATTTTAAAGTGCCAATTAAAACTCAGCACACGTGCCACTTCTGACACAGGCTTTAGCAGTGTTTTAACTCTCTTTGACTTAGTAACTCAAAACATATGTGCCCCTAAGTAACATTAATTGGGGAACTCCCATCCCTTACCTATTGCCTGGTAAAAAATATAAAAAATAATTCATTTAATTTTCTGCAACTATTATTTACCTTTGAGTACATAGGATTTCACTGATTCTCTGACTTCCTCCCTTTGGTGAAAATAAATTATTATTATTTCTTTTTGAGTTGTTTTGCTAGATCCCCCTATAATTTCTTTTGAGTTTGTCTAATTTTGATTTTATATCTTTATTTCCATAAATGGCATGCATCCCTATTCTCTTCGCTTTGGTTGCTTTTATCTTTTAAAAATACCAATTTTCCTTACTTGCTCTGCTGTGTGTTCCCCTTTCTTTAATGAACACTAATATTTTTACTTTTTACATCGATCCTACAAGTTCATAAACATTACCTTACTAAATTTAAGATTTAAAACATTTTCAGCTCTGCTAACTGCAATTTTCAAAACACTTTGATATGAATGCCATCTTATGCTTTTATTAAAGTAGTAAGGCATTTAATCATTCTTATATGATCCCTGGTATTTTTTTATTTTTCTTTTTTCTTCTTGGTTTTTCAATACAGTTGTCCCCAATCCCTGGTATTTTTTACTAACAGTATTTAGAAAGACAATTGCCATTCTTTAAATCAAAATTTAAGGATAAAACTTAAAGAGTTTAAAAGGGTAACATTTAGTAAAAGTGCTCTGCTAATTCTCTGAGTGAAAGTCTACACAATAAACTAAAAATTTAAAAGGTAACCATTTTTTGAAATGCAAAATTACCTTCCCATTCGTCTTTGATGTGATCCCTGACGTTCAGGTTGATGGTAACATCCGCGCGAACTCGGGTTGGCCAGTTTTCACCTATGTTGGGCTTGGCAACCTCAACCACAGTGAAGGCCACAATGGGCTGAGCCATTCGCGCCCAGCCCCCGAACACTACGCCGCCATACTCAGACTGCCTGAAAACCAAAGACGTGGCTGATTACTACAACAAAATATAACGTTTGGACAGGTAAAACTGGTAAGAATACACGTTTGGTTAGTATTTAAGCCCTAACGTTAGTAACTCTTATTTCTACATTTGAAAAAAACCTAAGTCTCAATTTATAGGAAGTACATATGGTAGGGCAAAACAGGCAAATGTCCAGAAAAGAAAGGGAAACAGGAACATCCCCACATCCTCAGATAAAAAGGTTATCTCTATGTCTGTAAAAGCTGAGCCATTTTGTCAAAGACTGAAACAATCCAGCACATCTAGTTCTATTTTATATTATCCTTTTCCCTTCTTCATCAAAATAGTCTCAACTGTTTAATTTTACCTATGTACTATAAGTATTTTGATAAGCTGTTTCAAAAACATTTTAGGACAAGCTAGAATTAAAAAAATTAAAAACAAGCAAATGATAATATCTATGCAAATGCCTTCTTTAGGGTATAATATTTAAGTCATTTAAAAGATGCTACCATGGACTGGGGAGACAAAAAATTAAGCCAGTTGTAATAACGAGACCCACTAACATCCAAACACTCATCCTTTCTTCTTATACTAGCCTAAATATTACTCTAATTTTAACATTAAATAGTATATTTGGGAAATCTGTAATATAAAAATTGTAGCAACACTCCAATATTTGAAAGTACTGCCAAAAATGACACAGCTTACAAAGATAACTACATCCTAAGTAAAGGCTTTGTGTCATAACACAAAATTGTAGGACTTCATAACATCGAACAGTAAAACTAATTAAAAATAAAAATTTTGCAATCCAATGACTTGGTTCACACTGGGACAATTTTTAAAAGGCATTACCCTGTGTCTAAACCCTTTGTAATAACTTTTTATCACTGCTGTCATATTTTACGACTTTACTACAGTATAGTTTACATACCATAAAATTCATTCACTGTAAATGTATAATTCAGTAATTTTTATTAATTTACAGAATTAGGCAGCCATCACCATAACCCAATTTTAGAACATTTCCATCATACTTAAAAAAGAATTCCTCTTGTCCAACTGCACTCAATCCCTGTTCCCACCTCTAGACAAGTACTTATCAGCATTAAAAAGTACAGATTTTGGCGTTTCATAGGCACGTCCTCTCTTCTGCTCAGTAGATTCATCAGTCTGAAACCCTGATCATTAGAAAAATGCCTCTACTACTTTTCTACCTTCAAAACACATGGAACAGAAAGAAGCCCTGCCCCTTTTTAGATCTCACTGTTTTTAAACTTTGATCATGGGCAATTGCAATTAAAAATATAGAAAAATTTAGTATCAGAACTTGACTACAAAAAGTGACATTATCTTCCCCCAAGCAGAAAATATGTTTAAAAAAATCCCTTATTAACAGACCATAAAACTGTGTCACTGCTTTAGTTGGCATTTAAAATATAAGTAAATGCTATCTGATGAACTAACTACTAGTTAATAAATCTCTACTTTGCAAAATGGACAAAATTAGGTCCAGAATCTGAGCATATAAATATAACGTAACCATAAATTCTAAGGCAGCTTTCTGATGAAGCGCTCCCCCGGGTTGCAAACAATGGGCAATGACTTCAGCAAAGCTGTGGGCAGGGATGATCAGCCAGTGGGAATACAGATTTCCCAGTGCTGGCCTGCCTACTGACTCAACCGATTATTAAGTCAAAAATACTTTATTTGGTGTTTTATAGTCTCACCCAAAATAACTATTCACATAAAATTAATTAAAAAATAGAACTGTGTAGGAAATAAAATATGAAAGGAAAAAAATAGATCATAATCACTGTGTCTATGTAGCTCTGTAATTAGTAAGGAGAGAAGCCTGGAAAGTACCTGAATCAGTTCACATTCAAAATGTGTTACACTTTTCATACAGAATACAGTATAATTGTATATATATGCGTGGTATGACTGTAATGAAACAAAAATACATTTTACAGAATTATTTTACTTGTTTAGTCACTTGTGATATACAGCCTATCTCCAACTTGATACTTAGAATGAAATAGTGACCAAAGGCATTTACACAGTAAGTCGCATCTATAAAGTAAAACTAACCTTCACAAATATATTACAGAGCTGCCTACAATAATCAGAATGAAAGTTTTTTTCTTAGCTAAAGGAATTATCTAAAGAAATGAGCGAGCAGGTGGGGAGCTGAGTTCAACCAGATGAATTCCCCAAATAACAAGACCTACTTAACTGGCGCTAAAAGTAAATGCTGATGAGTTAGTCTCTTCAAGGAAACTGACGGATGAAGGACCAGGGAAGACTTCCCAGTGTTCCACTCAGAGCAGTGTTCAGAAGTGCCCCTCACCTCCTGCCAGGTTCCTCAGACAGGCTGAGACCAGTGTGACAGTCACAGAGCGGTTGGGGCAGCGGAATGCTCCTTTATCGTAAGCTTCTCAGGGACCGCAGCTGCGCTGCCCTTGCACAGGCTGCTGGCTAGCCCCTTCCCTCTCCTCTTTCCTCTTCCACTACTGCCCACCCTAGTCCTCTCTCGATTTCTCCCCCTGCCCCAAGAGCAATGCTTTATCTTTCCTAATCCCCACTACCACCCCCAAATATGCAGATTTTATATTTTAGTACTTTTGATTTATTCTAATTTACACTGAAGAATTTCTCAAAGAGTAAATATCTCATATTTTGGAGGGCATCTTATGCTGGGTATATTATTTCTAAATACACTTATGAGCTTTCTGACCGAAGTATGTCTGTTACTGTTTGCATCTCTTCATTGCAAGGGGAACCGATTTACTAACCATGGCTTCATTCTGCTGACACTATCCTCAATGTCCTGTCTGATTTCGTAAGTTGATTCTAAGCGGAAGAGATTAAAGTTCCTTAGGAGGTAATCATGAAGAGTCAAAAATTGCAAATTCAACTTGGGAAGAGCAAGACAACCTGAAAAAAAAAATAACAACCATATATGAATTATTTTTTTAATTAGACATCTGTCCTTTATATAAAAAAGGCATCGCAAATTTGGTTAGAATCTAATTTAATGATGTCTAAAATACAGCACATTTAATAAGGTCTTATTCCTATTTCTACACATAAGTGAAACCAAGTTAACAAATGCTATATATTCAGAATTTAGAATAGAAGATGAATTTCATTAAAACATGTAAACAGTACTTCTATAAAGCATCTGAAGATGTTTTAATACAGTCTCAAGTAGTTCAAAAACTCTTCCTTTTCCACCTAACTTACACTTGGCAAATCTCAAAATAAATAATGCCACCATAAAATTAGTCTGACAAAATTACCAAGAAAACTGTAAATCTATCTCCAATGACTACTACTGTGCTCTTTTCAGCCTTTGCCTTTTTACTAGACTTTAAGGGTAAGGCCTTGACTGTACTGTATTTTGTTCCTTAAGTTACTTCCCTTTTCTGGCTGTATTAATAAATAATATTCTTTCCATTATCCTCACTTGATAGTACTTCTTTTGGATAATAAGTGACCAAACACTCAGCAGCAAAGCCAAAATATATTTTACTGGCATATCATATTCTTTTCATCACCCCTATCTATACTTACCAAAGCAGTAACATACCTAAAAGCAAGGAACATTAATGTATAAAAATTTCACAATGTTTATGTTAGTAAACTCTGAGTTAAAATCTAATTCAATTGCTTTCAGGTTAGAGGCTGAGAGAGAGCATCTCCTTCAATAGCATATTTTTATTAAGAAAAAAAAAGACGATTAAAATGTCAACATTTTACAATGCTCACTGAATTAACAAATCTAGCTGTTAAGCAGCAACAGCTACTAATATGACAAAAAGAGACAACCAGATATTATGTGCCTCCTGATGGGAAAAAAAAAAAAAGCACCACTAGCAAGAATCCTGCCATAAAGAAAGAGAGCCCTGGCTGCTGTGGCTCAGTGGATTGAGCGTTGGCCTGCGAGCCAAGTGTCGCTGGTTCGATTCCCAGTCAGGGCACATGACTAGGTTGCACGTCAGGCCCCCAGTTGGCGGCATGAGTGAGAGGCAACCACACAGTGATGTTTCTCTCCCTCTCTTTCTCCTTTTCCCTCTCTAAAAATAAACAAATAAATAAATTATAAAAAAAAAAAAAAAAAAAAAGAGGACCTCAGCCTGATTGAGCGTCTTCATCCAGCTGCCAATTTGCAAGAAAAACCCAAACAAATGAAGAAAAAGGGCAGAGGGGCACGCTCACAATCATTTAGAAAAGTCTAGACTATGAGAAACTATACAGATCAAATACTGCAGGTTCTTCTATGGAAAGGAAGGGATAGAGGGGGTACCTATAAAGTAAAAGACCTTTTTAAAATGCACAAGACTGACTGTTGAGTCTAGGGATACACAATGGGGTGATAAAACTATTTTTAAAATACAAGGTAATGATGGCTATGAAAGCCAAGAAATAAATGGTCACATTCAGGTAGAAGGATGGTAGAAGGATGGGGCGGTGACCAGGAGGGTGCACGTGGGAGGGTTCTGAGAGAGCAGACAGGCGGTTACCAGGGTTTCATGGTATTTGCCTTAGGGTAATTAGTAAAGCTCTATATTTATATCATGTGGCTTCTCTATTTGTGTTTATTTATAATAAAAAGGTTTTAAAAGGCAAAGTTTCACCAAGGTTTTCTTTATAATTCTTATATTGTATTTTTTATATCTATCCCAATTTTACTTAGTTTCATTCCTTGGGATCTACAAGCAGCTTGCAAATCATGCAGTAACAGCTTGATCGTTGCCTATTTCACAGCATCAAACATTGGGCTACACAGCATGGTGCCATCCATGGTCAATGATGAAAAATGCAAGATGTAGCCAAGTCTCTGAAAACAGCTGTATTATAGTCCAGCCACTTGGTAACTAATATTGTTCTGAAATACTTTCATTCTATGGAAAGTGTAAAGACAAATTCTGAGAAGTATTCCTTTTCACTTAAATTCATTAACCATGGGAATGAAAGAAAATACTTTATATTAAGCAAAATACATTTTAAACTGAGACCACTATCACTGAATAGTATCAAAAGCTAGATATAAGACTGTTTACATTTTTAAGGACACATAAGTTTTTTATTAAAAAGACAAATATTCCTAAATGTTATGTGCCTTTTAGGGACTGATTAGTCAGAATTAGATGTCATACATATGCGGTCATAAATGCTTTTAGTATGAACAATTAGAAAGTGAGAAAATAATGCATTAACCATTGTCAGAACATTAAAAAATGTGAAGATTGTCTATTCTGAAATCCAGTACAATTTTAGTATACTGGGTTTATTACAATTATGGCTCAGGATATGTCTCTGAAGTAACAGTTTTGCTTTTGAATAAATGTACCATTACTTACACTGGTGATATCTTTAAAATAGCCACATTTCTTCTAATACTGTTATTCAAAATACGTACTCAAATTTTTTGAAATATGCCTTCAAAGTGCGTTCGAATGCACTTTGGCACACAATCAAGTGTAGTGAATTCTCATCCTTCGAGATGAGTGAAAGCTTTTAGAAACAATCTGTTAAAATAGGTAGGTGAACAAACTAGCAAATACCAGTTTGAATCAAAACTAAGAGTATGACAATGGCTTTGACTCTATAGCAAAAAGAGCCTGTGAAAAAGGCTTTGAAAAGTAAAGCACCACCTACCAAAGCCTATTATGGTGACAGAATGAGAAGCTACACTTCCTGTATTAGGTCTCCTTACAACACAATTTCATTGCTCTATGGTCATATTTCTCTCTCACACACACACACACACACACACGCATGATTAAATTTAATAAAAATCATAATAAGCACTCAAAATACTAGTTTCTAGTTTCTGAAAGTTGAACTTGAGAGTATCATAAAATTATCCTAATGCATATAGTACACAGGAGTATTTTCAGTTACATATGAATTCTAAACTAAGTTTCGTGATACACTTGGATCCTGGAATTCTTTATCATACCTTCTCCTGAATAGTACTCAGTTGGGACAATATTTTCATCCCATATGATTTTCTCAGTCGGATACAAAGGCATTTGGTTCAATTGCTGAATCTGAGAAATTCGACGTTCATGACGAGATACCTAAAAGAACAGGTTTAGGCAGAAAGTTAGAAGCATCTTTTTTAAATCAAAATAATTAATGGAGAAATTCACCAAAAGTATGAAATAAGATCTTTCATGTCTTACAGTTACTGTAGCACTTAACAAGAAATTTTACTTCCTTTTTCCATTTTCCCCCCCATAAATTAAAGATGAAGAAGTGCCAGTTGTGGTGGTCTTTGAAATCACAGAGATGTTGAGTCTAACTCTCAGTACCTGTGCTTATGAGCTTTGTAAAAGCCGGGAAAATTACTTCAACCTCTCTGATCGTAGTTCCCTTTTCCAGTGAGAAAGATAAATGTCAGTCACTTCTCAGGTTTCTTATGAAAATGAAATGGAATACTGTAAAATAGTGTTAAAATGCCTGGCACATGCCAAGATTTTAACAACTATAGCACTTAGCATTGACTTATTTAAGAAAAAAATGGGAACCCTAAGTCCTAGGTTATAGTTTTCACTCTTGTACTAACTTGCTAAACAATCCGGGACAGTTTATTAATAAGCTGGCCTCGGTCTAATTTACAATATGAGAGAGCTGGACTTCATGTTCTCTGTGAAACCTTCCATTGTTAATATTAGAGGGATTTATCTAAAATACTGAAATAAGTTTGTTGCCTAAATAACACATGCTAAAATAATGATATATTTGAAAAATGTGTCACATTCTCTTCAGTAGAGATAGTATTATTTTAGGAAAAAAGGTAGTGGATATCATCTAAATAATATGCTTATTTCAAGTTTTTTTAAAGGTTATTATTATTATTATTTTATCCTCACCCAAGGACATGCTGATTTTAGAGTGACGGGAAGGGAGGGAAAGATGGAAGGAGAAAAACATCTATGTGAGAGGGAAACATTGATCGGTCGCCTCCCGTAAGTGCACCAACTAGGGACCCAACCTGCAACCCAGGAATGTGCCCTGCCTGGGGATCAAACCGGCGACCTTTCAGTTTACAGGATGATACACCAACCAACCGAGCCACACTGGCCAGGGCCATATTTCAACTTTTTATTCATAATTTAGAATTTTAGAAGAATCCAAAGCCTAAGGAAATCCTTTAGTAGAAGGATAAATGTAAGGTAATGCTGGACCACTATAAATTTCAAAAATTGTGTTCTTTTGGTATAATAATTTATATTTTAAGGATTTATTGTTAATCTTCAAAACCTGAGTTACTAGAGAAGATTTTACATTGTTAGGAAATAGAACAAGAAATTTTTAGAAAGCACTTGTAGTCAGAGACAATAAAAATGATTTGTAGGACAGAAGGCAGATTGTGACCTAGGACACATATTTCATGCAAGTAAATATATTGATAAAGAATTTTTTATACATGAAAAACCGTTCCCAAGGAATTCTCTCTAAATGGCATTTACACACCTGTCACCAGGCTTAAAACACCTGCTACAAAGAGTTTCCTATTATTACCACCAAAACTAGCATATCATCTTTCTTTCTATAGTAGAAGATTATATTTCATATCCTACTATTAGGTTGGAATATAAGCCACAAAACGGTGTGCCCATAATTGTTCCACATGTGTAAAAAAATGTATACATATATCCATAGTGCAGGGTTTGTATAGGTATAAAAAAAAAATCTGAAACATATGAAAAAAATTCAGCCTTCTGGCAGTCAGGAAATAAAAAATTAAAACAAGCTATTATTTTTTTTACCCTTGACAGTGGCAAAAATTGGAATGACTCATAACATCCAATGTTGTTAAGAGCTTAAGGAGACATAGTTTAATATATTGTTGGTGAGAACATACACTTTTTGGAGGATAATATGGATGCAGCTTTCATCTTTTAAATAAGCACAGAGTTGTGTACAAGGAATGCATCATTATTTCTAATAATAAACACTGTAAACAACCTAAATTTTCATAGTAGGAGAATGGTTAAATATTCATCCATTTTATGAAATATTTTACTGAAGTTAAAAATAACATATATCCCTTCCCCTCAATTTTCCTATGAACCTAAAAGTATATTAAAAAAATAAAATTTCACAGTAAAAGTATTCATTTTAGAGTTAAAGCCATCATTTCCCAAATGATTGAGGAATCCCTTAGAATTCTTCAACCACTAAGTTAGTGATAACTTTATTTCCAAACATGCCTGAATTTTTTAGTGATAAAGATATGGCTTAATAGTCAAGGTACTATATTTAAACGATAGTGTGATCGTAACCTCTTAACAGCAGGAACGGTGTCATCTCTCTATGTATCCCCAGTGCCTGACACAGAAGTTGCTCATACATGTTTGCTTGGAATAAATTCATGTACAAAGCAGTTTAAGAGGTAAAAGATTTGAGAAAAGAAATCCAAAAGATGAGAAAAGAAACTAGAAAAACCGGTTTTCAAAGAGGAAATTATTTATTCAATATTTAGTCCAAAAAACAATCTGTACCAATCTCCATTTTTAAGAATGCTGCAAATAGGTAGGAAAAACCACATGGAAAATTTGAAGAACTTTAATAGCACTTACCAGCAATTCTAGAAGAAATTCTTTATCAAAAGTTGTGTCTTCAGTTTTAGGAAGAGTTGGTAACAAGCAGAGGTATGATGCCACCTGGTGGAGTGTATTTGAACTGCAGAATAGAGAATATTCAAATCAGAGTATTTTATTCTTAACACCTTATTTTACTTCACTTCTGAAACATGTAATTTTATATTGCTTAAAGTTTTACATATCAAATATAATCCTATGTCATGAGTAGCAAATATAAAATATCAGCAATGAAAGTTAAACCCCTAATACAAGGTTCTCAAAGTATCTTCTGAAAAACCTCTCATGGTCTCTGAGAGCCTTTCAGGGAGTCTGCAAGGACAACCCCTTTTTATAGTAATACTACGACATTGCTTTGTCCACTGTCTTTACATACACAGTGACAGTGCAAGAGCAATGCTGGGTGACACTGCTGGCACAGATCAAGGCAGTGCAGTACTATAAGTAGTCATCGCCTTCTTCAGGCCACATGTAGTTTTTAAAAAACCCACAAAAACCCAGTTTTAAGAATATCCTTGGTAAAGAAATGATTAAACTTGGACAATTAGTATCTGTTTTTAAAAAATTCTGTGTGACAGAATGGAAAGTGAACATTTTGTATACAATGTTTACTTGAACAACAACTGACAACTGATGGTTATTCAGACTTGAGTAAATGGCATTAAAAAAAATTAAACAAAATAAACCTGTATCTTAAAAAAAAAAAAAACTTCCAACTGAAAAACTGGAATTTCGGAAAACTTGCATTTGCCACTATAAGCTTAACAGCTTTCTACTACTTAAGTACAGTTTAATCACACCCCCCCCCCCAAATTCCCTCACTCTATCCCAGTCCCTAGTAACCACTAACTTTTAATCTCTGTAACTGTGCTTTTTCCAGAAGGTCCAGTAAGAGGAATCATATATTATGCAGCCTGGTTGCTCTCACTAGCATAATGCATTTGAGATACACCCATGCTGTTCTATCTTTTCATTGCTAAGTAATACTATTGGTTCCTTTTTTATTGCTCAATAATATTCCATTATAGGGATATGTCACAGTATGCTTATTCATTCTCCAGTTAAAGCATATTTGTGTATTCCAGTTTTTGACATCTGTAAATAAAGCCATCATATACATTTCTGTACAGATTTTTGTGTGAATGCCAATTTTCATTTTTCTCAGAATGCCTGTGAGAACACTAGAGCATACAATAAGTGCATGCTTAATTTTAAAAGAAACAAGACATTGTCAAATTTTCCCAAAAGTGTCACTACCATTCCGAATTCCTATCAGGAATGTATGATTTCATTTATATGTGGAATCTTAAAACAAAAACAAAAACTCGCAGATACAAAGAACAGATCGATGGTTCCCAGGGGGTGATGGGGAGTCAAAAGAGACCAACTTCCAGTTATACGGGTCATGGGGATGTACTGTAGAGCATGGTGATACAGGTCACAATACTGTATCACACATTTGAAAGTTAAGAGAATAAATGTTTGAAGTTCTGTCACAAGAAAAAATATATTCTAAAACAATGCATGGTGACAGATGCTAGACTTATTTTGATGATCATTTCAAAATACATACAAATATCAAATCATTATGTTGTATACTTGAAACTAATATTTAATGTTGAATGTCAATTATACTTCAATTAAAAATTTTTTTTAAATGTTAGGGTTCAGAAGCAGACTATCTATATGCCACTTACTTGCTGTGTGACTGAGACAAATTACTTAACTACTCCGTGCCTCAGCTACTTTTAATGTAAGATGATACCTACTCCCCTCAAATGAATGTTTTCAGAATTAAGTTTTTTACATACTTAACAGAGTGCCTACCATATAGTAAATAAATATGCTATTATTACTATTTAAAAAATATATATCAGCAGATAGCTAAGTGACAGAGAATATTACTAATTTCATAAATTTTAAACATGGAAAAATTTTCCTAAGACACACCTCTAATATTATATACAGTAGTTTCCACCCTTTATCCATGGGGGATAATGTTTCAAGATCCCCACTGGCTATCTGAAACCTCAAATAGTACCAAACCCTGTTTATACTGTGGTTTTTCCTACAGACGTACATTCTGACCTTACTAAATTCGACTCCACTAGAAATGTGGCAGCAGCTTCTTCATCAGCAAATGCAGCCTCTCCAGTAATTTTTAAATTTCAATCCAAACCTGTATCTGAATGTGTATAACTGTGCCTTACTTGCAATAAAGTCCCTGGCATCACTTGTTTCAGGGATCTCTTGCTAAAGTCTCTGTATAGGCCCAATGCTTTCTGGTACAACAATCGTAAGACATTTCTGTTCATGTCTTTCACCCCCAAATTTATCATATGTGCTGCTGAAGTGAGCACTCTTCCACCCATAAATTGAATGCCTTTTCCATCCTAACTAAGCATTTCTCATGCACTGTGGCCATAACTCTTGCAGTTTGTGATGCAATAGCAAAACTAGAACAAACTTCTTTTTCCTTCTTCAGTTTCAAGATTCACAGTTTCAAGGTTGAATATTCATTCTCACCATAGATCTTAGCAACCGTAGCAAACACTTCCTTATTAAACCAAGGAGGCGCTTCACGGTTTCTCTTTGGCACCTAAATTGCCAGCATCCATACTCTTGTATTTGGGGGTCATTATTAAGTAAAATAAGAACTGCTTAAACACAACACTGCAATACTGTAACAGTTAATCTGGTTACCAAGGTGGCAACTAAGTGACTAATGGGTGGTTAGTGCATATAGCACAGATATGCTGGACAAAGGGATGATTCATGTACCGGGCAGAATGGAGCAGGAGAGTGTGCAATTTAAAACCCATGAATTGTTTACATCTGAAATTTTCCAATTAATATTTTTGGAGCAGACAACCACATATGACTGACACCGCGAAAAGCAAAACCGTGGATAAGGGGGGAACTAGTGTATGATGAACATTTTCTGGTTTCTGTTGGATGTTTTTTATGAATGATGGGATACCAGCTTTATGTTCGATTCTAAGAAAGATTTAAAATCCAGGAAAACTGTATGTTATGAAAAATATAAATTTTACCAAAAAAGAAAGAGAAGATGGATAATTATATTTAACACTAGTTCTAGTTGTCAATAAATAGGGTGACATGTAATACTTCCTAAAGTAATGCAAAAATGATTAAAAGAAAAACATTAGAATTCATTTTTCCTTTCATGTTGCCTTACCTAAGAGGTCCAAAATACTTGACCAAGGACTCCCGAGTATCTACTTCTGCCACGTTTGAGAGGGCGAAATCATAGAGTTCAGGGAAATGTGCAAAAGCAGCTCTCTAGAAAAAAGAAAAATATTAATGTATACCTATTACTACAATCAACTTCAATTTATATATGTTATTATGACAATGTTTTTAAAAATATTAATACACTTCTCTTTTTTATATGCTTTTCATATGTGACCTCTGCCTTATTGAGCCAGAAGCATTAAATATAATGGGGGAAAAAAACAAGAATTGCTCTAGCAGGAATGTAAAAAAAAAGTCAATGTTCAGTTTTTCATTTCTAAACTTATACTCTGAATATACAGGAAAGCCAGCTTTATTGATGTGAAGGGAGAAAACAAAACACTTCATTATCAAGAACTGGCCTAATAAAACTAAAAGGAAGTTTTAGTTTCCAAGGAAACTTCCCATTAAAGAGACAGCTTGAGGGAGAAGCCAAAAGCACAATGTGCCCTGTCCCGCCTTATGCTGAACTCCGGAGAGGGCCTCTCAGGGCACCAACCCCAACCAACATGGAGTAAGGTGCAAGAAAACTGGAAGAGTGGCATTATGTGATTTGATAGGAGAATGTGAGATAACATCCCTAGTCTTCCTGAATGCCCATGGGGCACAGAGAAGATCCAAAAGTTCTCAGGTACCCCACACACTGTAGCACACAGAAGGCTGCCAAAGTTACGGGTGAGCCTGCCATAGGATGGCTACTGACAACACCAAAATGACCATGCAACCCAAACCTGAAGAGTGAGCTAAGCTAGGAAATGAACATGAGTCAGCTCTCAGGAGGGCTCTAGCACTATCAAGAACAAAGTTGGGGCCTCCTCATCAGGGAGAGAGCCAAGCTCCTTGTGAGCAATCGTCATGCCTTGCCTGTGCCAGGAGAACAGACCACGTGCCAGACCGGCTACGGTCATTTCAAGCACAGAGGCAGGACAAAAACAATAATGATCTGAGAAAAGCAAGAAAAGACGTCTGAGCTAGGACAGGGTGAAGATTGTTCCTCTTGCAAACCATGAGACTATCTTAGTGCCTCCAGTTACCCAGATGCCATTTAAGACAGAGTAGAATTGATTATGAAAGGAAGTTGAACTTACAGTAAATTTGAGTGAGTCTTTACTCAAAAATGATTTTTTAGGACAGAAAGAACTGAATTACTTTACATTGACAAATAAAAGCTTCTTTCTGCCACTAGAGGAAATGGAGCTCAAGAAGAAGATGAGATCAGTAATAGAACACAAAGGCACTTTTTCTCATCTGAGCTGTATTGGTAAATTTCATTACCTGTGTTTACAAAATGTTTATACTATTTGGTCATATGTTGACATATCCTCTTTCATAAAACTTATGTTTAAATGCACTAAATTGGCCCAGTCACTAACATTTCTGAATATAAAATATCAGTAGTGTATACTGATTCTCAGGATGAGGCCATTTTTTTCATGAACTCAAAATTCAAGATGAAAACAGTAGTAAATGAATACCTTTTCTATTTGTACTATACAAATCCTAAATTATTCATGATCTGACCTTACGGAGCAGAAGCATTGGCTGTAATGCACTTCAATTACCTGCAGAGAAGTAATTCTGTCGTAGTGGATGGTAGTCATCTCATTCTCTGTCAGAGCATTTCCAGTCTGGTCATTAATCTCAAAACCAGTATAGAACTTAAGCATGTCCAAAAGCTGAAAGGAAATATTTAAATTAATAAACTGTGTGAACATGAAAGCAAGAAAGCATGAACAAACATTATTTATTTAAAATAATAAACAAGTAGATTTACCTTCTCAAAGGTTCTGAAAAACTTTGTAATGTAAACAGCACAAAAAACATTTCAGAACATATTCAAATGTAGTTTTATATATGTGGGAACAGGTATGCATGTGCCTGTGAATAAATCAAGTCTATTTCACTCACATAGCCTACTTACACAGAGAAGAATTTAAACTCCAATCCCAATAATAAAGAGACATTAAGGATTTAATCAAATGAAGCCAATCATTTTAATGAAAAAGAAAAAAATTATCTACGTCACTGCAAATTTATACAACTGTACCACTAGAGGGAACTACCGAGCACTTTAACTTACGCCACTTAGGACTTTAGAATTCATGGTTGGAGATACTCTCCTCTGCGTGCTGCTTTCATGGGGGAAAATCTACAAGGTGGGGAAAGCTAAATAATCTATTCCTCTCATCAGTCTCCACGGCCATCAAGGCCTTTCTCTAGCTCAGTGCCTGCTGCTGTTGGCGACCTGCTTTCCCCTGTGGTGGCAGCATCGACAGAGTTCACTGGCTGCCTTCACCCCAAATCTTTATCATTCTTAATGCTAATCTATGGCATATCAGATATTAGAATTTTAATATATTTTAATATGAGTCAAATCACTGGGATTTAATAAGAGAAAAAAAAAAAAAGGAATGCTCAGACACAAGATAAAAGAAGTCTCATTGGGTTGGCCAAAAAGTTTTAGTATTTTTCCATATGATGAGATGGCTCCAGTAGTGCGCTCAGTTTAGTTGTCTTTAATTTCATTCAAAACAATTTTGTTAGACGGTATTGTGACAGCTGTCATATGAGCGTGCATTAAAAAAAACTTACCAAAATTGGTGAATTTTTATGCACCTATTTTAATATTGAAGATGGAAGAAAATGTGCAACACTTTTGGTGTAATATGCTTTATTATTTCAAAAAAAAAGGTAAACACGCAACTGAAACACAAAAAAAGATTTGTGCAATATAAAAGTGGTTTGCAAAGTTTCTTAGTACTACCGACATTTTGGACAAATAACTCTTTGCTGTGGGGCTGTCTTATGCATTGGAAGATGTTTAGCAGTTACCCCTGGACTCTACCCACTAGAAGACAAAAGCGGGAGATGGCCGAAATACTGAAAATATTCAAATCAATCAAGTTATTGGTGAAAATGAAAAAATGTATCTTTTATTTTACAAAAAAACTAAATGGACTTTTTTGCCAACCCAATATAATACCTAAACACATAAAAATTGTATCTCTAACTATGACCTCATTGAAAGGCAAGTGTCAGAAGTTTGTTAGAAGACTTTTCTTCTGGATGACATTACAGGAAATGCAAAACCCTAATACTTGATCTTCCTATGCAAGTTAGTATACACTTCCACACTATCAACTGCCTGTCACCTTCTCATGGAAAGACAGCCAGGATATTAGGGCATGATTTGCTTGAAATTAATGCTGATCATCTTTTACACTCTACAGTGGTCATGTGGGCTACATCACAGATAATTTAGTAAAATCATAATAAACTTATATATGATTAACAAAAGGTTTTATCAGTACTAGAAGCCACCTATACAAGAATGTATTCATTTTGTTGTTGTTTTTTAAAGATTTTATTTCTTTACTTCTAGAGAGGGGGATAGTGAAGGGGAAAGAGAGGGAGAGAAACATCAATGTGAAAGAGAAACATCAATAGGTTGTCCTTCACACCAACCAGGGGCCTGACCCAAAATCCAGGCACGTGCCCTGATTGGGAATCGAACTGACGACCTTTGGCTTTGCGGGATGAAGCCCAACCAACTAAGCCACACCAGCCAGGGTAAAAACGCATTCATTTTGTACATTAATACTTGATTTTACTTACAAATGAACAATTAAGAATTTTCATTATTCAATTCAATATAAAGCAAAATTACTTTGTGTCATGCCCTGGTACCCTCAGTTACAAGGCAAAGCAAAGATCAATTTAGAAATAAGAAAAGTAAGTATGTTCAGATACATAAAGGTTCACCTGGGAAAAGAGATGGCCATCTTCTTCCCTATGAACAAGATTGGAAAGGGAACAGTGAACCAAAAGGTGGCTGTCATCCAGGATGGTATTAAACCAGCGCCTTGTGGGGAGTAGGGCCTAGAAAAAGAAACACCACAGCAATAATTCTGCAGGTTCTCTGCAGCCAGAGGTGAAAATTCCTGATATTTAACTTAGAAGTGTTAATCACATCCCAAGTACCCTCCAGTCTCCCAAAGACACCGTGCTCAAAGCCAAGGTCCACATTGTAAATAAACTCAGTGTTATTACTTCTCAAAAAATACAGCACTGAAAAACATCTCAGACAAGTCTCAGCCAGTGGTTTTTAAACAAAACCCTAATGAAATCCCAATATATACTGTGTATAGGTTTAAAAATGGAGCTGCTTTGAGAAAAGAGGGAGTAAGGAATCCTGAGTGGAGACTCCTTTTTCGTCTTCCACTTCCCCTGCCCCACTATGGCAGTCAGCAAGGCAATACAGTGGAACTGCGACAGTCAGTTTGAAAACCACTGATTTAATCAAACACCCTCGTTTTACAGGTGACGTTTTTGAGATCCTCAGTGGTTATACATTAGTTACTGGCAGAACTAGAATTTGAATGAAGGTCTCATAAATGACTACTAGTCCAACACTCTAACAACCCTCATGTCAAGAAACTACCCCACCTTTCCAGACAAAGGATTTTCTTTCAATTTCCTTCATTAAAGAGGGAAAGGAAAGGAAATAAATTCTATCTGAACTATATCAACTCTGCACCTGAACTTTCCATCAAAATCTTTTACCTAATAGTAGGAAATCTTTTAATAACCTTAATTTAAAAATTGTCAATAGCAGCTATATCTTTCTTCAACAACAATATTAGGCACATTTTAAAAAGTGAGATTATTAAAGAGATGGCTATAAACCCATCATTATTTAAAACTCTAGGAAGGGGTATTAAAATGTGTCGGAAAATAAACTGCCATTGCTGTATTCATGTTTAACAACTATACTGCGGACCATTTTCCCTGCAAAGAGCAGTCATCTGAAAACTTCAAGGGTCAGTTACTTTTGACCTTCTTCTCCGAGACACCTTGAAATAAATGCAAAGACCAGTTTGAGGTGATAAAAAAATATTTCACATATAGTCATAAGCTTAATCTTAGCCTTCTTAAAATGATTACATAACAGAAAAGGAACTGTGCACGTCTTACCTCTAGATCAATCATAAGTTCAATGAATCTTTCACAGTAATGAACTTTGTCCATAGTGACAGGCTCTACACATAACAGAAAAAACATATTAGAATTTTCTCACTTAGATTATTCTGTGGCACTCTGTTTTAAATTGGCAGTTATTTAAACAAGATCACTTGTCTCCTGTTCATCAGAATTGAAATGATCAGAGTAAGGACCTCTCATAGATTTCACAAAAAGGCAGGCTTTCCCCTTAAATCTAGCTCTACAAATATAAGAAAATGAAAACTTTGATCAGGAAGATTATAAAAAGAAGATTAGCAAAAACTTTTTCATATTGATTTTTAAAAATCTGTACTAAATGATTAGACTTTTAAAAATCCTGAGATACAAAAACTAGAAAGGCAGCTTTATATCAGTTCTTGCCACACTCTTCATATTGTCTTTGCATACTAAGCTTCTGGAACTTCCTTATATGCATATACATACATATATGTGTACACGTACACATACAAAGATACCTAAGAATGCATAAAAAATGGGTGGAAAAGAGATACACCAAACTAATTAAAAGGATACTTTTAATGACTTTTTTCTACTGTGCACGTATTCCTTTTGACATTAAAATGTCAATGACATGCAGAGCAATAAAATATTTTTGAAATCACTATTTTATACTATTCATGAGCAATAATGTAGTGTTTTAAAAAACACTTACATTTTTGTTTGTAAATAATTACAACCGCATGACATTATGTACTTTCAGAGTACAAGCCCCCCACCCGCCCCAACCATGCCAGGAAATGGTCTACCATTTTACCAGTTAAAACCATCCAGCTAAGGTTGTTTCAATCAAAAAGGAGATAATTTTGGCCCTTACTGCTTCTTAGTCCAAGGACTCCCAAGCTACAATTAATGCAGCACTTGCTAGACCTGTAGAACGCACCCTACAAATGCTTCCATAAATGCACTTATTAAATTTATGTCTGGTATACAGGAAAATGGGAGGCTTTATATGAGGAAAAAATGTGAATACTTCTGTGACTGATATATGGAAATGTTAACTGGAACTTTCCACGTCCATAACCCAGACCCTAAAATTACATAACCATAGAATTCCATAGCCAGAAAAGACCTTAGAGAATATCTATGTTAGTTCTCCATTTTCCAGGTGAGAAACAAACTGAGGGCCGGAGAAAATGACTTGATAAAAATGTAGAACAAAGTAATGGCTGGACAGAACTGGAACCCAGGTTTTCTGTGATATAGTCTAGATTACACAACTGTTGAAACTAAAGAATTTAAAGGAGCAACTTTTAAATTAAACTCATTCAAACCAGTCCTCTGTTGCTATCTTTTGTTCTTGTTACTGACAAGGAAAAATATTTTTGCCTAATATTTAAAAATGTAAGCAAACTGTGTATTCAGTATTTTTATTTATAGGTTGAAAAAGTCACTGCCAATGGTTTGTTTAAAGTTTGAATATGATGCTTGGCACTCAGCTTCTGAGCTCTGGCAGAAAAATGGCAACAGTTATTAGTTTAATGGTTGTTAAAATTACTGGAGGCCCTATGCTGTTGACAGTTGATTACCAAACCTTTCTAAATGACCACAGATAAACATTCCATATTTAGAGACATCAATTTTTTATGACTTAATTATTACATATATTAGTAGTTCTAAGCACTCATTATTACTAACTGCTGCAAGAAAATCAAATCTAAATCCTCTTAACTGAAAGATTTCAATATACTAATAATTAAGTGACTTAGATTATAAGCAAATGATAATTTTTTCTTTATACTGATGCTATTAGTAATATTACGCCCCTAATCAGGTAGAACTGATTTACAGCATTAGTACTCTTTCTCACTGAATTATAGGCATGATTTTCAGTTGTAAAACATTATTTGGAGGGTCAGCATTTATAAATAATTCTACTTTTTAGTTTAAAAAAACTACAATCTCATGCAAAAATAAAACTATATTACATCTATAGAGCTAGTCTTACATTATATTGCAGTTAGGAAATAAAATATTAGTAACCAATGACATTTCTTACATAGCATATATACACCTTTATTAAGTAAACAATATTCTATTTGCATTCACACATGTTTATGAAGATCTTGTAAAACCAGCATAACGTAATTGGCCCCGCTTGACATAAGCATATAAAAAACACTCACACAGCCCTATCTATAGTATACATACACATATATGTCTATATATAGTATAATCATGATATATTTTAAAGTGTATACTCTACATAAAATAAACATATTTGTTTCATCAATAAATGGGGGTCAGAAAGGAGGGAAATCCTTTCCATTTTGTGTTGTACTTTACACCTAAAAAAAATTTTCCTCTTCCTCTGCAAATAATATTTGATGTCACTTGAAAACACTATTCAGCACCATATTGCAAATGCCATGTCGACAGGGTTGGTGGCTATCTTGTTTACCACTGTGTCCTAGCTCCTTTGTCTGGGACCTGGCTCTTGCAAGAAGCTCAAAAAATACCTGCTAAATAAATGAACATTTCAATAACCATGCTGATGCCTTTAATATATGTGAATTTTTCATGGCAGTCACAATATTCAGACTGGTCATATTTGAAAAGGGGAGGACATACACCTTGTCATTACAATTTTAAGACAGTTTTTGGAGTAAAAATTAGTAAATCCCATAGGGCCATCTAAATAACTTCACAAACAAGCTGAGTAGAAGAAGATAGTTACCGGAAAGCGGAACTGATTTTAGCACAGAGATAAACTTCTGGATGAGTTGTGAAAGAAATCTTCTTTCTTGATAGGCTCTAAAATCAGAGATATAATGTTGATCAATTATTCTGAAAATAATTATTTCAAAAGTAAAACAGCCTTTCTTATACTGTTCAAACATTCCATTTCTCTTTCCTTCTTATGTAAATACAGCACTACATGAAGAAAAGAAGAGCCTAATCACTGGTCTAATAAGCCAGCTAAAAAAAGCACCTCTTTCTTTTTAATGTAAAAGTTGTCACTTGTGATTTAAAGGTCAGGACAAAAAAGGAGTTTTCAAAATCTCATTTATAGTCTTCCCTTAACATTAAAAATCTAGCATTTAAGTATGTAGTTAAAACAAGATGAGCAATTTTATACTTTAATGTATTTCAAGTATTAAATATAAGAGTATTATACTGTCTAAAAATTAAATGTTAGTTTAAAAAACAACTTTCTACTCCCTACTAATTTAAGATGCACTACATACCAATTAATCAACACACAATCACCAGGTATCAGATAGCTACAAATGATAATACCAGTCCTGCTGGAAATATAAAGGAGGAATGACTAAAACTTGAAATGACAAGTCATATAGTAAAAAGATAATTAGAAACACAAACCAGCATGCATTTAATAAAACTGCCTGACATTAATTGAGCATTTCTGTGCCAGGGTCTGAGCTGTGTTAAGTACTTCATATGAACAATCTCATTTAATCCTGAAAACCGTTCTATAAAATAGGCACTGCCGTCCCAATTTCACAGCGAGGCTCCAAGAAGCGAGCTAACTTGCCCAAGGTTACATGGCAACTGAGTGTGGAACCTAATTAAATCTGATTATGGAACAATACTCTAAATCAGCAATTTTTAACCTTTTTCAACTCATAGCACATATAAACTAATTACTAAAATTCTGCGGCACACCGAAAATGTATTTTTGCCAATCTGACAAAAAATGGGTATAATTCTGACTCCTTCACAGCAGATGGCTGTTGCTGTTTAGGCTATTGTGACTCTTTAATTTGATGATCGAAGGGAAGAGATCAGGGACCCTGAGTCAACAGTAAGGCACTGCATGTTTTAACAATTTTTGCAGCGCACCCTTGTAAGTTGCTGCTCTAAAGACTGTAACCTTTACACACTGGTGTTTCAATAAAAAATATATACAGTATGTTTCAGGAATTCACAAGAAAGCACTGTGACCTAAAGCAGTGGGTCTGAAAGAGTGTTTAGAAGGTTAACATCCAATCAAATGGAGTGGAAGGGAAACGGCACTAAGGGAAGGAATATTTTTAGGAAACAATGAATACAGTCCAGTGATTTGGGAGAGTCGCAAGAAATGGCTGGAGGTTTATGAATGCCACTGTAAGGAGACGAGAATTTATCCTATGGGAACTAGGAAACCACTGAAAGCTTTTGAGTAGGAATATAACAAAATAAACACAGTTTTCTATGAAGATGGCTAGTTAGACTCATTATTGTAGGAAAGCTAGAAGAAACGTTAAATAGGAATTTATTGTAGTGTCAAGAGGCTAGTAAAGGGGAGACTCAAAACACCCTGGAATTTATTTATACGCTATTGTATATTTATTCTTACATGTTTAAACCTCAGTCATCTTCAAAGTTCTCTCCAACTGATGCAATACACATATTGAGACGTTTTTTCCCACTGCGCAAAAGTTTTTGAGCGCAGCGATTTTGATGCCTTTTAGTGTTCCTGCCATTTTTTGTTTCACCTCCTCCACACTGGCAAAATGTTTCTCTTTGACAACTTTTTTCATTCGGGGAAACAAAGAAAAGTCGTTTGGAGCGAGATCGGTGAATAGGAAGGGTGGGGCATGGGGGTCATGTCGGTTTTGGTCAAAAACTAATGAACTCTCAGTGCAGTGTGGGCAGAAGCACTTGTAAATCACCCTTCATGAAATGGGAAGACAGGTTTAAAGTCTTTAAAAAAAATTCACCGAAGCCAAATGCAGCCTCTCACAACCCACCAGCTGGTACACTGATACGGGTGGGTTCCTAGAATACTCATCTAGTGGGGGAGGTGGGGGGAGCTGGTACTACACGAGACCTGCCCTCCAGAAGATAATTTCGGTTTTTGGGGGTCCTTGCTTGTAAAAGCTTCAATTGGACAACAGAGTGTGAACAGACAAGAAAGAAACTGAAGGACAAAAGATGAATCCAACAGGACTGGCTGACTGGATATAAATAGCTAGTCAAGAGACTTAGAGTGCTCTAAGCCCAAATGGCTGAAAGAATTCAGAGGAACTGGACAGAAAGGTGAGTTTGGGAGGAAAAAAAAAAAGAGTACTATTTGGTTATGCCAAATCAGAGTTCATGGCAATGCAACCAAACAGAAGTATAGAGCAAAGAGTTACATAAAGACAGGAAAGTATAAACACCAGGGCCAGAGAGATTTAAGGGTAAACTGTATTGAGGTAATAGAAAGAAACTTTTTTTTTTTTTTAAAGTACTCAAATGATGCAAAGGTATCATGTAATTAGTCCAAAAGGAGTTGAAAAAAGCAATTAAAGATGGAGAAAGATAGAGGATTATTGCTGGAACAGTCATGGAGTAAATAAGGCAAAAGCACAATTAGTCTAGTTAGCCTCAAAGAGAAAGAAAAATAAATATCTTAAGAGGATGGAGATTGTTCCCTTTTGTCCTACTAATAAAACTCTCTTCGATGAATATCTGCTATCAGACTCCTGTCCAATTAATAATAATTTCTATTAAAATAGCCCATAACCTCACCTGCTTCTTTAATCATTACACTTGATTTCTTTTTCTCCTTAACATCTATCACTGTCTAACATACTATATAACTCATCTGTTTACTGCTGTCTTCCCAACTAAAATGTAAGTTCCACAAGAGCAGGAATTCCTTTCCAGCATGTTTGGTGCTCTAGCTCCTATACCTGCAACAGTATAGGGCAAAATAATAAAAACTCAGTATTTGTCGAATGAATTAATGATAGTTGAAATGTATAAAACTATTGTTAAGAATGTGGGAGTGAGAAAAAGTAAGAAAAGTTAGAGTGATAGCCTGAAGACTGGATAAAATTGCGAATCATTCCATGACAGGCAGGCTAAGAACAACTGGCAGGGAGAAGACCACTGATATATTTATCCCTAAGGCAGAGAGAAGAGAAAGAAAAAAAAGTGGTAAAAACTTTTCTTAGTCATCTGTTTGGTTCAGCACTATGTAAAGGAAATAACAAACCAGTCAGCATCATCTAAAACCCACAATCCAGCATAATAAACCAACGTGGAACAAAGCTTTGGCAACATACTGTTCTCTTGCTTCTGGATCCATCTTTTCATCATTCTTTTTAATCAAGTTCCAGAATTTTCTTAGCTTAGGTGTCTTTTTTAATTCTAATTCCAATCGTGCCTGAAAGAATAATAAGATATTAAATCACCTCACAGCTGACAAGCATAAAGATTAGATCAACTACAGGTTTCCTAATCTATGAATGCAATACAGAGCAATGGAATAAAACCTAAAAGCAATATGACAAAACCTGAAAATGAAAAAATTAATAACTATATTTTTAAAATCTCTTCAATTCTAACACTTGTTAACAGGGATTAACTAAGATAAAAGAAACTGCCTTTTCTAGTCAAGATTCTAAGCTTAATAATCATTCAAATTCCTTTCGTATTTCTAAAATCCCTTTCATTTTGAAATATATGAGCATTAACACTTATGAACAAGTGATTTAAGAAGTTTGAAAAATGAATCTCAAACAATGAACATAAAACAGATATTACAAGTAAACAGGCAATAGCCATACCATCATATTCTTTCTTATGGCACTTATAGTTTTTAACTTACTATTAATTGTTTATGTGTTTGTTTTCATCCCCATCAACCGGTACCTATGAATGAGCTTGAGAATCTGAGTATCTGCAAAAACACTTCCATGCAGTAAATGGAATCCTGAATAAAGTATTATACTGAAATTTTAGTTTTAATTTTACTAAGATGTTAATCTGACTTTGATACCAGTATGTCTTTCTAATAAGAATCTTATGAAAAAATGAAGTCATTAATGTTAAACATGACCTAGACCTCCTCCTAAAGCTATATGTATATTCCAATCCATGAAAATAGAATTTCAACTCCATATTGAGTCTCATCCAAAGACATAAGAATAAACCACATTTTGTTAAATTAAGGCCCTTCCATATGAGCTCAATAGATATTACTACCTTATATCACCTTACAGTACTAAAATTAGGTAAAATATATATTAATTTGCACATATATAAGAACTTCAAAACTGAAAAACTACATCTATGATTGAATGCAGAGCAAATTAGATAAAATTTTTTAAGCAGGAAAGAGGGTTTTTAGCTACAATTTTATATTTATATTAAAGCTACGTAGTCTAAATCCACATGTTGCATTTATATATACGATAGTTTATGAAATTAGATACTTACAAATTGTAAGCCCATCCACATTGGGAGGGAGATAAGCTGCTGTACTTGACTTCGTATCAAGTCTACTTCCTGTTTAAAGTATGAAGAAAACAAGTTTATAAACATGCCAGCATTTTAACCTAAGTCTTTACATATGCAGCATACTGCCTTTTTAAATCCTGGGGGAGGGGGTGGGAGGAGAACATGCTACCAATACTTCCAAATTAATGATATTGTAATATTAAGAAGCTTAATACTTTATTTTGAAAGATATAGTCAATACTCATTATTTGCTAAATCTGTATTTAGGAATTCACCTACTTGCAAAAATGTATTTGCAATCCCAAATTCAATACTCCTGACACTTTCACAGTCATTCACGGACAGCACACAGCAGTGAAAAATGTGAATTGTCCAACACGCACATTTTCAGCTCTGCTATAAATAAGTGTCCTGGTCTATTTAGTGCTATTTTTTCACATTTTAGTTCTTTCTGTTGGTAGTTTTGTTATTTAAAATGATTCCCAATCATAGGGCTAAAGTGTTGTCTAGTGTGCCCAGGCTCAAGAAGGCTTTGATGTGCCCTACAGTGTAAGTATGTGTGTAATCCAAGGTTTATTCAGATTTAAGTTATAGCACTGTTTGCCATAAGTTCAATGTTAATGAATCAACAATATGTATTACATAAAAGTGTCTTTCAACACAAACATATATAAAATAAGGTTATATATTGACTGGCTGAGGAAAATGTTGTAATCAGAGAGGCTTGCTGAACCTAATAACCCTATACTTTTCCTTAGGAGCAATGGTTCAGTTTTAGCTAATTCGGTGTTTGCAGTTTTAAAGAACTACCTCAGACGAAGAGAATTAACAGTATACTGGGAAAATAAAAAACAAAAAAAAAAAACCCAGAACATTTCAATAAGCTAGCTTTTAAGTTAATTAAACTTAGCATCAAACTAATACTAATTAAATCTTATTTCTGTTCAATTTTTTATAAGAAATCACATCTATTTAAATTTATATTTGCTTTTTATAGTTTAATCAATATTAAATGATAATAGTGGCATTCAATGGGGCATCATAAGTCTATTTGTTTTATGCCTTCCCAAGATCCATGTGAGGCAGTACATGGAGACAGGTAATAACCATCCCTCTCTTGACATTCAGTCTTCAGGATAAGAAACAACCCCACGTATTCTCCTGCAGGGGTCTAAGTGCACGATCAATTCAGAAGCACTTACTTTAAATAAATAGGTATATACCTTCAGATAACCACAGTAGGGAAGCACAAATGAAATATTAATTACTGTAAATATTTAATTTTTTAGAAGATAATCTTATAAAGGATTAGAAATGTATCATATACAAACCAAGAGGTTTTCAAAGATCATTCTCAAGTGCCCCTAATCAGTCAACTCAAAGCAACTTTCCGGCTGACTTGCCAGCCTGTGCATGAAGTATAGCTGGAGAAGAATGAAACTGTTTTTATGGGCAGCTTATAGTACAGATCTCATCACTCAAAGTTCCCATTAACCAGACTCTTTGCTGTTCTACCTTGGAGAATTTCAGTTCTCATTATCATTTTTCTTAGAGTCTAATAGAAAAAAGAAGAGAGCAAGTCCAAATCTATTAAAAAGCAAACAGATCTTATGAAACAGTTTATTAAGAAGTGGCTGAAAGAAGTGGCTGAAATTAGGCTGTTGGCATTATCCTCATTCCCCACTATTATGAATGATGAGGTAATCTCATCTACATTCAACTGAAAGAACAAGAAAACCTGCAAGTTCCCCCCAAAGATAAAGTAAAATTACCAAACTATTGAAGCAATGATCAAGAAAAAGCAGTAAGACTGTCTGTTCATGGAGTGAAAATTCACCATCAGTTTCAGCCAATGCTGCTTTCAAGATACACTTGAAAAAGAACGGGAAGTGGTCTGGCTTCTTCTTGAAAGTCTGGCAAGAGAAAAAATAAAATTCATTTTGAAATGGCTTACTCACCTCTTTTTCTCCCTTAAACAAGCACTGGGGGACTTTTAGAAGTCTTAAAAAAAGAAAAACCAAATAATTACAAAAAGTTTATTTGCTTATTTATAATTAATGTTAACAAGTCAAATATAGGTTTCAGGACTACTGAGTTGCAGAAATCTTTGGCTAATAAAATGATGGCTTATTTTCTTTATTTTTTCTTCTGTGGATTAAGCAAGTAACTAGCTTAGTTTGGCTTTGTTGTCTTATTAAAGACCTGAAGCATTTTGAGTCTTCCAACTTAAACAAAAGAAACAATGTCTTTAGTAAAAATTATAGTGCTCCCACTCTAATTAATCTCAAGCAGCCTCTCTTGTTTTATATTCTCTCTTTACCTTTAACAAGTAAATTTTTTTAAAAGTACAAATAATATAAAAATATTTAAGTCTCTCTTTGATCTACTACCTATCTAGTTTCTGCCACATCTTTCTTCCTTCACAGACAAGTGCTCTAAGGCTATGGCCCACACTAGCTGTTCTCATTCACGTCTCTAAAACAAGCTTCCACCCACAGCAGCCCCCTGAAGCTGTTATAAGTCCAATGGATTCTGAACTACTCTCAACTTCTGTTCAATGTGCTGAGGGTTCCTCTTCCTTTGTAACTTATGTGGCAGTGCTCCTCCAGTTCCAGCTCCATTCTTATTCTACCCCTCCGGTTACTTCAGCTACACCATATGCTAATGATTCCAAAAACACATCTTCAGTCCAGATTTCTCTCTTTAGCCCTAATCCTTACACTCCTCTGCCTACTAGACAATTTTATCTACATATTCCAAAGGCAATTTAAACTTGGGAAATCCAAAACTCAATTCAACAATTTTGTACCCTCCAAAGTATTCCTTAATCCTCTTCTACCTATCTTGGTAAATGGCATTATCATCCTCTATATTAAGGTGCCCAAGCCTAAAAGGTTATTGAAAATAGTATCCTTCTCTAATGCTACATCAGTTACCAAATCCAATCAATTTTACTTTCTAAATCCCTGTGTAACCTCTTCTCTTAATCCCTATTGCCATTTCTCTATTTCAAATCACCAAAGTGGCCTTTATAATATGCAAACTGATCAGGTCATTCTCTGGCTCAAAAGATTTTCCCTCTCCTTTCCTATAGTACAATAGTTTGAAGCAACTTCAAGAAATCCCTAAGATCGCTCAATAAGATACAAGGCCTATATTTTAGTTTGGGCTCTAATCTGCCATAAGATGGTAGCAACTTAATGAATATATGATAGAAGCGACCATGGTTTTATCTTAAAGAGTCTAACACCTTTTCACTTTGGAGACCATCCCCTCAAAAGAGATGACAAGTATCCACGCCTTTTCCTCATTTAAAAAAGAATGACTGAAAGGGAAGACACTCTTGATGAGCTGACCATTTTGTGGTGGCCAAAGAAAACCTAGATTTTGAACCTCTACTGACCACGCCTCCATTACACTAAGCACAAAGAGAAAACGTCAGTCTATTAGAAATTTCAAAAAAGGAAAACAGATCCCAAATCAGAGATAGAGAAAATTGAAATTACAATATAAACATCTGACTTGACTTTCGAAACACTATTTAATACATGTAGAACTACAAACATATATCTGTACTTCTAGTTGTAAAACAGGGCACTGAAAAATATTAGCTCACCTGAGCATTATCTCTTTGCACTAATTAATATAAACTTCACTTATCTGATTATTGGGCTCTACTCTGCCCAATAATCCATGTCATTCTTTGTTTCAAGCACGAAGCAGGAAAATAACTCCATATTCTTAATTTTTTAATTAATAGTAAATTAGTTTGAAGAAAATACTGAAACCAAATGCAATCTAATATTATTTTTCATATATCTGTTTTTACCTCAACATTTACTTTATTATTGGGTAAAGTTCTGTTCTAAAAGCATTATTTATTACCAGTAAAAGTTCTGCTACTTTGGAATGAAAGGCTTCAGTGAGCACAGTACAAAGTCACTTAAATCTGTTACCTCCCATGCAGGGACATTTTCTCTGAACTTCTCATTCACCATACAACAGATTGACATTAAATAGGCCTTGCTGGACACTTCTGGAGAATAATTCATCCAGAGGTAATTTTCAAGATATTGGCTGTGAAGAATAAAAAGGCATAAAATATTTCATTAGTTGATAACACCTGTAATATATTATTCACCTGAAAAGGCATAATTACTTACAACTCTCTGAAAACATTATGAATATCTGTATTTATAATTTGAGAATCCTTCATAAATCTACCTGTAGTCTACTTACTACAAACCTGTGTATAGAGAATGCAGTTTTGGAGAATGAGAGTCTTATACTATATTTTAAATAGACATCAAAGTTACTGACATGTAATTATCACCATTAGAACACTAGGTAGTCCCTTACCCAAGGCTCTCTGTAGAGTAAAAAACAGAAATATCTAACAAATATGATCTCTAAAACAAAATGGTAAGAAAGGCAGTTTCACAGATAAATGTATTAGAAAAATTAACACTAACTCCTATCAGTACCAAGTAACTTCCAGAAACTAAGAAAGGTAAGAATCAAAGTCTTTGTAATATTTAATTTACAAGGTGTTCACATAAGTCAGTTTTCAAGATAACTGGCAATTTCCCCTCAAAATGCCAAAATTCTTACTTTAAGAACTTGGTGAAAATATTCCTAAACAAATTACATGTTTCTGATTTCCAAACATAACTTTGTCATTTCTTATCATTGGGAATAGTTATAACCATCAATTACTGTACTGGGCTGTACTTTAAAGCAGTAATAAAATGCAGGATTTTTTTATTCCTGTTTTAAATCATTCTCATGCATAATGTTTCAATCACACATGCGTGTGCACATGTGTGCGCACACACACATGTAAGTTTTAGATTATGCTATGAGCTATAATTTTTTCACTACTTCTATACTTCAAAGGTCTGCTCACATCAGTATTCCCGAGTTTATCTTTAGCAATCCTTCTTGATTAATTTGCAAGAACCTAAGAAACAGAATATTTTACTCAAAATAATGGTCAAAAGGATCCAAGTTAGAGACCAGCGTGCTCTTCCATAAATAAAATGCATGAAGATTCATTTCAGTATTTTCTTACAAGTTTAGATTCCTTTTTCTTGAATTATGTCCATTAGAACTTAGCAATAGTCAATGTTAATGTGTCTGAAATATCTCTATTTCATGAATGTTCAGCTAAATTATAGAATTCTTTCTAGGCTGATATTTTTTTATTACTATTCTCACTCTACTATCTTCAATTGAGAATTTTACATTCAATCTATTTTCCTTCTTCCCCTTTGAGTAGTCTGTCTTTTTCTTCAGCAGATTTTAAGATCTTCACTCTCTTCCTTACTGCTCTGAAGTTGCTCTGTTCAAAATCTGTATTCTCACATAGAAATTACACTGCCCTGGCTGGTGTGGCTCAGTGGACTGAGCCCTGGCCTGGGAACCAAAGGGCTGCCAGTTAAGATTCCTAGTCAGGGCACAAGCCTGGGTTGTGGGACAGGTCCCCAGTTGGGGGCGTGCAAGAGGCAACCAATCAATGTATCTTTCACACATCAATATTTCTCTCCCTCTTCCTCCCTCCCTTCCCCTCTCTTCTAAAAATAAACACATAAAATCTTTAAAAACAAACAAACAGAAATTACACAAAAGTTTCTAAAAAGAAACAACTGTTTTTAGTTATTAAAAATTGTTTTCTGTTATTGTGCCTGCAATATGTTCTGTTCCCTTCTCCTTCAGTTCCTGCAATGCTCTTGGTATCTGATATTTGCCAAAACCATATAATTCTGGTTTTATCCTAATTGTATGTCAGCATCCTCTCAATTTTTTCTGTCTTCTTGAAAGGTGGCATAATATGATGGAAAGGGCATATTAATTAAGGGTCAGATGGGCCCAATTTCTACCCTCAGTATTCTCCTCTATAAAATAAGGAAGATCTTACTGGGGTTATTTAGACTTTAAATGAAATCAAGTATTCAATAACAACACAGTTCTTAGGATATAGTAGGTAGTCAATTACTAGTTAATTCACAACTATAAACTTTAATTTCTCTCTGTAAAAATGATAAAAACATCTACTTCAAGCCTTTTTGTGTGTGTGTGTGAAGATCAAATCAGTGTGTGTAGGGAGTAATAGCTGTTAATACAGAGACTCTGACCTCTGATGCAGAGCAAACCCCAAGGTACCACAGAGAAGCAGAAAAATGAGCTTTGGCATCAGACCCTGGCATCCCAGCTCTGCCAATTACTTAACTGCACTACCTTCAACAAACTACTTAATCTCTCTGAGCTCAGCTTCTTCCTCCACTAAATGGAAAGCATAATACTGACTTGGCAGGGTTGCTATGAGAGCTCTGTACGTAAAATATTTAACACTGCGCCTACCTAGTAAGGGCAAGTATTCAATAAATGGTGAATATTACTATCATCAACAACGACCCTGGCCTTTATTTCCAGCCTATGGACCATACTTGGTTGAAATATAACCAAATCTACCTTTATGATCTAAAAGTTGTACATTCTCTTTAGTCTGAAATATTTATAAGTAGCTAGGTCAGAACAAGACTGCCCTGGTAATATAACAACTTAGCCTGGAAGGAAAAAATGGCTATAGAATGCACTCCAATTTACTCACACTGATCACCAGAAGAACTAAATAAGAGTTCAGAAATTTCTCAGTACACACTATCTTAATTAGTGAGAAACAACTCAAAATACAAGTTATATTGACAAAGGAGCATCATCTTTGAAAACAAAGGTTTCATACACATATTCCAAAAATAGCAAATTACAAAAATATAAATCTCTAAAAATTTAGAATTGTTTTCTTAACCACTTACAGAAATGTACAGAAAAGTAGCTAAAAGTTAAATCATGTTGTCATCCTTAACTTCATCAAAGACTTTTAACTCACCTAAATTCCAAGAGCATTATCTTTCTGATGGCAAACCTAAAAATATAAAAATAAATAATAAAAATATTTAAATAGAAAATATAAACATGAGTTATTAATGCAGGTGCATTTTGGAAACTTGTTTTAATATCAACTCATATATCAGAATAATCATATTTAAATGTTCACTAGGAGTTAATTTTACTTTTTTTTTTAACTTGTATTTTGTTTTAGAGTAGTTTATTTCATTTTAAAAAACTGCCTAAGAACAATAGCAAGTAAAATCTTACCCTACCCACGTAAGAAACACAACCAGCACCATGACATACTGGGAATAACACAAAGATTCACAGCCAAATGATTTTAATCAAAACACAAATGTTTGCTATGGTCAGGTAGCTCAGTTGTTTAGAGCATCATCCTCATACACCAAGGTTGCAGGTTCAATCCCCGGTCAGGGCACATACAAAAATCAACAAATGAATGCATGGACTGATGGAAAAACAAATCTGTGTGTCTCTTTCTGTCTCCCCTTCTCTAAAATCAATAAACTAAAAACAACACAAAACAAAAAATCCACAAATGTTTATTAATATTCACTATATTGGACTGCAAGTTCCAAATGCTAGCCTGTGTCAATTTCTTTAAAATGACCACCATTTTTTTCATTTAATATTCAAATAGAAACATTCTGCTGAAGTCATGCCTTTCTATAAGCACAAGAGACACGTGTATATATATCATAATCATGGAAATCAGACTTTTCATATGCTCTGCAGTCTTAACATTAACTCTAAAATATTACAAAACTGTGGAGGGAATTTCAGACACCTCTCTTTATTATCTTTTTTAAAATAGAAGTATTTCATTTTATATGAATAAACCATGTCGTAGTAACAGGATCTCTTCAAATGCAGGTCCAAACATCCGCGTGTTTAGTTTTATCATTTTGTATGTTATAAACAAAGTAGCCAGATCAGAACACTGCCACTGGATAATAGTATCTAGCTAAAAAATTAAATGCATTATGAATTTATAATGTCCTAAAAGACCATTATCCTGTCAAAATCTTACTCCACTGCTTTCTATCTCTTAAATAGTTTCACTAAATAAGTAATATCACAGAATTTTGGTGAGAAAGAAATGCAGGTTTTTATTGTGGGGGGAAAAAAAAAAGCACAAACACAGAACACTGGCAACGTTCTGGCTTCTACAGTCAGCCAGGTCACTGAGAGGATACAACGGCTTATGTGACACATTCCAGATCTCCAGTTACAAACATTTCACTTTATTTGCATATTGGACAACAGAATTCGCTCAGTGCCCACTTTGCACATAACTGCAGCCTCAATTTGCAGCCACAAACAGGACCTCACTGATGACAGAAAATCTTGGCCCATGAGATGGACAGATCCGTATACTAGTCATAATGCAGTGTTACCTTTAAACATTCTAGGACTGACTATTTCCTAATGTTCAAATGAGGTAGAGTGGCCAATTTATTACTTTTTTTTTGATGACTGGAGAAGTGAAAAATCAGTCTTGACAGGTCAAGATAAAGTAAAAACACTGAAAAATTCTCTTCTAGCAATCCTGGTGGTATTCATTAAATTTAGTTTTATGCTTCTGCCAATAATCTTTCTAAGATAAAGAGAAGAGTTTAACTAAAGGTGTACATGTAAAATATAAAAATGGGTCTAGGACTAGACATCATGCCAGAAGACATTTAAAGATAAGAATGAAAAGTTAAAAGTAACAATATCAAATATAAATAATTTTAAAAATTTTGGGATTTTTTTTAAGTTAGCAATATTTACCGAGAGCATGCTTTGTGCCTGACTCTGTGTCAAGGTTTTAACGTGGATCTCATTAAATCCTCCTAAAGTTGAGTGATTTGTGTATAATAAATTAAGTTCATTAACTGTATTGTTAACTGTCTCATTAAACTTGAAGGAAAAGAGTGGAGAGGGGCATGCAAAGGGAATTTCTCTTGCTGTTTTAACTGTCCCCTGCTTCCTTTCTTGGGATATGGCTGTGTGAAAACATGAGGTCTGGAGCTATGGAAGTCCCCTTGCAACCACAAAGCGAAAGCCAAAACAAAAAAGTAAAACAAACAAACAAACAAAACAAAACAAAAAAAAAAAAATTAAAAGGCTGAGAAGAGCCCTGACATTACAAGTTTCTGGTCTACCTACTTCCAGACTTATTGTTAAATAGACAATTAAAGAACAGTAATTGTGAGCAAAAAGAAGCCAGCCACAAATGATTACATATTGCATGACCCTATTATTTCAAGTTCAAAAACAACCAAAACTAAACTATAGTGTTCATATTTGCATACTTACATTTAAAATGGTAAAGGAAAGGGGTATGCAAGGGCTTCTGGGATGCTGACTATGTTTTTTATTTTACCTTGGTGGTGATTATGAATTATAATAATTTAGAAAGTTATACATTTCTGTTTTATGGCCTTTTCTGTTATATTTCATAGAAAAGAGGTTTAAACATTTTTAATAAAAATAAATGTAAACACTGGCAAAAGTAAATTGTTCTATAAGTCACCATTTTTTTCAGTATATAAACTACTTGGATGAACTCATAACAGGATTAATAATTGCACCAAAGTGTGATTTGGCATCTGAAAGGGCAATGAACTCTGTCCTATTTAAGAACAGTATATTGAATAAGAGTCAGAGACAAGAATTTAACACCTGGCTCTGCCTCTTATTACTAGGAAACATCTTGGGCTTGTTACTTGACCTCTCTGTACCTCTATTTATTTCCTTAGTCATATTAATAAAATAAAGATAACAGTGACTATCACAGGGTTGTTTTAAGGATAAATAAGCTACTATTTGCAAGGTGCTCAGAACAGGATCTGGTAAATAGTAAGCACGCAAGAAGTAACAATTGCTTTTAATACATAAAATTAAAAAATATATTAAGATAAGCTTACCAAATTTGATAATGATAATGATATTAAATTAAATCAATTGTATAATATACCACATTACAGGGTGACTAGGGAATATGGTATTTTAAGAGATAATTCTGAGACCCTAAAAATGATCATTTGTAACATAAGAATATTAAGAACTGACTGATTTAATTCCCAGATGCCTCCTAGGGACATAGGGCTGATGTTCCAAAAATAAATATTATAAAAGCCTTAATTTATAATATTAAGAGTGCCTAATGGCTATAAATTGCCTATTTTGATAGGCTAGAAACAAATTAATAAATCTAACATCTAGCCATTCCCCAATAATGAAGATGCTATGAGCACATAACATAGCAACAGAACTTCCACAAGGCACTGGTCTAAAGGATAATCATTTAATTTTTTAAATATACACTACAATTTATATGTTATAAAGGTGCATTTAACTTTTTAAACTTTGAGACTTGAGGGCAGAGTACAATCATTTCAGTTGTATTTAAATATTTTAAATGGTACAAGGTGAGATCGCCCTGGCTGGTTTGGCTCAGTGGATTGAGCGTCGGCCTGCGAGCTAAGTGTCGCTGGTTCGATCTTCCAGTCAGGGCACATCAGAGAAGGAAAACTCTGACTCCAAAAAACCTCCGCTGCCTTGCGGCATACCTCTTCAGGGGAAAGGCTAAGGGAGTAAACCCCGACAGAAAATCCGGAGCCGGAGTCCCTAAGGCGGTTTGACGTTGTAGTCAACACCGGCAACTCCTGCGGCGCACCTGAAGCCAAGCTGTATTGACTCCGTCTTTCCCTTGGACCCTTCAGCTGCGAAGAGAGGGGGGGTCTGCTGCATGGGCAACAGCAGACCCTCCATATCACCCTGCCCAGGCTCTGTAGCTTCAGCTTCACTGGAGAGGACACTCCAGCGTCATCGCAAGATGTCGATTCAACACGGGAGGAGACAGATACCGTGTCACTCCCGAGTCGGACTGCACAACCATTCTCGGCGGTGCAGATAGACTCTTAAGAAGCTACACCATCGTCTCTCGAGACGGACGGCTGCCGACGACAAGGTGAGAATGTGGCTCTTAAAGCACCTGATAAATCCAGGTGAGCCCAGCTAAGGATGGCTACCTTTCAGCAACTAGAAAAAATACAGCCAAGTCTACATCATTTAAAAATTACTGGCAGTTTTTTATCTTTGAGGAACAAAGGTTCAAATAAAAGAAACAAACAAAAAACACAAGCGATTACTATTCACTGAATTGAAAGCCTGTTCTGAAGAGAGGCAGAAAAATAGTTCTCGAAGTTGAAGATAATTTTCAGATTCGTACATCCTTAATATATGAGAAAAAAGGATCCTAGGATTTATCTGCCTGCTCATCTTTAGTTAAGTTTCCTCAAGCAATTTTTTCCATAGCCACTGTCAGACCAACCCATCATATGTTATACACGAGGTTTATCCAGAAAAAGTCCAGCCATTATTAATACAAAGAGAACAGTTTGCGGGACATCTATGTAACCTGGCAGCCAAGGAGAGTGGACAGGAAAGCGCATGAGTGAACGATGAAAACTTAGCTGTACTAGTCAGTGGGGGCAGTAGACCCATTGTATGAGCATGTGTGCTGTGTGGCCGTCACATTCAAAATGACTGAGCAAGCCAAGCAACAAATCTGCATAAATTCTGCATCATGCTTGAGCATTCCGCCACAGAAACTATTTGGATGATACAGAAGGCTTTCAGGGACGATGCAATGAGTGACTGGCAACTTCATCATAACAATACGCCGACTCATGTATCATGTCTCCTGCAGATTTTGGCAAAACATCAAATCACCCAGGTGATTCAGCCCCATATAGCCCAGATGTGGCGCCCCGCGACTTCTGGCTTTTTCCAAAATCAAAATCACCTTTGAAAAGGAAGAGATTCAGCAAAATACGATAGGGCAGCTGATGGTGGCTGGGAGAACTGTGTGAGGTCCCAAGGTGCCTGCTTTAAAGAGGACTGAGGTGTCATTGTCCTATGTATGATGTTTCTTGTATCTTGTATCTGCTCCAGTAAATGCCTCTATTTTTCATATTTCATGGCTGAATATCATCTGGACAGACCTCATATATCTGCTCAAATGTCATAGCTTCAGAAGATTTTTGCCTGATCATTCAATCCAAAATAGCAGCCTTTGTCACTAAATGCTAACCACACTTTAATTCATAGCATTTACTACCTATTGATATTATACATCTGTGTAGTTTTTTGTAGACAAGGGTTAGAAAGTAAGCTCCCTAAATTGAGACTTTAACTGCCATATTCACTGTTGTATCCTTAGCATTGAAAAGGAGGTTGATACAAAGTGGGCTCAGCCTAATCATCTCTTCTGAGCTTTACACCTAGACATCCAACTGCTTATTATATTATACATCTCAATTTGCATGGCTTGTAAGCAGCAAAAATTCAACATTTCCAAAAGTGAACTAATGATCTACAACCAATCCAACTCAACACCAATAACAAAGTTAGCAATGGCACCAGTAATCACCTAGCAACCTAAGCCAAACACTTTGGAGTCATCACTGATTCCTCCCTTTTCCTCACTCACCACATCCAACCACCAACCACCTCTCCATCTCTCTCTCAGAATGGGAACTCCTTTCCATCCCAACTTTCCTCACTAATCCAGGCCATCACTATCTTGAAACTAACTAACTTCCAGCCTCTTGCCCCCTCTGAATTCTCTTTTAAAAATATTACCAATGTGCTTACAACTCTTCACTGGCTTCCCCTTACTCTTCAAATTAAAAAAATAATAATAAAATTATGTGGTCTTTGGCCCTGCTTACTTCTTCTACAGGCTCACCAAACAATCATAAAAACCAAACAGCTAGTCTCTTATTTTGAAAAATATTGTTTTGCCTTTAAATTATTTGGCAAAACTTACCTCATAAAACTCAAACATATAATACATATCAAATCTGGGATTTTATAAGTTCTGTAACATTAATAATATAAATGCTTCTATTTCATTTTTAGTCAATTATCCTTTTAAAATAAGTACTGAGCATATATGCCTACAGGTGTAGTTATTATGTATGTTTTGCCTTTTAAAGTTTTAAAAGAGATTAAACAAAATGATTAAAAAATTAGTATTAATTGAACTGAAATTTTAAAATTTCCATATTTACTCTGTCACATTAATTCAAAAATAAAATAAACCGTTATGACTATTCAGCAGGTAGATTAAAGGTTTTCTAATCATTTCCCTGATGACTAAACCAAAAAAGAAAATTCTAAGTTATGATCATATTTAGTTAAGAAGCTGTGATAAGATCGAAGTTAATCCACTCTAATCTCTACATATAAAAGTTAAACTTATTCCTACCTTGATTTGACAATCTCTTTCTCATATATTTCTTCAATAACCTGTTATTAAAAATACAAAAATGTTTACTATCTCAAACAACTTTTTTCAGACCCTAAATAGTTTTCAATTACTAAGATTACACAAAATAATTTGGTTTAGGAAAGCTATTAAATATTACTACCACTGAAATAATACTTGAGATTTTCCCCATTACATTCTTCAAAATGTGAAATAAAACAAAATAGCAGAAAAACATAAATAATAAAATATATCTACATAAAAGTTTTAGAATCATTAAAATGATGTGTTCTAATGTAAGTGTTCCTTGATGGATGATTGGATTTTTTAAAATGTGGTACATATATTCAGTGAAATACTACTTAGCGATAAGAAAAGATGAAATCCTTCCCTTTGTGACAACATGGATTAACTTGACAGTATCATGCTAAGCCAAATAAGTCCGATGGGAAACAACAAGAGCCATATAATTTCACTTATCTGTGGGATATTAAACAGAAAGCAACAAACAAACAAACAAATTCATAAATACAGACAACAGTGTGATGGTTACCAGAGGGGAAGGGGTTGGTGAGAGGATGAAGATGGTAAAGGGGGTCGAGCTTATGGTAATGGAAGGAGACTAGACTTTGGGTGTTGAGCGCAATGCAATATACAGATCATGTATTATAGAATTTTACACTTGAAACTTACATAATTTTATTAATGAATGTGAACCCAATAAACTTAATTTAAAAATGAGGTGTTTGCATTATTTCTAGAAAAAATAAAAGTTCATAAGATCAGGGTATTTTTAAAAACCTAATTTTGAAGTATACAAATATTATCACACTCCATCTAAGAGTCATAACAATGTGCTTTCAAAAGCCAGAAAGAAAGTAAATTAGAAGTATAAAGATATAATAGAAGCAAATGCTAATTGTTAGTTTTCCAAATACATGATAAAGCCTCAGAAAATTTTATTTTATAGTAATATGATGTCTTTTAACTGCTCAAATCATATTTGTTAAATAAATGTGGGTGGTAGAGGAAGACAATTAGGCAAATACGGCTTGTTCAATTTATGAAATTTTCTTTACTGCTTTTCTTTTTATTAAAATTAAAATAAAATAATAAAATGAAGGACATGTTCTCCCTTAAATACCAACCCGTAGTACAGTTCTTCTAAGTAGGCATATATAGGTTAATCTAGAATTATTACTTGTGTTAACTAAAACAATCTGCATATAAATTTAATTTCTAAAAATCTTAATATAATTAGGTTCAACTCAATCTAGCAGTGTCATTAAGATATTTTTGTTATTAATGAAAAACGTTTCTAGGAACCCCCAAACCCAATATATACAAACATATCATGTATACAAACAGCACATAATAAGAGAAAGTAACCCTGTTAATAATTAAGATTAATGTATGCCATGTTTATTAATATCCTCCTGATGAATAAAATGGGATTGCTAGCAAAACAAAATATATTTATGAATAAAACATTTAAGCTCAAATAATGTAAGAAATTTGGGGTTAAGTTCCAACTGACTAAGGTATCCTTAAACACTACCATTCACTTTATAACAGCAAAGCTGAAAGCAAGTCTTGATTACTTGTTAAGTGGCATGCAATATGCCAGCCCCATTTCATTTAAAGATCTCTCTTTAAGAACTTATTTCAATGAGAATTAATTCTACATTTAAGGAATTTTTCCTTTCATTCATTCTACATTTCATCAATGGCACTGTAAATCCATTCCCTTACTATTACTGATCCTCAGTCATCTAATCCTCTACATTAAACAACTCCCACTTCTCTAATCATTATATTAAAGATCTTTATCACAGTTCATCAACCTAAAAATAAGAGAAAACAATAGTCTATTCTAAATAAACTATCAAAAAGTTGTAAAAAATTTCTCTATACTTACCAAGACTTTCATTACACCGTCATTTATAATAATAATAATAAATTAAAAACACAGGAAAATCCACACACATTTTAAAAGCTTAAAGGAAATTCAACAATATGATCGTAAGGTTATCCCTGAGTAGTTATTTTTATTTTCTTTATGTATTTTCCATATTTTCCAAATTTTCTAACATGAATACTTATTAGTTTGATAATTAGAAAACTATAGTTTTAACTTCTAAAAAATTCTGAAAGCTTTAGTTGAATAAGCTCTTAAAAAGAGATAAAACAGCATACCTCTTCAAAAAGAATGTTGCAAACCCAAAATACTTACCTTTATATCAAAAGGTGATTTCTTCTTGATATGGGGAGCCCAGTATTTACATGCTAGCTGCAAAAGCAGACAACATATACAGTAAGTAAGAGATTCATGTAACTGCGGAGCTAAAAGACTTAGGTTATTCAGTGACACGCTGTTTCTTAACAGGGCACTGCTGACTTGGGGAACAGGGTAATTCTACCGTCTAAGAGAACTATATGCACTTGCAGCTCAGTTGACATCCTTGGCCACAACCCACTAAATGCCATTCATGCCCTGCCCTGCAACCTGCCATTGTGATTCTAAAAAACACGGCATACTTTTAACCATCCACAGGGAAACAACAGAGCAAAATTTATAACCCTAGCCAAACACCTTCAGCAGAGAGATAAGGAAAGCTAGGTCCAGAAAGATGAGGTGAGCTGCCCAAGATTACAATTAGTTAACAGTTGAGCCAGTACTAAAAATCAGAATCAAAATCCTTGGGAATGTTAATTTGTAAAATAAATCTTTAAATGAGTAGTATACACTCATACACACCAATACAAAACCTAAAAAAATTGTAGTCCATCAGTGGATTATTACAGAGAATAAGAGTTAGTAGGTTATAATTCAGTAGATTGGGTTTTACTTGTAAATTGTGAATTTTGCATACACATATACAATGTCTCTAGATACTTAGATGGATTGTTAAATATTCAAGATACAACGTGTCTTCTTGAATTTTTTTTTTTTAATAGCCTACAGTACAATCTCTTGAAAAACAGAACACTTTGGCAATCACAAAGACTCAATATTGGAGGCACTCAAATTAATGGCTGATGAATGGACGAATGAAGTAATACCTGAAATGTTACCTCTTCTATGAGGCCTTCTTCAACCCTACCTGATGGTGACCTACTGATTCTTTCTATTTAGTCATTTCCTGCTCACATAATGTCTTCTCTGCTACTATAGCTAAGTATATATCACAGTCATCGCAAGATGTCGATTCAACACGGGAGGAGACAGATACGATGTCACTCCCGAGTCGGACTGCACAACCATTCTCGGCGATGCAGATAGACTCTTAAGAAGCTACACCATCGTCTCTCGAGACGGACGGCTGCCGACGATATCACAGTCAACACACATAAAGAGCCTTGCAAGCAGTGAGGACATCGGCCTGAGGAAGTTTCAAAAACATTACAGTAATGGCCCGCTCATATGACACTTTCCCAAGTTATCAATCGCCCTCCAGCCCAAAGAAAATACTTCACTCCCAATTATTCTGTGGTAGCCTCATGTCCTCATTCTGCTCCCTGCCCCCTATGGGTATCACAAAACTCAGTCATCTTTTCCTAACACCATACCATTAAGTGAACTGAATCTGATGCGTTCCCTTGGATTCAGGGACTTCCAAATAAACACGTAAATCCTATCTTCTGATCCAAACTACTTACTGTGAATCTCTACTTCATTAAAGATCTAGCAAATATTTATTAAGCATCTATCATGTCTCTTTTTTCTGAGTTTCTCCTTTTGGGGGGGGGGTGTCTAACGTGTGACTTCTCAGACATCTCTACCTCCAGGAATATCCTGCCCTCCTCCACACTCTCTAGTCTCACATAAAATAGAAACTCTTTCCATTCTCCACTTCATACAGCTATGACAGCACAAATTGTTCAAAATAAATCTTACTGAAAGACTAAAAGGCAGGACAAATGCAGTAGCATAAAAACGTGAGGTCAAAGTTCAGAGAGAAGATCTTCTTAAAACTAAGATTTAACCTCTACATCTCATTCATTCAATAATAACTAGAAAGCACCTTCTCTGGTCAGATGCCCTGAGGGAGGAGGAGGAAGAGCAGAAGGAGGAACAACGCCTGATGTCCTCTCTACCTAGAATACCCATTTCCCTACTTTCCCATTTATGTTTCAAAGTCCATCTCAAATGGAACTTTGTCAATGAGAAAATTCTGGAAATTCTTTCCTTAGACAAACGTAATCATTTTAAACTCTGTTCTCAAAGCACTCCCCTCACATCACTGTTCTGGCACGTATCCCACGGAACTACGATGAGTTCTTCAAGCCTCTTCCAGTCCCCACCCACAGACTGTGTACTCCCCGAAGATAAGGATCACAGCTGATTCATCTTTGCAGCCCAAGGAGCCCAAAACAGTTATCTGTCAAATATTAAGCATTAATATTTTTCTCATGGCCAAAGATTGCTGAGAATGTTCATTCCTTCCACTACTTCTTAACCTCCCAGTACATTCATTCATTAATTCACTCACCCATTCCTTCAGCAAAACACGTACACATCACACAATGTGTGCTAATACAAGGCCGGGTGCTGGCACTTCAAAGGGAATAAAACACATAGCTCCTAGACTCAGCTCTGACAAAGCAAGATCCAATAAATATTTTATGTTTACAAACATTCTGTAGGACATCTCAGTCAACCCTACAGTTTTACATACCATCCAGGGTCATTAACTTCCATAATTATATTCAAACCCAGACCTTGCCAATGTGCTCTAGACTCACATATTCAACAGCCATTTACAATTGGATGTCTGATGTCTACAGGCATCTCGTACTTTAACATGGACAAAACAGAAATCTTGACATTCTCACTAAACGTTCCCTTTTCCCAGTCTTCCCTGTCACAGTAAATGTCCATATCTTTCACCCAATTGTTCAAACTACGTTCAATTTGTCTCTTCTTCCATCCCTCCATAGTCAGTATCATCAAATCCCACTGCCTCTAGTTTCACAGTGTATCAGTCAACTTCAGTCTTTAATAGTAGAGTCCACCGTCTCTTACCTGGACTAAAAGTGGCCCTATTACTACTTTTGTTCTACCCTCATTCAATTTCAGCACAGTAACCCCAGTGATCTTTCTATCATTCTAAAAATTTTCACTAGATTGCTATTAAAAGCTACTGTGTTTAGAATAAAATCCAAATGCCATACCTCAGCCTCCAAAACTGTGCACGACTCTGGTCCCTACAAACTGACTCCGTGCCTTCATCTCACACCATAGTCCCCCTCTTACTGCTTATGTCTGCAGTCCTGGCCTTATCTGTCCTCACGTGCAAGCCCGTGTGCACTTGCTGTCCCCTGGACTTCTTTCTGCTTTTCCCAAAACTGACTTTTTTTATTCATTCAGGTCTTACTCAAATGTCACCTCAGAAAGGTCTTTCCTGACTGCCGTTCATACACGTCAACCCAGCCCCTGTCACAACACCTTGTTCCACTTTCCTGACAGCACTTACCACGATCTAAAACGGTACTGCTCATCTGTCTGGCTTAGCCCTCTGAAATATAAGCTCCACGAGAAAAGGGAACCACTAAATGACTTTCAACACAAAAATGCAAGTATCTGAAAAACTGACGATCTAATCTAGTCTAGTTGTCAGAAAGAGCCTGTCCAAAGTCATGAAGATGAACGATGGTGAATTAACCATATTAAGGAAGGGCGGTGGGGTGGAGAGGAGGATTCCAAGAGGAGGAAACAATGCTAAAAGGCCAGAAGGTTAAAGATGGCAAGATATTGACATGCCCTGCACCTAGGACGTCCTCATCCATCCCTCTCAAACACCGGACTCGCCCAATCGCACCTGGGTCACGAACTCCGCGTTGATCTGGGACACCGTGGGGGCCACGATTTTCTTTGGCTGAGCAGGCGCCGCCATGGCAGCACTCTCCCTCCGCTCCAGGGTTAAAGGAAGGACCTCTTCGAGCAACGGTGAATCTGATCTTCCCCAAAGAGGCGGCTAGGGCCGCCTAACCCCGCAAAGAAAGAACCCTTCGGCCTGGATACCCTCAGCCTTCACAGACCGCACATCCCCCCGGAAGCGGTATTGACTAAGGCCGGAAGTGTATGCTGGCGTTGGGTCTGTGCTAGAGAGGCAAGGGCTTCGACCTCCTCAGCGTGCTCCCTCTAGCGGCAAACTAAGAGAAAACAGCCCGCAGGTCGGATTGAGGATTTAGGGAGGGGTCAAGTAGATGGCGTTAGGTGAGGGCTTCTCTAGAAACGGTTACGGGGCAAGTAGGAGCGGGGTGGGCGGGGGTGGAGGACCTAAAGTTTCTTTCAACCCTGAAAAGTAGTAGTGAAAAAAACAGGCCGAGAATGCGGGGCTTGGTTTTAACTTTTTAACAGACTCATGGATATTTAAATTGACAATGAACTGCGCGTAGAGTAAAATTTGATCCGTTTTCATAGGCGTACGTCCGCCCTGGCTGGTTTAGCTCAGTGGATTGAGCGTCGGCCTGCGAGCTAAGTGTCGCTGGTTCGATCTTCCAGTCAGGGTACATCAGAGAAGGAAAACTCTGACTCCAAAAAACCTCCGCTGCCTTGCGGCATACCTCTTCAGGGGAAAGGCTAAGGGAGTAAACCCCGACAGAAAATCCAGAGCCGGAGTCCCTAAGGCGGTTTGACGTTGTAGTCAACACCGGCAACTCCTGCGGCGCACCTGAAGCCAAGCTGTATTGACTCCGTCTTTCCCTTGGATACTTCAGCTGCGAAGAGAGGGGCGGTCTGCTGCATGGGCAACAGCAGACCCTCCATATCACCCTGCCCAGGCTCTGTAGTTTCAGCGTCATCGCAAGATGTCGATTCAACACGCGAGGAGACAGATACGATGTCACTCCCGAGTCGGACTGCACAGCCATTCTCGGTGGTGCAGACTCTTAAGAAGCTACACCATCGTCTCTCGAGACGGACGGCTGCCGACGACATCCGTGAAAGCATCACCAAAATCATAAGCATATCTAATGCCCCCAAAAGTTCCCTGGTGCCCTTTTGCAATCCATCCATATCGCTACTCCTACCCACCCATACTCAGGTAATCACTGATCTGCTTTCTGTCGCTATAGTTGTATAGATTAATTTACTTTTCGTAGATTTTTATATAAATGAAATAATATAGTAGGTACCATTGTTCTTTTTTCACTCAGCATAATGATTTTGAGATTCATCCATGTCAATGTATGTGTTAGTAGTTTATTCCTTTTTATTGCTTAGTAGTATCCTATTTACCAAACATACTAGTTTGTTAATCTACTCGTCTGTGGATGAACATATGCATTGTTTCCAGCTTTTGACTATTATAAATAAAGCTGCTCTCAGCATTTCTGTGTATATGTCTTAATATGAACATACATTTTCCTCTCTCTTAAGTAAATACCTAAGAGTGAAATGGCTGGATAATTTGGTAGGTGTATGTTTGACTTTTAAAGAAACTGCCAGTTTTCCAAAGTAGTTGAATTGTTTTACATTCACACCAGTAACAAATGAGAGTTAGTTATTCCTCTTCTTCACCAACACTTAGTATGTCAGTCTTTTAAATTTTAGCTAGCTTGCTTACCTGAGCTGGTGTGGCTTAATGGATTGAGTGCCAGCCTGCAAACCAAAAGGTTGCTGGTTCAAATCCTGATGAGGGCACATGCCTGGGTTGCAGGCCAGATTCCAATTGGGAGCATATGCAAAAGGCAACCAATCAATGTATATCTCACACACTGGTGTTTTTCTCACTGTTTCTTCCTCCCTTCCTCCCCTCTTTAAATAAACAATATCTTTAAAATTTTTTTAGCCATCTTTATAGTTATATTTCATTGCAGCTTTAATTTGTATTTTCCTAACAACTAATGATGTTAAGAATCTATGTGCTTATTTGCCATCCATATTGCTCTTTGGAAAAGCCTCCGTTCAGATTTTTTGCCCATTTTTATACTGGATTGCTTTTTTAAAAAAATTGAATTCGAATGCACACCTCTACTGTTCCCAGATCAACACATAAATTAAACATGTGTCTCTGGTAAACTTTCCATCGATGAATACAGGCAAGAAACTGGTAACAGTGCCTCCAGGGAAGAGGGACTGGAGGAGCGGAGAACAGGAGTGAAAGAAGGCTTATTTTATATTTACAGCATTTTTTAACTTTTGAATTTTGTAACATTTATAACCTGTTTGAGAACAAGAAGCGGTGAAAGAAAAAAACAAAAAATGTGTCTGCAGATATGGAAAGTAAATGTTGAGTACTTTTTCCTTCTACATGCTGTTGCATAATCTGTTGATAGAGCTAGAGAAGAAAACTTGTATGATCACAAATTTAGATGCAACAGATTTTGAATATATAACATATGCTGACATTTTGTTTACCAATATAGTTGGTAAAATAAATTTTTTTTTTTTTTTTTTTTTTTTTTTTTTTTTTTAGAGCACATTCCTTTAATAAATTCAGCCTGGGTTAAGCCACGTTCAGTCCCTGTGTCGATGTGCAAATCCCTGCTGGTCCGTGAGCAGGTAACCCTTTTCTCCTGGAGCTGGAACTCCTGCATCTTATCCCGGTTTCCCTGGCCACTCGCTGTGGGGTTGCGAGCTGGTTTCTTTTTTTTTTTTTTTTTTTCAGATTTAATGTGTTTTATTGATTAAAATATTACATTTGTGCCCCTTTCCCTTCCCTCTGCTCCCCTCCACCCGGTGGCCCCCTCCCTCCAGTTGTCCCCCCCTTTTAGATTATGTCCATTAGTTGTGCTTACAGTTCCTCCCAACCTCTCTCCGTCTATTCCATTCCCTCCTACCATGATCCCCAATTCCTATATCATCTCCCTCCCTCTCCCCACTCCCCTTCCCTGTTGGCCTCCCCCCACTATGTTTCCCTTACCCACAGTTCCTTTTCCATTCTCGTTGCCTGTTTCGTTTGCCTTTGTTTCATCTCCCTAGCTTCTGTTTTTTAAACCAGTCCCTTTAACTTCTCATATAACAGTGGTTTGGATCTAATGAACTCTTTCAGTTTTATTTTGTCCTGGAAACACTTTCTCTGTCCTTCTATTCTGAATGACAATTTCGCTGGATAGAGTATTCGTGGTTGTAGGTTTTGGATTTTCATTACTTTGAATATTTCTTGCCAGTCCCTTCTTGTCTGTAGGGTTTCCCTTGAGAAGTCAGCTGATAGTCTAATTGGGACCCCTTTGTACATAATTCTTTTCTTCTCTCTTGCTGCTTTTAAGATTCTCTCTTTATCTTTAATTTTTGACATTTTGATTATAATGTGTCTTGGAGTGGTTCTCCCTGGGTCCAGTCTCTTGGGAACTCTCCTTGCTTCCTGGATCTGCAAGTCTATTCCCTTCCCCAAGTCTGGGAAGTTCTCCTTTATTATATTTTCACTCAATTTTTCAAGTTCTAGTTCATCTTCCTCATTCTCTGGCAAACCAATGATTCTTATGTTGGGCCTTTTATAGCTGTCCCAGAGGTTTCTGATCCTCTCATTGTTGCTTGCCATTTCCTCTCGCTGCATTGGTTGACTGCTTGTTCCTTCTCCATATTCCAGTTTGTTGAAATGGACTCTGGATTCCTCACCATCTGTCTCGTATGTGGTTTTGTTCCTTTCGTTATGAAAGTTTTTCGCTTCTTTCATATCTTTTTCCTGCTCTTTTGTGAATTCTGTAAGCCACCTGATGACAATGGCCCAGAACTGAGCCTCTGACAGGTTTCTTATCTGTTCATCTGTCAGGTTCTCTATCTGCTGCCTGGTGAGTTGTGTTACCGGGATCTCTATAGTTGTCTGCCACATTTTGACAGATGCGTTTTGTTTTCCTGGGCCGGCTGTCGGGGGCAGGGGGCAGTGCCTGTGTACGCGTCACAAATCAGCGACCGCCGGCGCCTGCCTGTCCGCGACCTATTTCGCAGCTCTGTGGTGCTTTCTGTGGGGGCGGGGGTCCAAGATGGATTCACACAGTTATTCAGCTAGGAGACCGGGATCCGTCCTCCCGCCCCCCTGGGCCTCACTGTTCAAGGCGATGCTGCGGCTGCTCCCCAGCGCCCGGAGTCGCGCAAGCCAGGGGCTTGATTACCTCCAGGATTTTTCGCCGCCCCGCCCCGCCGCTCTGCAAACAGCTTTGCCTTCTTTAACTCTTACCTGCCCAAATGGCACCGCTGGTTTATAACTTCATATGTTGGGCTTCCGTGTAGCTTTATTTTCTGGAATTTCTAGTTATCCTTTGTTTTAAAGTAGTTGTATTCCACTATAGTTGTAGAGGGAGACCTAGCGTGTCCGTCTAAGCCTCCATCTTGGCCGGTAAAATAAATTTTAAAAATAGCTTTAATGATGAGTTTTGAAGTAAATAAAATGTTGATAAGGATAAATAGCAGGAACAATATTTCTAGAATAGTTACAGCACAGATAAAGAAAGCAGGTCATGCTATGGGGATGTTAGGTTAGGAATAATCAATAAGGCTTACCATATCAAAGGCCTTAAAAGCTAGGGAAAGAGACTGTATTTATTGTGGAAGGCAGTGGGAAACCATTGATTGGAAATCTACCTTTGCGAGATACTTTTCAGTAGTATATTAGATGGGTTAAAGTAGGCACCACAAGATGGAAATACCAATGGGGAAGCTATTGCAAATCTAAGACAAAAGCAAAGAAGGCCTAAATTTGGGTTCTGGCAGTATAAAACAAAGAGGAAGGGATAAAAATGGAAGACACTGAAAAGATAGAATAAATATAATTTCATTCTAAGTAAGCTGAAAGAACAGTGGAACAGTAAAGCACAGTAGAGGAGACAGAGGGTATTGCAGGTTTTAAAAGGAAAGACGATTCTATTCTCTACAGAGGGACAGCCTGAGGTAGCAGGAGGAGATCCAGGTGGTGATGAGCAGGGTTTTTGTTGTTGTTGTTGTTGCCAATTTAAATATTTATTATATTCATAATTTATCTTATAATATTGTGGCCAAGAGAATAATAAGCCAATAAGCTTCAGATCATACATATGTAGCTTTTTAGTGATATATTTAAGAGGTTCTAATTTATAATACCTATGACAAAATATAGTATCATAATATCTTCCTCTTACTCAATTCTTCCCCACCCTCTCCTCCTTTATTTTCCTACCATTTCTCCTAGCCAAGTTTTTGACTGATGAGTTTGGCCATTTTAAAACTATACTATGTGTATTTTATGATTTTTCTTTTACTTTTACAAGCCTTCTATAATCAGTTTTGTAAATAAGGGAGAAAGTAAAGGAAGCATGTAATCAAGAAAGAAGAGTTTCAGAATCCAAGATAGTCAATAGTGTGAAATGCTTCAAAGAAAGTTAAAAGAACAAGAACTTCAAAAACTCCCTGGGTCTGGCAATTCGGAAACCATTGGTGACCATTATTAGCTGGGATTTTTTTATTATAAAAAATATATGTATACATATATATATAATGGGGCCATTAATAGTTGGGATTATTTTGTTTTAAGAAAAATATGTAATTCAAATTTGGTTTTAAAATAAAGGAACTCTATAGGGATAAACAACTTAAAAGCCTAGAGATAAGTTAGGCTTCGGGCAGTCTGATTGGCTTCCAGCTCCATTTCTCAAAGATTCTTTGGCTCTGATCCCCTTATCTCTCCCACCAATCCCCCTATACCTCCCACCCCATCCTGTTCCGTGTTTGACTTCTACACCAGACTAACATCTGTCATGGTATCAAATTAGAGAAAGCTTTTCTGTATTCACTTCTCCTTCCTCAATCACTGAAATAAGTATGAGGTTTCACTCTGATCAGATCAACTTAAGTCAGTGCCAATTACTGTAGTTGAGGTAATGCTGTTAGTTGGCTGGCTTGGACTTCAGTTCCCCATTTCTGAATGGTCATGATGTAAAGGGCAATATGAACATTTTGATAGTCTTAGACTGATAATGACCTATTGCTGAAGCTGCAGTTAAGGTTAGTTCTACCCAGACTACTTAGCTGATACACAGTGAAGGAGAGATATTGTGGTTGCAACTAACAATGCCTGCTACAATGATCATTCATAGATCAGCTCCCAAGAGGTGGTGAGAAAAACTGTAGGTAAGGAAGAGCTAAGAAGTTAAGTGTTTGAAGAGGCAATGAGCAAGTAGGTGCAAAATAAATTTCAACAATTTTGACTATAAAAGGCAAGGAACAAAATATAACAATAACCAGAATAGCAGGTTGTTTGTCCCAGACTGCTCTTTTAAAGCTAGGTGCAGTGGAAATCATTGATTGCCTATCAAATCCTCCTTTTTTTCCAACCCCCCCCCCCCCAGCTTCAAATTTGACCAGTGTCCATATCATCTTTGGACAACCATGTACCCAAAGAAAGGAAGCTGAGCCTCGGCTCCAGCTCCAGGTAATTCTATCTCTCTTCCAGTGGTTGGTTCAGGATGTGCCTGTAAAGCAGTCCTGGCAGGTGAGAGATAATGTTTACTGTAGGTTTCTGGGCAAGTTGTTCTTTGCTCTTTTGAGTTTCTGGATCTCTCTCACAACCTGTCCCACACTTACCTCATGAAGGAAGCATGTGGTCCTGAGTGCAAACAAAGCATACAAAAACTGTAAGGGAAATACCCTTGTCTTCGTGAAAGGCAGAGCAGATGAAAGGAACCAGGGTCAATTCAACTCTATTATTTAACACTAGAGCTTGTTTAGTCGCTGGGATTCAAGTCATGTAAGCCAATAAAGGTCCCTGTTGCTAAAGCAGTTTGAGTCAATTGTTTTGTCAGTTACAGCTAAAACCATCCTAACCGGATAGGAAACATATTGTTTCTTTCCTAGGCAGAGAGGAAGCAACCAGGGGAGAAAGAAAACCTAAAGATACCAAAGAGAAGAAGGGACTATTGAAAAAGTTCCTGGGGCCAAAAAGAGAGTAAGGAAAACCTAGCTTCAGAAACATGATTATTCCAGGACATATGGTGAGAAAAAAAAGGGTGTAAAGATAAAAAGACATTATGTGTGAAGAGAAGGAAAGTTTTGAAAATACATATTGGATTGGATTGGACCTCAACATGTTATTTCAAGAGTGAATGAAAGCCTCTAAGTGAAGATAAAGATTTAAGGAGAATGTTAAGTTTGTAAGAATGGCTCCATTCATTTCTTCCTTTGTACTTTCACTATGTGTTTGAGGATATCAAGGTGTACAGACATGATGTACAGAAACTGTTTTAAACTGTATTTATAAAACATAAAAGATGCATTCTCTTGCTCTCAAGGAGCATGCAGGCTAGCTCAGTGGTTTTCAAAGTGTAGTCTCCATACATCAGCAACAGCTAACCTGTATAAATGCAGATTCTCAAGCCCAATCTGACACTAAATCAGAAACTCAGAGGATGCAGTGAGCAATCTGTTTTCAACTAGCCCTCTAGATGATTCCAGTGCACACCAAAGCTTGAGAACCACTGATCAAGTGACAACAGTTACAAACAAAAGGCTGTGGGAGTGCTGCGGATGGAGTGCTGAGTGTATCAGAAAGGCTTCCAGAGGAAGGTATTTAAGCTCAAACTTCAAAGAATGCATAGAAGTTTGCTAATGTAGATGCAAAATTTTACATGTTCCATATTCCATTTAATTACACCATTGTCCCACTTTTAAGTTTCATTTTTCCTTAGTACTAATAGAATTTCTGCAGTTAGCCCTGAAATTCTAAGCCCTTCTGTCAATAGGAGAAATCTCAACAAGATAGGATTTAAATGTTCCCTTTCCTTAAAGCTCCTAAAAAGCAAATATTCTGCATCATAAAACTGTCCTTGCAAATGTTATTTCTAACAAAGGATTCTTCTAAGATACCCAGACTCGGCTGTTCCTAAAATGTCTGCAATTCTAATTTGGTTATCTAACACAACATGGGGGAAAAAAAAAAAAAAAACCTATTTTGAACACTTTATATTCTCCCATAATAATGGAGGAAAAAATGAATACAACCTGGCTCATCTAAATTTCTTCTTTGAAGAGTGTGAGTCTGTATCAAATTTAAATTAATACTAAGAAAAGATGGAGGCAAGAATAACACCACCACTCTTTGGAGGAACTAATTTTGTATTTCTTTAGTACAACTCTGGAGAGCAAGGCTAAAGAGGAGGATAAATGGTAAATGGTAGGCAGGTAGATGATGTTGCATGCAATAGAGTTAACCTGTCCTTTTGTAGGTGATAAAGAGCTATCAAAGAAATGTAACATGAGCCCTGACCAGTATGGTTCAGTTGGTTGGGTATCATCCTGCAAAGCAAAAGTCACTGGTTTGATTTCTGGTCAGTGCACAGGACTGGGCTGTGGGCCAGTCCCCACTTGGGGCGCATGCCCAGTTGGCACATGATCTATGTTTCTTTCACACATTGATGTTTCCCTCCCTCTCTCTTTCCCTCCCTTCCTTGCTCTCTAAAAACAAATAAATAAAACCTTAACAAATAAAAGAAATGTAATATGAACAAAAAGTAAACGACTAAATACCCATATTAGGAAGTTCAGTGTAGAAGGTGGGTTGGAGTGGGCCCCAGAAAGTGTTTGGTAATTGGTACCTTGATCAAGTATTATGTGATTTTCCCTTTAAATAAAAGTCCAAACTGTGTAATTTGAAACTTTATTTTAAAAATATTCTGGTTTCAATTTTTCAAGAATCTTAACCACCATCTACTTTTTTTCAATATAGTTTGTCATTAAATTGTAGAACCTATTGCAGTACAAAACAAGAAACAATAATTCCACTAACTCAGCCAATCAAATCACTTCATTAAATAATCATGCTACAGCCTGGAATTGCCCAAAGAAAAAATTTTACTAATTCTCTTTAAAGATATTTATAAAGGCTTTTTTCCCCGCCCCCAGAAACCCAATGTGATTGATTCAACAACACTAACAGTTCTGGCATGCAGCAAATCATCATTTAATATCTAATGTTTAATCTTATTATGGATGTATAGTTTATTTTCATTCCTATAAAGTTTTCACAAGAAGCTTGCAGCGATAGTAAAGGTAAGTAAGTATTTTGTTACAGGTACTTCAAATAGCACTACAGTACATCTTTGACAAAAATTTTTTACAGTATTCCCACTTTCAATATGAAACAGCTTAAAAAGGCATGGGCCAATAAAAGTATAGTACCACTTAGGCAAATAAAATCTAATGATCACACAAGCACAACACTGTTAAGGACTTTCCCTGTTTGGGTTGGGAAAGGAATATATAAGACATTTACTTCAAATAAAATTATATTAGTAGCTTAGGAAAACCCCAAAATACATTAATATCAAACATAAAAAGGGGAAAAAACCATTGAAACTTGCTTTAAAGTAACAGATGTGTTCTTGAAGTTTTGCCTAAAGCAAATTGTATAAACCGTCTTGCTTGCACTGGAGGCATGAGTCTCAAGGAAACCCAAAAGAACTTCTTTAAAACATGATTCTCCTGCACATTTGTACATTACTGGGCGTTTTATGCATACTGTGATGTTTCATCTCTGTAAATTAAACCCAAGTTTCTCAAAATTTCACTTGTAAAACCAGTAAGCAGACGCCCCCTCTCCCCCCACACGCACAGTTTGTCTAGTATGATGCAAAACTTACAATTGTTCATTTATCCGTTCTCAAGAGAGGGCCTGTCATTGTATTTAAGTATGCCAGGATAAATGCCCACCTATTCTTTTCACCATAGAAAGATAATGGTAATTTTTTATTGCTGGGAAATGTTTAAGATTTTATTAAAAATGGCAAATATGAAGGACAATTTGTGATTATAAGTCTTTTATAGTTTAAGATGAAATATTTCCCAAATCATGCCAGTACTGTATAGAAGAAAGACACCCTCAATTCTATCAGCATCTTATTCCTATACAGGAATAATTACCTTATTAATGAAAATAATTTACTCAGGATCAACATAACATTCTTTATATCAGAATATTGCAAAACACAGAGGAATAAAAACTATGACTGGACCTAGTCATTTCATTTTGATCAAATTTAGAATATATTTAGTTAAGTCATAGGACCACTCAGTTAAGAGACATTAAAAGAAATTTCAACTAAAATGTAAAAATCAACTGCTGTCAATTATTAATCAGCAAACAGACAAATTATACTTATTCCTCTGAAAGTGTAACACTGCATACATATCATCAAAAAGATTATGGCACTTGACAATATTCCTGATAAGTAAACATGTAAATATGTGGAGGTACATTCTAGCCTCTCCCCTACTTTTAAATTATTTTGGGAAAGACAACAGCAGGCTGGGCAAAAAACTGATCCTATCACCTGCGAAAAAGGAGGTGAAGCTACCACAGAATCCTAAGAATAAACAGCTTGGAAAAGACCAGTGAATAATGCTGATATTCTCATCCATTTACTTTTTTTGCCTTTATATTTTTTAAACTTACAAGAAAAAAGTTATGCAATGGAATTTGAGCTATCAGTGAACAAAATTGTGCTTTCATGTGAAATGAAATATGGTGGCGCTATTTGCTGCAGCCAAAAACCAATTTTTGCCTTAATTTTTTTTTTTTTTGACTACCTAAAAGGAGATGGCATGTCTCAAGGAATAATTCCTTTAAAAAATAAACAAGGCTGAATTGTTTGTACTGCTTCTTCAATTTATAACACTTCCAATACAGCAAAAGCATATATTACAATAAAATACATGCTTACTTTATGGCATCAAATCATGTTCTCCCCTCTAAAAATTTGGCTATTCCTAAAACATTGTATTAATTTTTGATGTATCTTACCTTATGTTGCAGGACAAGCAACTGCCTATAAAATCATTCAAGCTAATGCAGGACTTTTGATAAAAATTCATTTTAAGTGATTCAGGCTTTAAGAACAAGATCACCAGAGACCACAAATGTGTTAGTGGGTCTGTCAGTTACATAACCGAATTTAAGACAACTACTTTTTCTTGTGGTCGTTCCTTAAAGTGAGTGAGTTGATGTCTTTTCCAGTGAGGGGCCTGTCTAAATGTTTTGCCACAGACTGAGCATTCAAATGGCTTCTGCCCTGCATGAATTAGATAGTGTCTTTCCAGTTTGGATGGAGATCTAAAACTTTTAGAACAAACACTGCATTGGTAAAGAAGGCCATCATTCTTCTCAGTAGGTCCTGAATAACTACAACAATGGCTATGATGGCTCTGCTCTGATTCCAGAAGTGCACTGGAGAGATAGGGCTCCCTGTTCCTACAGTGGATACCAGGAATGAAATCCTCTGATTCTGCCTTAACTTTTATTTCTGATGTTTGACGGGACTCTGGGACCTCACATTTTTGAAAACCAAGAGTCTGGCATTGCTGGGAGGCATTATAGTTAACATTATCACCCGGATGAATGAAATGTTTGCTCAATTTGTCAAATTCTACTTGGCAAAGAGATCTTCTATAAGGAATCTTTTCAATATGAGTTAATTTATGTCTTTTTAAGTGAGCTGACTGTCTGAAAGATTTCCCACAAACATTACAGCCAAAAGGCCTCTGTCCAGTATGAATTAAATAGTGTCTTTGTAGTTTGGATATAGAAGGAAATACTTTCTCACATTTGTCACAAGGACACATCTTATGTCCAGTAGGCATGTTTTCACTTGGAACTGAAAAACCACACTGAAGCACTTCACAGTTATCAAAAAATTCCTCACCTGATGAACCATTGATAGATATGTCTTTATTATTCACTGAATTATCCATAGTTAGCATGTTTTCTGTTGTAAGGATACCTTTCAAGTTTTTTCCCATATTTTGGCTCTGAAAGTGCTTTTGCCAAGAAGATGGCAAAGTCAACATTTTCTTCTTTTTATTGCCAACTTTCTTATATGTTCCGTGTTTACCAAGAGAACCCATAAATGTTCTCTGGGTTTGTTCAGGGCTCTGCTCACCAGAAATAAATTCACAATTTTTTAAGAAACCATTTTTAAATACTTTTTTCTCAGATTGAAAATTATCTAATTTCTTACTCCCGACACGTTTCAACTTGGCCAAGATTTTTTTAACAATGGTTTTATAGTTGAGGCTTCTTTTGAAACTGCTTGGAATTTTGCCACTTCTGCCAGGAAAACACTTGTGTCCATTGAGAATTTGCTCTGATTCAAAACACTCTTCGCACTCTGGACATTGAAAAGGAACGATATAAATAGAGTGAACATCAAGTTGATTATTCTCCTCAGATTCACCTCTATCACCATTTTCAAAACCATTCTGCTTTGCATTTAATTTATTAGGCAGGGGGTATGATTCTGGACTCTTTATCTTTAAAGAAAGAGTCTGAAAAGTCTTACTCCTGGTATGGATTTGTTTATGCTTTAGAAGTTTGCTTTGAATCTTAAATCCTTTTTGACAGAAACAACACTGAAAAGGTCTTTCTTCTGAATGTGTAAGTTGGTGGATTTTTAAATGAGTTGACTGTCGGAAAGATTTACTGCACAGGACACATTTAAAAGGCCTCTGACCAGTGTGAATAAGTGCATGCCTATCAAGTTTTGACTGTGATGGAAACATCTTGTCGCAGATTGTACATGCGTGAATATTCTTTTTCTTTGTAGGACTGCAGGCAGGATCAGATGTAGTACATGGATGTAATGCCCTTCTGTCTTCTGTGGCAAAAGTATGATACATTCCATTCACTGGTTTTTCTTGCTTGGCCTCCAGCAATCTTCTGACCTGTTTAACATCATTCTGGTAGGTTTCATTGTGAAGGTGTTGGTGCTTCACAAACGTCTTCAGATTTTTAAAGCGGCGTTGACAAATACTACATTTAAAAGGCAGATTATGAGTTAGTTGATGTCTTTCCAGATGAACTAGTTGCCTAAAGGTTTTATGACACACATCACATTCAAATGGCTTCTGACCAGTATGAATTAGATAATGCCTAGCTAATTTTGATGGTGTTTCAAAGTGCTTGAAGCAAATATTGCAAATATATGGCCTGTTTCTAGGTAGTTTGTTGGCTACTATACACTGTTCAATTTTTAGCGTTTTTAAATTGTTTTCAGCCATCATATTCTTTGGTGATATATTCTGATGAGCTCCATAGTATTCTTAATCTCCACAGATGTCTAAAAATTAAAAATAAAAATGTATTAATTAAAAAATTATTTATTCATGTAAAATAAGTAACTCAAATTGTCCTTTGGCTAAAATGTCAGGGATAAGAAGGTGATCTGGACTTTTCTTGTGTTTAAAAATTAAAATCCATTTTAGACGACTATTTTAGAATCATAAAACTAATTTCACATATATAGAGAAATGATGAGTCTTTGAAAGAAATATTAAAAATCCTGTATAGTTTTAAGCTATATTTCTAATGAAGATGCTACATTAAAATGAGACTCCACTGAATTCTTTAACATTAAGTAGACCTTTTAATTCCAATTTTCCTAGTTCACTATTAAGTAGATTTGTCAATATTTAGTTGCTTTGTCTGTTTGTTTTTGTAACTTTGGGCTTGAAAGCTAAACAGTTTATGAATTAAAATATAATACTAAAAATAAGATGCATTTGCATTCAATTATAGCATACTCTAAACATGATTTGAGAAAGGAATGTTTTATTTATCAAAATTAATTTCTTAGCCACATCATTTAGCACTATTCACTCTCAATTACTTCTTTGGATCAAAAAAGACAACATGGACAACTGGGAGAAAATATCCCAGTTAACCTGGGTTCTAGTCCTAGATTTGCCGCCATATAATCTTGGTGGCAGGAAGATGGAAAAACAGATTCCTCATCTGTAAAATGGAGAAAAATGACTCCTGATGTATCTGAACCTATTGGAAAACTGAAGTGATATAAATGTTAAGGTATTTTTTAGGTCAACACTAAAATTTTAAAACTTTATCCTTATCTACTTAATATCATTTCTGTGGTTTCTGACTAAGATAAATACACTAAATTTACAGTTCTTTTTATTTCACCTTTCCACTTTGTTGTAGAATTGCTATAAGACAAGTACAGAGGCAATGAAGTCCACACACTGACTACATATATACATCTATGGTTAAGTACTTGAAAGTTGAGTGTGGTTCACTTTTTAGGCAATATAATAAAAGGATCCTTTTGTTTTCAGACTTAATGCAAAGGTAATTTTTTTCCCTCTAATATACCTATGTAGGACACATAAAAAAGGCACTTTCACAATCATCTTGCAACCTATCTTCTCTTACGAGCCAGTTTTCTTCTCATCCTTCTTCTACTACTTCATTCTCCTTAAATAAGGGAGTCAGAGATTTAAGAAAATGAAACAAAAGAAAAAACACTGTTCTAGCTCTCTCATTCTAATTTTGTATCCTCCAGTTGAAATCAGAGCTGACAAGTTTACCAGAAACTTGGGGTTCTTTTTTCCACTGATTTAGCCAACATCCAATATATATGCTATTTGCTATTTAATGTCCTCACCTAGAAAACCCCTTAAACACAAAATCACAAACACACTCACTGTGTGGCTCTCTTCAGCAATCTAAATCAGAAACAAAGTAAAATCATAATTCACTTGTTGAGCAAATATCTTCTATTAATTGCTTTACCAGTGTTTTTTAAATTGCATGTCACTACCCAATAATGGATTGTGAAATCAATTTAGTGGGTCATGATCAGCATTTTTGTTTAATAAAACAGAGTATAAATATATCAGATTGTATAACATATAGCAAGGATAAATACTGTTTTGTGAAACTTCCATAGGAAGAGATAAAAAGTTTATGAAAGCTGTTCCTGACATACTTCTTCATACATTAGGCAGAGGAACTCACAACAAAGAAATCACTTCATTCAAAGTCGCTAAGGATGAGACAGGATTACTAAGAAGAACAACAGTGTCTGGTTTTGTTCAATTGGCCCATATAATCCCAAAATATTGATCAAAAATCTAATCAGAGACCAAATGAAATATACCACAGAAATTTATGCAAAATAATCTGATTGCAAGCCACTATATTTATAAAATACCTAGATATCCATGTCAGTAACAGTCAGTTGTTGGTGCTATTAATATGAATTTTTATAACACCAAGTTAGAGAAATAACAGGTGAACAACCTCCAAATCCCTAAACATGTTAATACAGTTATGAGGGTTAAAATTAAGTCATGAATCCAGTGAACTGCCAAGAACTTGGCAATTTATTTAATTCCTGTCAAGCAATCAGATATCGATGTGGTCAATTAAGACAATGAGCCAAACTGAAAGAAATAAGCAAGCTTTTGTTCACTTACTGTGACAGTGTAGGAAAAAGGCTAAATGGAATGACACTAGATCAGGGAGAACATTGCATACAATCATCTTACTGCTGAGGAGGCACAAACAAAAGGCTTCTGCCTCTTTATGGACCTGTGGATCATGCCAAGGAGGAAGGGCAGGCTACGAGTGGAAAGGTTCTGGGTCAAAATGGAGAAAAGTGCATCAATCAGAGCTGTCCCCTCCCAATAAGGTGTTGGTAGAGGCGCCTGGGAAATGCCTCAACCAAGGTCCTCAGAACTGAGGTACCTGAGTCAGTAATGTAGTATAGTGTGCACATGGCTAACAGGAAGAAAGGGTGAGTCCCTAACTGCAACTCCCTCCAGAAACCTGCAATGCACTGACCATGCACAAGTTTGGTTGGGGGGTGGGCAGACAGCTCCCTAGCTCCCCACCTCCCCTATCCAAGCTAGCTAGGCAAAGCCTTGCAATTATTGATGGTTGGGTCTGAAACATCCACAAAGGATTTTGGCCTGGAGCTGGACTCCTCAATTTCTGTTGTATATTTCTCCTTCCCTTAGTGTCTATGAAACACTTTTGAAAAAAATCCCACACTGGAACCACACACAACCAACCACCTCTGATTATAATAGGAATTGACTACCTATAGTTCCTGTGCCAAAGAGTCTATGGTTGATCATCTACCACTAGGGCCAAGAATGGATACTATTGTCACTGGTCTCCAAAGCACACCGGAAAACACTTTCTGGGAGCTCTGTGTTGTTAGCGCTATTGGTGGCGAGAAGTGCTCTCATCTCCTATTTATAAGTGACAGCTCAGGGATCCCCAAGGCTGCAAGCGTAGTCCTCCGCGTACTTATACAGGATGCATATTAATTTGGTAGAGGTCCAAATCCCACTTCAACTGATTCTCTGTGCCTCTCAACTTATTTTTCTGGTCAATAATATTTAAACACACACACACAACTCCTAAATTGTGTAATTTCTATGTTACTCTGAAAATAAAAATAAAACAGTAAATCTCAATGGTTCAATCTGAAAACTATTCTGACAACAGCAAGATATACTCCATTAGAAGACTGTAAAAACTGGTTTCAAAAATCTCCAAAGTTGTTTCAAGGCTGAAGGCTTGTTGGTTTTCTAGCCTTAACTAACACCATGAAAACGAAGTGAGCATATCACAAAAGCCAATGAAAAAGAAAGACCTGAGAGAAACTTAAGACAACTTTCAGTTGGGGAATAATCTCTGGCGACATTTATCAAAGCGTGTCCCTTATTTTAGTTTCTCTACCCCACATACCCCACCCACTCTCTTGGCCTTGAACCCTCACCTCACCTTCCCAGGGGGACTGCACTGGACAGAAGATCCTGACATCTAGCCCTTGTCCTAATTGCCCACAACCAATAAGGCCCTAGGGGTTTAGCCGAGTCCAGAGACTGCAAAATCCCACACCAGGAAAGGAAGGGCAAGCAAGGGTGAAAACTGCTGTGGCCGCAGCCAGGGAAAATATGCCTTATGTGACACGACCCGTCACAGCAGAGGAAAAGCATTCTCTCTGGGCTTTCCTCTCAGCGATTCCCACTCCCCGGGAGACGCAGCCAAGGCGCGGGGAAGTGAGAAAGGAAAAGGAGCCGAGGTCGTGGCGTCCCCGTTCTGGGTCCCTGACCACCTTGGAGGGATAAAGGCAGGCCCGACCCTTCTCGAGGCTCGCTCCACCTCACACCTGGGTTCCTGAAGTGCTCTTCACGCACCTGCAACTGGCACGGACCTGGCAGCCGCACATCTCAAGGCCCAGGCGCCGCGAAGGCTGCACGATCAAGTTCACCGGAGCAAGCACGGGTCCGCAGGTCCGGCGCGGCGACGTGCTGAGCGCGCAGGCGCAACACTCAGGAGCGCCCGGGAAGCGGTCCGGCTGGAAATACGCTCCCTCACACCGTAGGTCCGCTGTCGCGTCGGTGCGAGCCGCGAGTCTCGTGAAGGAGAAGGTGCTCGGAGACAGTTGTGTCCCCAACCACAGCGCCACTCACCCCGCACCTCTGTTGCGCAAGGGAAGAGAACAGAGGGTGAAAAAGGGTGTATGTATTTTCCATCTCAACCCTAAGTCTCGACTAGGAAAATCCTGTCCCCTTGCCATTGGGCTCAAGGCTCGATTGTAAACTGGCGAGCCAGCCTTCAATGCCCACGCGCCTCGTCCCCTCTAATGCAGAAGGCCAGTGATAAACAAAACGCCACTTACTAGGGCACTCTGTATATTATTAATATGGCATAGGCGTCAGAGACATGGACTTTGTGGCCAGACATAACTGGGCTCCACTCTTGGCTCTGCCCGCTGCTGACCTTGCTGGCTTCTCTGAGCCTCCTTCATTCGATGTACCTATTTGGTTGTCTGCTATGTACAGACCTCTGCGCCTAGCCTCTTGGTTTCTTCAGATTTCTCTGTCAGATGAGTGTAAAGTGCTCAACACAATGCCTAGTGCGTAGTAAGCCTCAAATAGTTATTGCCATTTATTAATTACTGTTTTTATATTAAATACAATAATTTTATGAAACGATAAGATCCCATTTTAAGATAAGGAAAATGAGGCCCCGACATGAAGGAACTTACTCAACATCACACATCTGATAAATGATGGAAGTTGTATTTGAACAGGAAGTATAACAACAGACCTGCACTTCTAATTCACAACTGCTTCCCAAATTATATTAACATTTTATGCAGACGCAAGGGTTAAATGTGTAACAGTTACAGACTGTACTCACTGAATAAGATGTTTACGTATCTACTGAAGATTTGAAATACAAAATACATTAGAAAAGAATTTATTATGAATTTTTGCAGGTTCTGATTGAAATTGTCTCTGTATGATAGATGAAATGAGAACATGTAAAAGCATGTTTTTATGACAATGTTTTGTTTATTTATTTTTGTGATTTAATCTTTATTGTATTTTTTTCGTTACCATTTAGTTCCATAATACCGCCCTGTCCCAATAATCACCACACTGTTTGTCCACGTCCATGAGTCCTTTTTCTCTTTTTGCTCAATCCCTCCACCCTCTAACCTCCTCCACTCCCCACCCCGACCCTGGCTTAGCTGCCCTCCTGCTCTGTATTTTGTTTGTTAGTTCAGTCTGTTCATGTGTTTGTTCCCATATGAGTAAAATCATATGGTACTTGTCTTTCTCTGACTGGCTTATTTCACTTAACTTAATGTTCGCCAGGTCCATCCATATTGTCACAAAGGGTAAAATTATCTTCCTTTTTATGGCTGAGTGTATTCCATTGTGTAAATGTTCCATAGTTGCTTTATCCACCCATATCTTGGTTATCGTAAATAAGGCTGCAGGGAACATAGTGGTGCTTATGTTTTTTTGAAGTAGCTTTTTGGGTTCTTTCAGATATATTCCCAGAAGTGGGATCCCTAGGTCAAAAGGCAGATCCATTTTTAATTTTTTAGGTACCTTCACACTGCTTTCTGCAGTGACTGGCTGCACCAGTCTGCATTCCCACCAATAGTGCAAAACAGTTCCCCTTTATCCACATCCTTGCTAGCTAGCACTTGTTGTTTGTTGATTTATTGATGATAGCCATTCTGACAGGTGTGAGATTATATCTCGTGGGGGTTTTACTTTGTATTCCTCTGATGATCAGTGACATTGAGCATCTTTTTATATGTCTATTGGCCATCTGTATGTCCTCTTTGGAGAAGTGTCTATTCAGGTCCTTTGACCAGTTTTTAATTGGGTTGTTTGCTGGTTGTTTTGGTGTTGAGTTTTGTAAGTTTTTTATAAATTTTGGATATTAACCCTTACCAGATGTATCAGCAAATATGTTCTCCCATTCTGTAGGTTGTATCTTTATTTTGTTGATGATTTCCTTTGCTGTACAAAAACCTTTTAGTTTGATGTAGTCCCATTTGTTTATTTTTTTCTTTTGTTTCTCTTGCCCGAGGCGATGTATCTGATAAAAATTGCTACAAGCAATGTTTGAGATTTTGCTGCCTATGTTTTTTTCTAGAATTTTATGGTTTCAGGTCTAACATTTAAGTCCTTGATCCATTTTGAATTTATTTTTGTGTGTGGTGTAAGAAGGTGGTCTAGTATCATTTATCTGCATGTATCTGTCTAATTTTCCCAACACCATTTATTGAATAAACTATCTTTATTCCATTTTATGTGCTTACTTCCTCTGTCAAATATTAATTGACAATAAAAGTGTGGGTTTATTTCTGGGCTTCCATTGATCTATGTGTCTGTTTTTATGTCACTATCATGCTGTTTTGATTACTATAGGCTTATAGTATAGTTTGGTATTAGGTAGTGTGATTCCTCCAAATTTGTTCCTCTTTCTCAGGATCGCTGTTGCTATGTGAGGCATTTTGTAGTTCCATATAAATTTTTTGAAATATTATTTCTAGCTCTTTGAAATAAGTAATTGGAATCTTAACAAGAATTGCATTGAATCTCAGTAAATGGTCCTCTGGCTGCTATAATAGTCTAGGCCAACCAAGAAGGGAGGGTGGAGTGGTAAAATAAACCAAACTATTTACTTATGGGGTCAGAAGAACTTGACACTGAGATCCCTGTTCATTTCTAGATCTTAATTTCTGTCAGACAAGATAGAGTTCTCACAGGTGCATTCTACCAAAAAAAAAAAAAAAAAAAAAAAAAAAATGCCCATCCTCAGAAGAGCCAGAACAGACTGAAGCTTTTTCTTCTCAGCCTCTCCCTCACATAGTGCTGTGGGTTTTTTTTTTTTTTTTTTTTTTCAGATTTAATGTGTTTTATTGATTAAAATATTACATTTGTGCCAATTTCCCTTCCCTCTGCTCCCCTCCACCCGGTGGCCCCCCTCCCTCCAGTTGTCCCCCCCTTTTAGATTATGTCCATTAGTTGTGCATACAGTTCCTCCCAACCTCTCTCCGTCTATTCCATTCCCTCCTACCATGATCCCCAATTCCTATATCATCTCCCTCCCTCTCCCCACTCCCCCTCCCTGTTGACCTCCCCCCATTATGCTTCCCGTACACACAGTTCCTTTTCCACTCTCGTTGCCTGTTTAGTTTGCCTTTGTTTCATCTCCCTAGCTTCTGTTTTTTAAACCAGTCCCTTTAACATCTCATATAACAGTGGTTTGGATCTAATGAACTCTTTCAGTTTTATTTTGTCCTGGAAACACTTTCTCTGTCCTTCTATTCTGAATGACAATTTCGCTGGATAGAGTATTCGTGGTTGTAGGTTTTGGATTTTCATTACTTTGAATATTTCTTGCCAGTCCCTTCTTGCCTGTAGGGTCTCCCTTGAGAAGTCAGCTGATAGTCTAATTGGGACCCCTTTGTACATAATTCTTTTCTTCTCTCTTGCTGCTTTTAAGATTCTCTCTTTATCTTTAATTTTTGACATTTTGATTATAATGTGTCTTGGAGTGGTTCTCCCTGGGTCCAGTCTCTTGGGAACTCTCCTTGCTTCCTGGACCTGCAAGTCTATTCCCTTCCCCAAGTCTGGGAAGTTCTCCTTTATTATATTTTCACTCAATTTTTCAAGTTCTAGTTCATCTTCCTCACTCTCTGGCAAACCAATGATTCTTATGTTGGGCCTTTTATAGCTGTCCCAGAGGTTTCTGATCCTCTCATTGTTGCTTCCCATTTCCTCTCGCTGCATTGGTTGACTGCTTGTTCCTTCTCCATATTCCAGTTTGTTGAAATGAACTCTGGATTTTTTTTCCTCACCATCTGTCTCGTATGTGGTTTTGTTCCTTTCGTTATGAATGTTTTTCGCTTCTTTCTTATCTTTTTCCTGCTCTTTTGTGAATTCTGTAAGCCACCTGATAACAATGGCCCAGAACTGAGCCTCTGACAGGTTTCTTATCTGTTCATCTGTCAGGTTCTCTATCTGTTGTCTGGTGAGTTGTGTCACCGGGATTTCTATAGTTGTCTGCCTCATTTTGACAGATGCGTTTTGTTTTCTTGGGCTGGCTATAGGGGGCAGTGCCTTCGTACGCGTCACAAATCAGCGACCGGCGCCTGTCTGCGACCTATTTCGCAGCCCTGTGGTGCTTTCTTTGGGGGCGGGGGTCCAAGATGGATTCACACAGTTATTCAGCTAGGAGACCGGGATCCGTCCTCCCGCCCCCCTGGGCCTCACTGTTCAAGGCGATGCGGTGGCTGCTTTCCCCAGTGCTGGGGTCGTGCACTGCCAGGGGCTTGACTGCCGCCGGGATTTTTCGCCGCCCCGCCGCTGTCTCAGGTGCGACCGCAAACAGCACTGCCCTCTTTAACTCTTACCTGCCCAAATGGCACCGCTGGTTTATAACTTCATATGTTGGACTTCCGTGTAGTTTTATTTTCTGGAATTTCTAGTTATCCTTTGTTTTGAAGTAGTTGTATTCCTCTCTAGTTGTAGAGGGAGACCTATCGTGTCCGTCTAAGCCTCCATCTTAGTGCTGTGGGTTTTAATCTGTCTCTGGTGGCTGTTAGATTCCAGGGGCAGACATGTGAGATATCTCTTGTTTAGAGCCTGGCTTCATAAATAATTCAATTTGGTAGCCATGGTTCCTGTTTAAGGCTCAGGGATTTTTCCTTTTTAAATCCTCATTTGAGGATATGTTTATTGATTTTAGAGAGAGAGAGAGAGGAAGGGAGAGACGTCTATGTGAGAGACAAACATCGATCGGCTGTTCCTTCCCCATCGGGGATTGAACCCACAACATTTTGGGGCATAGGGCAATGCTCTAACCAAATGAGCCACTCAGCCAGAAGGCCCAAGAATTTTTCTGACATGCTCTCTGACCTAGAATAAGGAAGCCACTTGGCCCTAGTCAGGGGTCTTTGGTAGTTAAAAATCTGAACTCGGGTGGCTGAGTTTTGCACACTCCACACAGCTGGACTGGTGACTTAAATTCTAAATTGGAACAAAGTCTTCTCTCTTCCTTTCCTTGAATAACTTCCTTAACAGCATGGAGTGGGGAGAATAACTCAAATTTTCACAGGAAGTTCTCAGCTTCTTCTATAATGCTTTGCTTTAAATTCCTCCTACAGTAACTTGCTTCAACAAGCCTGGTTTTTGCAAACTGCTTTCCAACTGCAATGTGGAATGCTTTTTTGCAAAAGCCTCTTAGGTTTTTAACACATACACAAAGGTCATTTCTCCTTCCAGCTGTTACATTGTCAAAAATCTGATTTATTTACTACATTACCAAATATTGTTAAGCATTCAGGTACTCGGAGGGATGCATTTGCAGCTTTGCGATCACATAAATTCTTAATTCTGGATCCCGCAAACTTGTAATTAATTACTGCCCACATCCTGACTGCCACCTCTCTAACATGCCAGGGGAGTGTAAAAATTCTCCTTCATGTATAACAGAAAATGTTAATATTTTTTTTTGTGGTATATGGTGTTCACTAGGGGAACAGGCGGACCAAAGTTTGAATCAAAGAGGGACCCTGTCTCAGTAGAAGAAGTAGACATAATAGGAAATTTTCATCAGCTCTGTATTGAGTTGCCTTGTGTCCCTGAAAAATATATGTTCCAGTTCTAACCTCAGGTACTTGACTTTATTTGGATATAGTGTTTTTGATGATGTAATTAAGGATTTTTATATGAAATCATCCCGGATTTAAGGTGAACATGAAATCTGATGACTGATGTCCTTATAAGAAATGAAGAGGACACAGAGAGAAATACAGACACACAAAGGAGAAGACTATGCAAATGTGGAGGCAGAGGTTGGAGTCGATGAATACCTGGGGTCCCGAGAAACTGAACGAGGCAAAAAATAATTCCTCCTTAGAGCCTTCAGCGGGAGTATAGCCCTGCTGACACCTTGATTTTGTCTTTTAGCCTCCAGAACATTGAAAGAATAAATTCCTGTTTTTTTAAACCATGAATTCTGTGGTCCTTCGCCACAACAGCCCTAGGAAAATAATATAAGTCCGCATATGTTTATTTCCTCGACAAAACATTTATTGAGTACTACCACGTTCCAGGCAGAGAAACAAGGCAGGCAAATTCTTTGCTCTTATAGAGGTTACATTCTGGTGGTGATGGTGATGTGAAAGATATAAAATAAATAAGTAAATGATAAATAAAGTAATTTCCAGTGGAGATAAGGACATTGGGACAAGGTGATATGAAAGAGAATGTGAGGACATCTTTAGATTAAGTCGTCAGGGAAAGTCTCTGAGGAGAGGACATAGGAACTAAAACCTGATGAAAAAGTAAGCACTAGAGATGTGAAGATAGATCAATGGGAAGAGAGTTGCAGGCAAATGTTGTAGCTAGTACAAAGGTTCTCAGACAGGAATGACTACATTATGTTTCAGGACAGTAGCTCAAGAATGGCACTCAAGGAGGAAGTGGTATAAAATGAAATGAGCTCAGAAAATGGTAGGGTCAGATCCTGTGCAGCCTTATAAACCACAGTAAAGAGTCTAGGTTTTATTCTAGAAGTAAGTGGAAGCATATGGAAGGCTTTAAGAAGGAAAGTAATCTGACTTGAAATTTTGAAAGACTTCTACTGCTGCCATGTTGAAGTATGGAAGATTTGTATGGTGTCAATTTAGATAAACCAGGATTATGTTTCCCGGAATTGTCTTCTCTGCATGGGCTCAGGGTTAGCCAGCCTCACAACAAGAATTTTGTACTCTATTTGAAAAGCAGAAAGGAAACAGTATTCAACTGTTTTTGCACTTGGAAGGTTGGAGCAGGGTAGGTAACAAGGCACCACTTCAGTGTACTCACGTTATTGTAATCTGCTGGCTCACCTTCTTGTCCTGGGGCAACATCCAGCCCACAGCTCTTTCAACTTCTGCCATATTTTCTTCTTTAGCTTTTCTAAATCCTGGGCCAAGAGCTTATTTAGCTCCATGACTAAGGGCATCAGCTTCTCCTATGTGGCACATACTCTCATCAAAGTTGTAGGCTTGGAGGTGGTGAGAGATTGACAATGATTCTAACCCATCTTTATAAGTTCAAGTTTATCTTCACATATTCCAGCTGATCCTTGTATCCCCCCTTCACAGTCATCATCCCTTCCAAGTGCCAGCCTCAGGCTCCTGCCTCAGACAGAAATGTTTAATCAGCTCCCAAAGTTGTGTACAGTCAAAGCTCTTAATAAATTTATATATATATAAACACACATGAATTTATATATTATATATATAAGTATTTATATGGCTATATAAATGTTTGTGCATTTTAATATATTTATATAAATATATTATATATAAATGTTATATTTTATATACTTAAATTTATTTTATTTTTGAAATATGTAATATTTTATACACTTAAATATTTATTATATATGAAATCTATATATTTGTCATTTATATATGTGTTTACACACACACACACACACACCCCAGATTTGTCCAGAAAAAATCCACCCATTGTTAATATAACGAGAACAGTTCACATGACATCGATGTAATCTGGCAGCCAAGGAGAATGGACTGGAATGCACATGCATGAACAATGACGACTTCACTGTACTGGTCAGTGGGGGTGGTAGACTTTGTTGAGTGAACATGTGTGCTGTGTAGCCCTCACATTTAAAATGACAGAGCGAGTAAAGCAACAAATCTGCACCAAATTGTGCATTAAGCTTGAACATTCCACCACAGAAACTATTTAGATGATTCAGAAGGCTGTAGCTATGGGCAATTGGTGATTGGCGGCTTCATCACAAAAATGCACCTGCTCATGCATCATATCTCATGCAGAATTTTTTAGTGAAGCATCAAATCACCCAGGTGACTCAGCCCCACTACAGCCCAGATTTGGCACCCTGCAACTTCTGGCTTTTCCCAAAACTAAAATCAACATTGAAAGAGAAGAGATTTCAGACCATCAATCAGGTTCAGGGAAATATGATGGGGCAGCTGATGGGGACTGGGAGAACTTTGTGAGGTCCCAAGGTGCCTACTTTGAAGGGGACTAAGGCATCATTGTCCTATGTACAATGTTTCTTGTACATTGTATCTTTTTCAATAAATGTCTTTGTTTTTCATATTATGTGGCTGGATACCTTCTGGATAGATCTCATATATATCTGTCCATTCTTATGGTTCTGCTTCTTTGAACACCATTGAAGCAGCAGGCAAAGGTGAAAGCAGGTACACATGTTAGAAAGCCATTATCATTTAATCTGGAACCAGCAATTCAGAAATGTCATGAAAATGGGCGAAGTGTATCAATTTAAGAAATGTTTTGAAGGCTGTATTCATTAGGGTTCCCCAGAGAAATAGAACCAATAGGATGTAGTTATATAGAGAGAAAACAAGAGAATTGTTATAAGGAACTGGCTCACGTAATTATGGAGGCTGAGAAGTCTCAAGATCTATGGTTGACAAGCTCCAGTCTGAAAGCCCACAAGTTTAAGACTCAAGAATTGATGATGTTTTGGTTTGAGTCTGAAGGCACGAAAAGACTCATGCCTCATCTCAAATAGTCAAGCAGAAAGAGTTCTCTTCTACTCTTGGGAAGGTTAGCTTTTTTGTTTTATTCAGGACATCAACTGATTAGATGAGGCCCACCCATATTAGGGAGAACAATCTGCTTTACTCAGTCTAATGATTCAAATGTTAATCTCATGCAGAAACACCTTCACAAACATATCCAGAATAATGTTTGACCAAATTTCTGGGCCCCAGCCAACTTGACACACAAAATTCACTATCACGAAGGTTGAATTTACAAAAGTATATTGGATGTAGGTTTGGCTTTGTGTGCAATTTCACCATGTCTCACACAAGGATTCTACAGTTGGTTTAATGCTCTGCTGTTGCTATCCTGAAATTCTCAGTAATTTTTAAAGAAGGGGCCTGCATTTTAATTTTCACTGGGCCCCGCAAATTATGTAGCTGGTCCTGCTTGGATGTGAGGAGTTAGGGAAAAAGAGGCATAAAAATTACACTTAGGTTTTTGGCTTAAGCAATATTTGAAGGTGCAGTTTGGGAGAGAGAAATAAAAAATTTTGATTTGAACATGTTCACTTAGAGCTGCTTCTTAAACACTGCGTTAAGATGGTAAGATATATGTGGATTACCTCCCAGCATTCATTTCCATCTTTCTGATTCCTAGGTAGCTCCTATTTCCCAAACTTGTGGTTAGGGTTTGATTGGCTCTAGTCTGAGCCATGTCCTGCTACAGCAGACTCTGCCCTATAGGGGCAAAATAGTCAACTAAGCTAGATAGAATACAGTAGTCCCTCGCCATATTGCGGTTCACTTATCGTGGTCTCACTGTATCGCGGGATTTTTAAAAGTATTATATTTAATTATTTATCGCAGATTTTTGGCTATATCGCGGGATTTTGCAGTACTGTATACGTATTTACTTACATAGTATTTATGATTTTAATAATTTTTGCCTAAAATTTTCAAAAAATATAATAAATGATTCTAACACTAAAAGAATATTAAATCAAAATGAAATACTGCACACTGTTTACAGTATGTATTTTTTTGTGGATGAACACATACATTATGCTGAAAATGAGATGTACGCTCGAGCTCGTTTGCCTACGTGAGATTGTACACAGCACACGATTGGCTGATTGATGGAAGGCGACCAACCAGAGTACTGTCTTGTGTATCCTGGGTGCTGACTGGCTCAGTAACCATCAGTCTGTCTGCTATCCCGCACTGCGCATACATTCAGCATCTTGCCTTGTCCACTTCACTCCTATCTCTGATCGCTGTGCGTAGTTTTGCTCTGTGGTGTTGTGTTTTGTGAAATTTTCCTTAAAGACTGAATTTATTGCAAGCCCTATGATGCCACCGAAACGTTCTGCGTATTCTAAGGATTCTGGCAGTGAACCCAAGCACCAGAGGAAGATGCTTACCATAAAAGAGAAGGTGGAACTTCTTGACATGTTGAAGGAAGGGAGAAGCTATGCGTCTCTTGGCCACCATTACGGGATCAATGAGTCTACGGTTTACTATATAAAGAAGGACGAGAAGAATATCAGGTCTACGGCATCAGTGACTTTCAACAAAACAGCAAAGAGGGTGGTTACTTCCCGCAATAAGATCATTGTGAAGATGGAGTCTGCGTTAGCTGTGTGGATAAACGACTGCAGAAAAAAAAATATCTCACCAGATACAAACACCATCCGGATGAAGGCCAAGCAACTGTATGATCATTTAGCAGCAAAAAGGGATGGATGATCATGACAGTGATGAGAACGAAGAAGAGGATGACGATGATGACATGGAAGCAGGACCTTTGAGTGCTTCTCCAACCAGACCAACCCCATTCAACGTCAGAAAGGGCTGGTTTGACAAAGTTCAGAAACGATTTGGACTCAAGAGTGTTTCTCTCCACAGAGAGGCTGCCTCTGTGGATAAAGCTGGAGCCAAGGGGTACGTGAACAACATGTTTAAAGACATCATCGAGGAAGGAGGCTATAAGCCTGAACAAGTTTTCAACATGAATGAAATGGGCTTATTCTGGAAATGGATGCTATCTCACACTTTCACACTTTCATTATGAAGGAAGAAGCAAAAGCCCCTGGTTTCAAGACCCCAAGAGATAGGGTAACTTTAATCATGTGTGGGAATACTGTGGGCTTTATGATAAAGTCAGGGCTTATTTAAAAGTCCAAGAACCCAAGGGCGCTAAAAAACAAAAATAAGAATGTGTTACCTGTGTACTGGATGAACAACCCTAAGGCTTGGATCACGAAACTCCTCACAACTGATTGGTTTCATCAATGTTTTATCCCAGAGGTTAAGGCTTATCTGGCAGAGAAAGGCCTTCATTTCAAAGTGCTTCTGATAATGGGCGATGCTGGGCCATGCTGTTGACCTGACGTATGGTGGCATCCAGATAGACTTCTTGCTGCCGAACACCACATTGCTCATTCAGCCAATGGATCAAGGCATAATTCACACTTTTAAGGTGCTCTACACCCGAAATGCCCTGCAAAACTTTGTTGAAGCTATGGACTTAGATGAAGACTTCTCGCTAAAGGTGTACTGGTGTGAGTATACAATTGCATCATGTCTCCAAAATATTCAAAAGGCCATAAAGGAGATGAAGAGTGAGACTTTGAATGCCAACTGGAATTCATGGCCAGAAGTGGTCCATGATTACAAGAGATTCTCTCCTGATGAAATCCATCACTCTGTGGTGGATAAGGCTGTGAAGCTGGCAAAAATACTGGGAGGAGAGGGCTTCAGTTTCGTGACTACTGAAGACATAAATACCCTGATCAATGCACACTCTCAACCATTGGCAGATGAAGACCTGGAGGAGCTGACTAAGTCAGCAAGTGAAGAAGAGGATGAGAAACACGATGGACAAAGGGTTGAAGAAGAGGAGGAGGTTGACCTAACACTTGATTGTCTTGCAACCATGGTCAGAATGGCCAAAGAACTTCAACAAGTGGCTGAAGAATGGGACCCTCATATGGTTCATTTGTTGCAGTTTGCAAATTCAATTGACAGTGCCATGTCAGTTTACAAAAACATTCTCAATCAGAAGAAGAAGCAGTACCAGCAACTCCCCATAACTATGTTCATCACCTGAATGAAGAGGTCAGTTACACTTATGCCTTTAGCAGAAGTAGAAGTTACGGACGAGGCTGAAGATACTACTGCACCACCTGAAGAAGTGCCTGATGAAGTGGTGCCTTTAGAAGAGCTGTAATGCTCTTCTTTGCTGTGCAGTACATTCATCTCCTCTTCATCACCTTCATTGTCATCAATACTGCACAGCTAATTCATCATCTTCATCATTCAATTGTAGTATACTTCACTGGTGAGTACCCATATAAAATTTTACAGTACTGTATAAGTATGTTGTTAAAGTTATGTAGGTTTAAGGGTGTAGAGTATGTTTAAGAACAGAAGTAGTGTTTATAAAAGTGTGGAAAAGGTTAATAAGGGAGTGGGAAAGGTTAATAAGGGACTGGTTTATAAGTGTGTGGGAAGGGTTTATAAAGCCTTAAAAAACATATAAATACTAAACTAAATGTAAGGTTCTGTTAAAAAGTATTTCTTAGATGTCCAGCCAGTAGGGTAATCAGCTGAACTTGGGTCCTGGGAACCAGACCCCCGCGGTTGCATGCTTCAACCAAGCAGAACAAGGAACTTGACCAAACTGTTATTCTTTTGAGCAGTGACCTGTTCCTTTGAGCAATGACTTGGGGAATAGCAGTGACCTATTCCTTTGAGCAATGACCTGGGGAATAGTGGCAAATTTTTGTCTATCCAAGCTGTATTTCTGTCCAAGTTCCTGCACCTGAAATGCTTTATAAACCCCCCAATCCCTAAGGTTGGGGCTGTTCACCTAAGTCCAGCTTGTGGACGAGTGGGCAGTCGCTGGCCAGCTAATAAAGGCTCTTTAAATTCTAATTTGGTTGCCTCCGACTATGTTTCTCGCACTTGGTCCACAACAGGTTCCTACTTCACGGATTTTCACCTATCGCAGGGTGATCTAGAACATAATACCTGCGATAAATGAGAAATGCAGGGTGATCTAGAACATAACACCCACGATAAGTGAGGGAATACTGTAGTGCTTTTTGTAATTCCCCTTAACATGAGATTAAAGAGAGGCAAAGGTTGCAGAAGTTGAGCCTAAAGGTTTATCAATTCCAGACCATGTATATTTATAGAAGAAATTGCTCATTTTCCCCAATATCTGTCCTTCCCATTTTCTTATGTATGGGACCTTCCATTTTTTTTAGCCAGGCATATTGCCTCCTGGTATAGAGACTACATTTCACAACCTTCTGTGCATCTAAGAACATCCATGTGATTATATCCCGTTTAATGAACTATAGGAGGACGTAGTATGTACAATTTGCTGGACATGTCCTTAAAGGAAGAGGGCATGCCATTCCTCCTCCTTTCATTCTTCCAGCTGTCTGAAGTTTTCATGCATCAACAGAAATACCAGTAGTAATCAGCAGCAGAAAACCCTGGTTCTTTGACATTATGGGGTCATGTCAGTTCTGGACTGCCAACCCCTTGTCTTTTATAAGAGATCTAAAGATTATGTTGTTTAAGATCAGACTGTTACTGACTGCCATTTTGGATTTCTGTCACATGCAACCAATGGTAATCCTAAATCATGCAATAGCCACATAATTCACTTTTTTTTTCCTCAAAGGCACCTAAATGGTTATTTGCTTGCTACAAACAAGAGCCTAATTAAGACATCTCTTTTTCTTACTTGGGCTTGCATAATTTAGTCTACATACACAATGGACTCTCTTTCCAACCCATATTTTACTTTGTCTTTTAAGTCCTGAAAGAAATATAGGCACTTTATACTAGGATCCATTATTAAAAGCACCACTACTGTCTCTAGGGAAGCAACAATTTATCCACATTTTCCTGGCACCAGCTCACATTTCATAAACCCTAGTTTAAAATTAACCCAAATCGTTAAACAACACAGAAAAAAATTATTTTTAAATTACACAGTAAAAGCTGCTTCCTGAGAGACTGAAAAAAAGTAAGTTTACATGTAATCTCAGATAAGGTGACCAAATATCCAAAATTCGCTAAGACAGTCCCAACTCCCAATGGCTGGCTGTTCTGCTTTCTGTCTCAGCACACATCCTGTGGTTCAAGCCAGCTGTCATCCAACTTCAGGGCAGGAATTCCTGCCCCTGCTCAGGAAAGCAAGTCACTGAAAATGGGGAGAAACAACACAAAGGTGTAAATGACAAAAAATGAACTCAACTGTGGTTACAGTTTTAGTTAAAATTTTGGTTCTTTGTCTGACAATGTTTGAAAGCATTTGTTGACAAATATTGTTTAGTTTGGTGTTTTCCACACTGTGCATGTCATAACCAATTTCCGGGGCATGATCGGTATTTTTAAAAAGTGGTATTGGCTACCCATAGGCTAGACAATTCCAGAGTACATTGCATATACTAGGGAGTACTTTTCAAAAATTTCTGTTTATGTTTTGTTTGTGAGTCTTTGGTGCAAGATGATCAAAGATGTCTGGAAACCACTATATTTTAGTCATTTATGAGTACACTCACCCATTGTAGTTTCTTTTTTGAATAATACAGTAATACTTAAAAATTTTTAAACCTTTCATCCAGCAGATATTTGACATATGTAACTTCAACAGTACTTATGAGTTCATTGCTTCCCTGGGTGGGGTTTTCCCTTCAAGCCCATTCTCATACAAGTTCTCCAAGGCTGTTCCACCAGCTTTACAGGTGTCCAGGATGGGAGGTTCTGTAGAAACTGGAGTTTACCCTTGAAGTTCCTTTGACAGATGGTGTTTAAAGACTAAATCAAAGCCAATTGGACAAGGAGACAAGGGCATTCCAGATGGAAGAAACATCAAGTTCATGGCTTCACAATATCTTAGCCGTAATTCTTAAATTCAAAAAGTTCTAAAAGCTGAAAGCTATTTCTTAACCTATGGGGCAGAAAAATTGGGCTCAGTCTGGACTCAGTAGTGGGCTGCATTTGTCAGGGGCCCTCAAGAAACAGATCTGAAGGGGATTTAATAAAGAGACCACTTACAAAGGTGCAAGTGGAGAGCTGGCACAAGGGATAGGGATGTAATGGTGTGGTAGCACTGTGAGAATATGACCTGGTACTAGTAACAGCAGAGCTGTTGTGATCCCTAGAGACAAGGAGACAAGAGAAGGAAGTGGGTTTTGGAAGCCAGAAGGAAAGAGCCTTGGGCAGAAGACTGCCTAAAAAGCAATTGTCTACAGATGAGTGTCTTTCAGGAGAGGGAGATACTCCAGATCTCTTGGACAGTCTGCTGGGCCCCCTCATTGTCCTTATCTTATCAGAATCCTGGGTGCAATGCACTGTGGAGCTGAAGCCCTGATAAGTCAGCTTCCCTGGCGCAGAGCAGGTAGGGGCTAAGGGAGTGATAGATCAAGAAGGGCCAAAATAAGTGGTCTAGGGCAAAGTCAGAACTAGACTGACTGAGGCTATGTGCAACCTTATCACACTTAATGTGAATATTTGAGGTTTGCTGCAAAAACATTTATGTGTTTGAAGAGGAGTTGATGTCTGAGACCCTCTGGGGTATAGTGTAATATACATGTAAACATGGGGTTACTTGTTGAAAATCTAAAAAGTTATGAATTCTGAAACACCTCTGGCATATGGGATTTCTGCTATGAGAATATGGGCCTGCAACTAGTAAATTGGAGACATTTTCCATATGGCTTGAAGATCTTTTCATATGTGGAATTGGGCAGGGGTTGGAATACAGGAAAGGAGGCTAGACAAGTGGACTGGGGCCATGACAGAAGGAAGCTTTCATGCCTTGGTGTAGACGGTAGGGATCTACAGTCAAGGCTTCTACAGGGGCCACGGAATAAAACATGGAGGCCATAGGGGAAACATACTGGGAGAGGACACTGATGTAGCTGGTTCAGGTGCCACCTTCACCACTGCTCCCTCAGTTGCATAACAAGGCTTTTCCCAGGGTGGGAGATATATTTTATTGCCAGTCAACTAAGGAAGTTACCATTCTCTGACTCTTTTGAATCATAGATTTTACTTAAAGAGGATCAAAATAGGGACTGGTAAGTGTTAAGGGGCAGTAGTTAATGAGCAAGTCAGTGACAGAACCTGGACTGGGCTTCTAACTCTGTGCCATGTTGTTTTTATCATTCCACATGCCCTCCAGTCTGTCTGAAATGTGGTGATGGTCCACATAAATGTGTATTTGAGTTTTTAAAAGAAATATATAATTTAAAAATATCAGTGCATTAACTATTGACTTTATAAGTCTTTGAGAATTCTTATTTTTTCTTGTTTAAGTTTTAATGAAAATAAAACCTCAAAATCCATAGCACTGGCAAAATAAAAGTCGAGAAAAGCCAGCACAGTAATTTATGCATAATTTTGGAAGAACTGGTGCATAAAGTGGTTATATGATATATTTCACGAGTCAGTTTGTCAAACTTATACACAGCTTGCTTATAATTGATTATTTTTTAATCTTTCTCCAATTGTTTAATGGTTTCCATATGCTTCCTTGTGCTTTAACTCATGTGCATTTGGTGGATCTTACCCACCATAAGAAAGCGGAAGTCAATGAAGTAAAAACTTACCTCCTTTTCACCACAGCTTTTCTCCCTCCAGCACATTCTCCAGAAGTTAAACACTCTTAAAAGGTTTATATGTATTCTCTCAGAATTTTTCTATTTGTAATCAAACATGCCTGTATGTTATAGACATAGGAAAACAAATGTTTCTTATGTCATTCTCCCATAAAAATAACGTAATACTATAAAACTGTTGTGCAACTTGTCTTTTTCACTTAATGCTACATATATCTGTTCATATAAATATGTATAGATTGACCTTATTCCTTTCAATGGTTACTTTGTATTCTAGTGCACGGATGTTCTTTAAGCATTCTCCTACTGATGGGTAAACTGATTATTTTTAAGTTTTTAGTTTGACAGATAGTCTTTCAGATTAACATCCTCGTACTACTTCTTAGTCATATGTAAAGGGCCTCCTTCTCTTAGGTCCTTGGCCAACATAGATATTTTATGGAACTGATAGCTTCTTTCCTCTTAAACCAAAGATAAATTGTCTATATTAACCTGTAAATACAGCAACAAAAAGTATTTTATTGACTTTTATGCAACTTATAAAGGTGACTAAGGGAGTTCTAATCTGGTAAAAACCATTTGTATCTTGCTATTTTTCTCCTTTAGCTCACCGGTCTCAGCTTTTTAAGCAAGGTCGTTCTGGAGATTACTCTTAAAATTCTCTCTTGGTGTTTACACCCACAAATCTTTTATCCTAAGAACGTCTAAGTGGCACAGGCTCTCCAGGTTAAAGAGGTGGAAGTCACTAGAAGTTAAAAGTGGTGTTTTCACACTAGAGAACTAACTTGCTAAAGGGCTGTGGCATCCAGGTCATTTTATAATTCTCTCCCTCCACCTCCACCTCGAATAATGACCTAGTCTGAGAGGAGCGCAGTGCAATGCTTAGGAAGTGGGCTCTGAAGCCATATACCCCTGGTTTTGTCACTCCTTACTGTGGGCCTTGAGCAAATGACAGAACTTCTCTGTGCTTCACTTTCTTCATCTGTTAAAATGGTGGTGGCGATGATGATGATGACGATGATGATGCTGATGATGATGCTGATGATAATGACGATGATATCATCTACTTTGTAAGACTTCTTTGAAAAAACAAAGATTAATATTTGTAAAGCACTTACAGGGTCTGGCACGTAATAAGCTCTGCACAGTTCTTTGTTAAATAAAATAAAACAATGTTATTGGCACTGATTTTGTTCTTCTTAGTCTCCTGAAGAAGCAGCTGTTCATTGAATTTTTCCAAAGCTCAAACAGTTGGTATTGCCCAAAGTATTGTGTGAAAATTTTCCCATTTCCTCCTCATCAGCCCTTCACTGTAGAGGTTTTTTTTTCTTTATTCAGTGCTCACAGAGGCCCAATATTTCCATGGTCTGTTCTGGAAATCTAAACTTGTTATGAGAAATGATATTTTATTTAGGTTGATAAGGAAATGAACAGATATTACACATCTGGTTTCTAGATAGTTGTCAGCACATTCTCTGTGTTAAACAAAATATTCTAACATGAAGAGGAGATTTTCAAAAACACATCTTAGAAGAAACTGAGTCAGATTTTGGAAACAAATACAGTGAAAATTGCCCAAATTCTCTGAAAATTTGTGACCTTCTGAACACAAGAAAATACAAAATTCATTGACAATATATACTTATACCTCACATTTTCAAATTGTAAGGTATATTATTAGAAATACAGCCAATGTTTATTTATGCCAGAGCTGGTTAGCCAGATATGAGATTTTATAGGTCTGCTGTGACTGTTTCTTGCCTTTTCATCAATTGCAAAGAATGGGTAATTGGTTCCTCTTAATATGGTTAGACTTCCAAGGCAAACTATATCATACCTTTTTCTTTATTAGGAAGATACAGCACTAAAGGGCCCCTTCTTCTGGGAGCCTCTCTGTATTCTCTGAGGGACTCTGACTGTAGCTCTGAGCGGAACGCTTTGACCAAGTAGCTTCATGTTCTTGTCTGCTGTATCATAATTTAGTTTCACAACAAGGTTAAATGTCTTTCTTCCTCATATTATCACTAATGGATTTTGAGGGCTTAGTACCAGCTTTCAACTCTAGTTTCAATATACAATTATACTTGTAGGACTTTGGTGGGGAAATTTATAATGCTGAAAAAGGTAGAAAAAATTAGCATGCTGTGAGTAGTCAAAGAATACCAATGGAGAGTTGGCATTCAGTCTTTCAGACTTGGATCAAAACACTAGGAATGAAGCTATAGCAGATTCAACTATGGCCAGCTTCTAATTGGGTATTTTATGTGTTTGTTTCTTTTGTAATTCACCCTGTTGTAGAAAGTTACACAGTTATATGATTCCTCTCTCAGGACAGCAACAGGAAAAAAATGGAGCTCTACCTTCTTTCCTTTCTCCCTGGCCTATGTAGATCTAGGTTTAACTCTGTAACTTTTTAAATTGAAGTTGCTTGGGAAACTATACTCTTTGCTCCCTAACTTGACCCCATTTCCTGATGAATGGGTTTTTTCATTTCTTCGCTAAGTCCTAAAGGTTTTCACATACTGCAATTTTCTCTGCTAAACAGTTCTAAGCATGATTGCTTATGAAATCATAAAAGTTCAGGTTTTTAAGCAAATTTAGAGACCATTTAATTCAATCGCCTTGTTTTACATTTAAAGAAATTGAGTCTCCAAAAAGGTAAGTAACTTGTTCAATGCCAGACATCTAATTTGTAAACTGGGTAGAATTTTCTCAAGCTAATTTTTTGACTTGGGTAGAATTACAACTAAAACCATTTTAAAGGGCACATACTTTTCCATCTTGAACTTTTTGAACTAATTTATAAAATCATGACCCCTAATCCTAGAAATATTGTGATTTGAGAAATAATTGAATGATATTTGGAATTAACATTCTTTTAATAGGCATTTTATTAAAACTATGGTCTCACCTGGAGAACATTATGCTAAGTGAAATGAGACAGTCAGAGAAAAACAAATACCATATGATTTCACTTATATGTGAAATCTAATGAACAAACTGAACTAACAAGCAAAATAGAGACAGACTTATAGATGGAGAGCAAGATGATAGCTATGGGAGGGGAGGTAAGGGGCTGGAGGGATTGAGCAAAAAGGAAAAAGGACGCATGGTCATGACCAACAGTGTAGTGATTGACAGGAGAAGGGAGGTAAAAGGGGGTTAGATGGTAATGAAAAAATACAATAAAACATTAAAAAAAAACTTGTTGCTACAAGAAAAATAAAGTACCTAGGAATAAACTTAACCAAAGAGATAAAAGACCTGTACTCGGAAAACTACATAACACTGAAGAAAGAAATTAAGGAAGATACAAATAAATGGAAGCAAATACCATGTTCATGGATGGGAAGAATCAACATCATTAAAATGTCCATACTACCCAAGCAATTTACAAATTCAATGTAACCCCTATTAAAATACCAATGACATATTTCACAGACCTAGAACAAATACTTCAAAAATTTATACGGAACCAAAAAAGACCCTGAATAGCCAAAGCAATCTTGAGACAGAAGAACACAGCAGGAGGAATCAAAATACCAGATATCAAACTATACTACAAAGCCACTGTGATCAAAACAGTCTGGTACAGGCATAAGAACAGACATATAGATCAATGGGACATAATAGAGAGTCCAGAAATAAACCCAGGTCTATATGGTCAACTAATATTTGATAAAGGGTGAGGAGCATAACATGGAGTGAGAAGAGTCTCTTCAACAAATGGTGCTGGGAGAACTGAACAGGGATGTGCAAAAAAAAAGGAAGCTAGACCACCAACTTACACCACACATCACAATAAACTCAAGATGGATCAAAGACTTAAATGTAAGCCATGACACCATAAAAGTCCTAGAGGAAAACATAGGCAGGAAAATTTCAGATACCCCACATAGCATTATTTTCAATGATACATTTCCTAAGGCAAGGGAAATAAAGGAAAAAATAAACAAATGGGACTACATCGAACTAAAGAGTTTCTGCTCAGCAAAAGAAAACATTAGCAAGATGAAAAGGAAACCAACCATATGGGAAAACATATTTGCCAATGATACAAGGGATTGATTTCCAAAATATATAAAGAACTTACACATCTCAACACCAAGAAGACAGACAGTCCAATTAAGAAATGGGCAAAGGACCTGAACAAACCCTTCTCCAAGGAAGATACACAGAGGATCCATAGACACATGGAAGAAAGCTCAACATCACTAGCCATCAGAGAGATGCAAATAAAAACCACAATGAGATACCACCTCACACCAGTCAGAATGGCCATCATCAACAAATCAACAAACAACAAATGCTGGTGAGGATGTGGAGAAATGGGAACCCTAGTGCACTGTTGGTGGGAATGCACACTGGTGCAGCCACTGTGGAAAACAGTATGGAATTACCTCAAAAAACTAAAAATGGAACTGCCTTTTGAACCAGTGATTCCACAGCTAGAATTGTACCTGAAGAATCCTGAAACCCCAATTCAAAAGAACCTATGCACCCCTATATTTATAGCAGCGCTGTTTACAATAGCTAAGTGCTGGAAACAGCCTAAGTGCCCATCTGTAGATGAGTGGATTAAAAAACTGTGGTACATTTACACAATGGAATACTATGTAGCAGAAAGAAAGAAGGAACTCCTGCCATTTGTGACAACATGGATGGAACTAGAGAGAATTATGCTTAGTGAAATAAGCCAGGCAATGAAAGAAAAATACCATATGATATCACCTAATACAAGAGACTAAGGAACAACACAAACAAATGAACAAAATTGAACAAGGAAAAGAATAACAGTTATCAGGGGGGAAAGGGGAGGGAGAGAAGGGGGATAAGTAGGGAAAGGGTCCAGTCAAGGAACGTGTATAAATGACACATGGACATGGACAATGGGGTGGAGAAGGGATGGGCTAGGTGGGGGGGAGCAATGGGGAAAAAAATAGGACAACTGTAATTGAAAAGCAATAATAATAAGGAATGTTTACTGGAAACAAAAAGTAAAAAAATAAAAATAAATAAAACCTCTTGGCAAAAGTAAAATAAATAAATAAACAAAACTATGGTCTTAGATGTAGTTAATTAAAGGATGGTTAGATCAGCCTACAAAGATTGCTGTACTTTACCTAGTGATCTTTATTTTGTCAGGGGAGGAAGTTGAGGGAAAATGGACCAACACAAATAGAGAGAAATAATATCAACATGGGAATCAGGTTAGGCTCAATAATCTATAGTTATTACTGTCAAGAAAATATCAAACTTTGTTCCCACAAGATCATAACTCTAGTTTGGCAATCTAAAGACCAGATAAGAAATTATAAATTATCTTTATGTTCAGAGATTGTGTCTTGCTTGAATCAAAGATGAAAAGTGTGTGGCTCACTTATGCTCTTTCTGTTGCTCATTCATTCCAATTAGGAAGTTCTCCTATGTGGCCACAAATAACTCACTGTCTTTGAAGAAACATTCTTGGCTGCTCTATGCCTCTCTGCAAGACAGTGAATCTCACAAGCAGGCCCATCACTAACATTTGCAGGCCTGAGGTGAATGTGCAAATGGATGTTTCCAATCCCCCTCCAATGGACCACACACTTTCCTATCCATGTCGACCTCAAAGAACTTCTGTATAAATGTGTAGACTCCACCTTACATATCTAAGCCCTGTCTATAAATCCAAACAAAAGTTCCACAAAGAGTCTCCTTTTGATCACACTTTGGGCAATAAAGTCTGCTCTCAGGGGATAGAGAGGAGCAGAAGCCAAGCAGGCACTGGAAGCAGGCTTAGAGCTTTATGATCAGGGAATTCTGGATTTCCTGGGTAGGCAGAGCTTGGCTTAGAAGAGGGGGAGAAGTTTCTACATGGGCAAATCCTGATAGACTGGCCACCCTTTCAGGAAGAGGAGGTCCAGAATAGGGGCCTCTAAAGCATGTGACCCAGAAAAGAAGTCCTGGTTGACTGGATCAATAGCAGTACTTTTGACAAGAAAACTCTGGGACAGAGCCTCTTATAGACACTGTCTCTTGGCTTGGACTAGTAAAAGGAATGGAAGCAAAGATGTCTGATGGCCAGAAGGAAGCCACCTCAAACAAGGTATTTTTTTAACAGGGAAAATTCAAGAGATGTTCTAGAAGAGCATCTAAAAGAATAAGACTGTACAAAAGTATGTCATGTCAGAAAAGAAAGGAATCTTCAAGATATCTGATAAAGACAGAATGAGACCACAGAGACAGGCAACTTGTCCAGAGTCAGACTGCAAGTTAGGAATAGAGCTCAGACAAAACCTGGGAATTTGGGTTTCCAGGTCCTCAGGACTGGTTATTTTGCATGATCTGGTGTTGAATCCCTTTGAAGTATAATTTGAAGCAACACAAAAGAAGGATGACCACAAGGTAGCTCTTATGCTGTAAGTATCTTTCTAATGATGTGGCAGAACAGAAAGGCAAATACCAACAGTTTAAACAGAAAATCAAAGACCAGTCAGCAGACTTTGTGTGTGTGTGCGCACATGTGTGTGTGTGTTGGGGAGGATCAGGTGGAGAAAGAGAAGGGAACCCCCCTCTCTTGGCCCTCCTTGGTTCTGAAATATCATCTGTCCCTTTCAGAAGGTCAGAATTAGGGAAAGCCAGCTAGTCAGGAAGGGTGCTAACAACAAAACATGTAAATATAACAAGATAGAGGAAATTGTTTTTAGTAGAACACCTCAGAGACAACTGCCTTTACCGTTGCAAAGAAACTTCTTGGGGTAGTGAGTGACAGAAAGGGTCGGGCCCTTCAGTAAGGATATATGGTCATTAAATTGCTTCTAAGAAAGGCAGATCCTGCAGATCTCTCTTTTATTTTTAATTTTAATTTTAATTTTTGGCTGAGAGGCTTTGAAGGTTTGAGGCCAAAGTCTGTCACTGTTTAGGACCAGAGAGGAGTTAGTGAGTGGCCACCAGCGTTCTCCCCAATACTTTTTCTCCAGGCTTTATCAACTTCTCCTATAAATAAATATTTAACAAACATATTCAATATATTGGTTTGTGGATGCACAAAATCATTGACCTGGCTTATGCATCCCCATGTTTTGGTCCTGCCCTGTCTCTCACATCATCCCCACATCACCTCCTCTCTCCTTCAGGTCTTTGCACATCTAGTCCCAGTGCTTGGAATACTTTTATGCTTTCTATCACCCTCTTTCCTTTCTCCTATATTATTCTTATTAGTCTTGCAGGTCCATGTTTAAGCACCCCTTTCTCAGAGACTTCCCCAACATAGAGGTTATAGACTGAGCCTGTGTTCTGACACGTCACAACGCTCATCACAGTTCATTGTTACTACATATCTAATTGCCTGTTTCCTCCTCAGTGAAGCTAGTGACCTTGTCTTGTCCACCAATATTTCCTCATAGCTACTCCAATGACCATTAAATATGTATTGAGAGATGAATGAACTGAGAATCTTAGAGTATGTGCACAGCGAGCCCCTCACTTAGATGAATCACAGGCTGGGTCTGGAACTGTTATTCATAGGAACTCTAGTGGATAAGAATCCCTTACTCTACCAAAGTGCAGTCTTATTTAAATTATGGTGCCAAGAATCCAGAGATGAGAGTCAGAAGTACAAGGTTCACCCATGTGTGGACCTTTGGCCAGTTGCTTAACCTCTTTATCTCTCAGAGCTTCTTTGAATAGCAAAGGAAAGCATAGAAAAGAACTTTGAAAACAGTACAAATATTAGTGCAGTTGTGGGGATATAGAAGAGATGGGGTCATCTTTAATAGGCTGTGGTTGGGACAAAGGGGCACATTCTGGTTCCCATTTTTCCCACCTCAAGCCATCTGTCTGGTTGAATCAGTTCAGTAAACACAGTGGAGCCTCATCAACCCCCACTCACCACCGCCATTATCTGGTTGATTAATACAGTTTGTATGTTATTGCAAGGAAAAGGGGAGGAAGAAAGAGAACAAAGTGGCAGCCTCTGCTGTTGCAAGAATGTGGTGGATCTGTCAAAAATATTTTCCAGATTCCTAATTCTCTAGGGGATAATTTTTCTGCTGGTATTTTGAGAACTCAAAATTAAATACCTGTACCAGAACTGCAATCTCCAAGGTGACAGTACTAAAATCTTCCTTGGTTTCCTAACATGAGAGGTTTTAAATAATAGTTGCCTTAATGAAGTACCTACCATATGGATAACATTTTAGGACAGGTGGTCAAATGGTAAGAAAAAAATTAACTACAAAAACAAGTCAAAGCATTTCACAATGTATACATACACCAAATCACCCCTTGTACACCTTACATTTATACAATGTTATATGTCAGTTATGTATCAATAAGGCTGGAGTAAAAAACTATTTAGCAAATAAAAATATTTAGGACATACTTCCCCCCCCCAAATTATTCTTTGTTTATCTGAAATGCAAATTTAATTTGGTGTCTTATATTTTATCAGAAAACTTTTAATGAAAGCCTCTCCTTTTTCCTTTGTTCTGTTCTAATTATTCCATAGTGAAAAATGTTTTATAGAAATATTTATATTAATAAGTACTTATTATTTATTATATATTAGAATAAATTATAAGAAATATTTATTCTAAGATGTTCTATAGAAACATTTATACTCATTGCCTCAACGAATCGATTATCATCTAATGTCTTTAAAATTACACTTCCCTTCAAAATAGGCATTGTTTTTCATTCATCTTTTTATATAGATTAGGATTTAATGTACCTTTTCAATTATTTTATGTATTTCTGGGCTTTTCTCTGTTTTAACCTTAAATCAATAAGGAATTTTATCATTAAGTTCCTTTTATTGTACTATAGTTCTTCAATGCCACGAATTACAGTGTATTATTTGAAGACAAATAAAAGAAATCGCCACTTTTCACAGTGGAAAATCTTGGGCACTGAATTTTATTCATTCAGCTCAGCACTCAGTGGGAGTGTTTTTCATATTGCATTATTTTTTATTGTAAATTTCAAGTGTATACAAAAGTAGAAGGCATATTACTACAAACATCCATGTCCCATTAGCCAGCTTTACCAATTATTGTCTCACGGCCAAGATTGTGTTATCCATACCTCTAAGTGTTCCTCCTCCCCACCAACACTGCCCTCATTTTAGAGGAAATCCCAGACATCAAATCATTTCATTGGTAAATTTATGTTATATGTCTAAAAGATAAAAATCTTTAAAACTTTCTTTAAAGTCTCTTTGTAATTTGTTAGCAGGCTTCTCCCTCCCTCCCCCCTTTTCCCTTTTGTAAGCTATTTATTGAAGGAACTGGGTTGTCCAGGTGAGTCTCCTACACTCTGAATTTAAAAAATTGTATACTCACAGTATCAGTTAACATGACTCTCTGTCTTTATACTGCTTATAAACTAGCAGTTGGATCTAGAGATTTAGCCTAATTCAGGTTAAATCCTTTTGCAAGAATACCCCATAGGTGGCAGTGTGTATTTCCATCAGGAAGAATATACTATCCAGTTGTCTTTCTTTTTGTGATATCAGCAGTCATTGATGATCAATGCATAGATCCATTATTGGATTAGAAATTTGTGAAATGGTGTTAGTCTTATTATGTAATTCTTTTTCTATTTATTCTTGAAAGAACTCTCTGTCACCAAGTATTTTGTTATCCTGAAGTGTGTTGCATGTGGGAAACTATCATCGATCAGTTACAGGGGAAGCAGACTCTGAGCCAGAGATCACATGTCTGAAAGGAGGGAGCTCTAGGGATCACCACTTGTAAGAGAGTGAGGGAAGCAGGGAGTTGAGTTGTGTTACCATTGACGTTTAGCTAGACACTGATAGAGGAAAGAGAGCAAAGGGAACTCGACATTGAGTTTAATAAAATGGGTAACATAAGCCTGCTTGCTTTAACAGGAAGTTACAACTTCACATTCCAGGGGACCACAGCATTTGCCCAACCAAAAGGATCAACACTCCCCCTGCCTCCCATTTTAGTACCTGATTGCCAGGTGGGAACAGGGGAAGGCAGGCACTGGAGCAATAGAAGTCAAAGTGGCATAGGGATAGGTGCTTGACTAAAGAGGACTGCCAGTCTAGCCTGGGGAAAGAAAAGATTGGTTGGTAGGTGGGCCCATCCAAAGTCTTTGGAAACCTGGGAAGTTGACTGGTTCATTGAAAGGGCACTGGTCCATCCCAAGCTCAAGTTAATGTATTCTCAGGGGAACAAAGACAGGTGCTTTCTTGCTGGTGTTCTACACTGGCATTGTGCACTTACCTGTTCTCTCCGTGACCATGAGGCCCTAGCAGCCATATGGCCCATGGCCAAGCAGGCTCCAGGAGGGAGCCTGAAATGGACTACAACTGGAAACATATGCTGAGCTAGCCGGATGCTGGATTTGACGATGGAGCATAAACTCTGAGCAATGACCTTCATGCTAGCCCTACTGAAGACAAGACTGGACCTTTTCCATGGGGAGACAGACAGAGATGGGACATTGGGAAGTCAAGAGGGGATCCCCCTTAACTGTACATCATCAATAAACTGTACCATAGAGCTCCATCCTCCCATGTGGGTTTCAGGAAGTTCTTTTCCTTTTGATACTGCAAGGACCCTGCTTCCACCAGTAATGGTTGGACTGCCTAATTGTTGACTACTTTAATTAAGAAATATACTTAGATGCCCTGGCTGCTGTGGCTCAGTGGATTGAGCGTCGGCCTGCAAGCCAAGTGTCACTGGTTCGATTCCCAGTCAGGGCACATGACTAGGTTGCATGTCAGGTCCCCAGTTGGGGGCGTGAGTGAGAGGCAACCACACAATGATGTTTCTCTCCCTCTCTTCCTCCTTTCCCCACTCTCTAAAAGTAAAATAAATAAATAAATAAAATTATTTTTAAAAAAGAAATATACTTAGAAAGTGAAGAGTTTATTTCTTATTGTATTTCATTCATACCAGTTTTCAATTCTACATTTACTTTGGAGCTACAATGTGCCAAGAATTAATCTGCTATGATCTGTTGCTGGCCTTCTGACTCAAATTCTGATCCTTGGCAAGATAGCTAGCTTAACCCATTATGAGCAGTAACAAGGAGAGCTTGACCTCCATACTATTCTCCTTCCTTAACCCTTATTTGACTGCTGGGTATTTCAGAATGTCTGAGAAGACATACCTGGACTGCAAAGCTCAAGATATGATTCCTGCATTGTCAGAACAGAGTGCAGAGAATATTTGTAGTTTAATCTCATATGAGAAGGCATGTGATAGAATAAGTGGATAACATTCAGATAAAACTGTCCTGTTGGTACTGGCGAATACAGCTCTGGGGCAGAGGAGAGAATTCAAAGAAGTGCTGCGTGCGTCAGAAGGCTCTCCAGCTGTTTTCATTCCATCAAATGATGGAGCAAATGCACATGTACTAACGCTGAAGCCAGAATACCTTAAAAAGAATTTCCTGGAAGTGTGAAGATCTTGATGTAGGAGATAGTTCAATAGCTCTCTCCAGAAGTTGGAAAGGTCCGCCTCTATATGGGCCATAGATACTTATCCAAGTAATGGGTTCAATAGCTAATCACTTCTCGCTGTACTTTGCAACCCCAGGAGTCAGTAATTTAGGGTACTTAAGTAGAGATCTCCCTGACATTTTTGCATTGAATATCAGAATAAATAGGTACTAGCATATCTATATAACTTGCTAACATGTCATTTAGGCCGCCTGAGGGCTGCAGTAAATTGCTCTGCCACCTTTTTAAGTGAATATATAAATGCTAAGCTTCACTGATAACATCATCCTGTGTTTTATCTTATTATTATTCCTCCCCTCTGGTACTGAGAAGTGAATTGCTTATGAGAGAGAAGGGAGTGTTGGCATAATAACTTGTAATCAGACATGCCACACAGCAAATGTGAACTTTCCATTTTCCTATTTTAGCCATCTTTTATCCCATAAAGAACAGTTCAATCTCATAATATGGGAAAGGGCGGTAGTAACCCTTAAGTGCAAAATGCCTATAGGAATTAGGTGCAAGTGAGAATGAAACAGGGATTAAACTTGTGATAGGTGACTATCTTACCATTTTTTCTGAAGATCTTACCAGGAGACAACTAATAATAGTATAAACACAAGGCTTACTGTTCTAAACACTTTACAAATAATAACTTAATACTTACAACAATTCTATTTTATGGATGAGGGCACTGAAACTCTAGGGTTAAGTGATTAGTGCACAGTCACACTCAGAGAACCAGATATACTAAACTGCCCCTCATGAAATGCTCATTGCCTGACTGTATTTGACTGTACTGACTTAAAGTAACCACTTAGTATTTCTAGGGAAGACTAAATCAGTTTTTGAGAAAACATGGCCTTCAGTCCAGTTTCAAATTAGAAAGAATCTCTGGCTCAATCCTTTTTAGTCTCTATAAGTCTCTCAGAGCCCTTACTTGGATAATTAATTGTGAACTATATCAATCATATCTAAGTGGACAAATTTAATTACTACAGAAGACCAATTGATTTTTTAAATTGTCATTGATTGCTCAGTGGTTATCTCAGTGTAAAGATTGGTACATTCGGAATCTTTAATTTAATTAGTTTATTAAGTAGTCCAAAGGTTGACTCCAAAGAGAGGTGAATCTTCCCCTCTGCTTCCTTTTCTTTTCAGTGAAGAGTAAACACCATGGAAGCCTGAGACAAACAAAACTTAATATTAAATTATATGTAGGTTTTATGGAAACTTCCTTTTCCCTTTTCTTCTTCTTTTAGCATATTTATTAGAGAGAGTAATACGCTAGTTTTCCTAATGGTGAGAAAAAAACTTGCTGTATTACCTGGGATACCAGGATGCTGATATTTTAAATCCTTAAATCAAACTTACAATTTAGCCAGTTAAGATCTTAAGGATTATTGGAAATTGATGTGAATTTAGAACTAGATTCTACTCTTTAATCCATACTAACCCCCACTCCTTTCTTCAATACCAACTGGCTGAATAAGTAGGATATTTTGGTCTCCATTTTCTTATCTCTAAAATGAAGATAATTATATTTGTCTTACCTATCTCACAAGCCAAGTCTGTGATAGTGCATTTAAAAATATTAAATGTATGTAAATTCAAGTGTCCTTAATATTTAGAGATAATCAAGATATTTGCATTATTTTGCTATGAACATATAGTCTGACACTAATTATATTAGTTAACTATTGCTGCATAAGAAGCTAGTCCAAAACTTACTGGCTTAAAACAACCACTTAGTATGTCTCATAAACTTACAAATCAGTCGAGTGGGTTCTGCTGGTTTGTGCCTGGTCAGCTCTCAGCTGGGCTTGCTTGTGCATCTGTCGTCAGGTGGTAGGTCAGCTGCGGCCTGGCTGCTCTGGAATGGCCGCAGCTGGGATGATTTGGCTCTTTCACATGGTCTCTTATTCTTCAGCAGGGGAGGCCAGAGCCATTTCCATAACAAAGGAAGAGGGGCATGAGTGCAAATGAGTGTGCGTAATGCCTCTCGAGGCCTTGGCTAAATATGGCACCTTGTCATATCTGCCACATTCCAGAGACCAAAGCAAGTGGGAAAACAGACTGATTCAAGGGGTGAGAGTGTGAAACAAATAAATGCCAGATCCTGATTGGAGGAGATATATAGACATGTTGTAAGAAGGGGGGAATACTGAAGCCATATCTGCAATTGATCTATCACATTGAGTTACTTATATTCAATTAAAACTCTTGATTGTTTTAATTTATTTCACTGTGGCAGTGATTTTTGACATTTTCAAGTTTGATGTCACTGTGTTTTATACCTTTTTATATAAAGGCATTATTTATATCCATGAGTTGATACCTATATATAAACCTAAAGTAGAATTTGAATATATTTGCAATTATTGTGACCAACTTTTACCTGGACAATTTATTAGATATATTCTTATTTAGCAACTCTTATTTGCTATTTTAGCTAAAGAAATAAAATAAGCAGGTGATTTAAAATAATTGTTGGAATTCTGATGGCCAATGTGTTTTTGACTTCTGGATTCTCTGTTGCACTAAAATCATTAGTACAATTCATTACTGGTTTTATAAGCAGTCAGAGTAAATGTGGAATTGATACAAGATAAATTGAAAGTCAAGGTTGCTAGCTCTGACCTTGAAAAAGAAGACGGGGTTTTTGCCTTGTTCTATTTTGTTTGCAGTAGAGTGAGCCTGACTGGATGTCTACGTTGATTAAATTCCCCAAATGTATGTTAAGTTCACGATTTCATTTGGATTAGGCATTTGGTTGTATGATGCCAAACACTTGAATGCTTTTTCTCGACGGTGCCAAATATTCATCCATGTAGAGGAATGTTCTGGTTTTGGCATTCAGCTGGCATCTTTCCATATGCTCTTCAACAGGAGGCACCCCACCACTGGGGCAACTCCAGAAGTTTGGGTCAAAAGGATGTATTTCTGATTAAGTTTAATTTTGCCAACAGTAAGCATACCTTATGTGAATTACAAATAGGCACTTGGCAATATCTTGTAGATTCTAACATTCCTTTTCTTTATGTTGGCATCATGTTCAGGAGCATTTAAAATATATTGCCATAACATTTTCTAAATGACTATTGTAACTTAATGTTATATTTGGCAAACACAACCTAAAATACAGTAGCTAATAGTGCAAGTTTATTTTATTTGCATACCATTGTTAACCATTTTCATGTCATACCAAATGTGTCAGAATGTTATGATCTATTTAATGACTTAATGGATGAGGTACATTGTTCTTAAAGTCAATTATATCCTTTGCACCTCTGAAAGTAAGGTCATGTCAGCATTTCTATTATTTAAGTGTCTGGGTTTAGCAGTTTTTAACTGAGCTATAAAAATTGGCTTCCAAATCAAATCTCAGTAATCAAGTTCAATGCCTGGGGGAATCCCTCTCCCCCATTTTTAATGTATATAACTTAATGGTGCATCTTCTGTTTTCTAAAACAATCTTTTAGGAAAAAGTTCCATTATGGTCCTCACATGACAGAAGGAAAACTTTAATTTCCTGTTTGCTTTATAAGACTAGGATTTTTTTCCTTGATGTGTAAATAGTAATTTCTCAGACAATCTGACTTTTAATATAATACACTGTTACTTATTGCTTGTGTGACCTCAAGCTGTCACTTAGCTACTTGGTGCCTCAATTTACTTGTCTGTAAAACAGACTGTTAATAGTACCTACCTCATATAGAGTTGTAGTGGGTATTAAATGAGATAATAGACATATATGTTTGGGACAATACGTATTAGTTGCTCAACAAGGATTAGCTTTTATTGTTATTAGATAAAAGATTTAGTATGAGTCCATTCAACATTAGAGAAACTCCTGAAAAGGACAGGCTCCTAAAGTGAGATTTGGCATTTACTGAGAAGTATGGAAGATGTGATGGCTATGAACTAATTATCACCCCAATATGAATAGTTTTGTTATTTTTAAATTATTATTTTTTATTGAACATCTCCAGATGTGTTTAGGAAGAGAACAGATTGTATAGGTGGGTTATTGGCCATGTAGTTTTAAAACATTACTGTATGTTTTGCTAATGAAACAGTCTAGGCAACTCTATGTAGCTGTGTATATGCAAAAATTAAAAAAAAAAGATGGACATATTATCCTGGGTGCAGGAAAAAGCCATTCCTTTCTGACTTTTAAAACTTTCACTGATATATTTGATTTTGTATTGACTAAGTACCCATTTGTTCCTAAATAAACTGCAGAGAAATTTTCTTTCAAAAATTGAAGAGATGGATTCATTGACAGACAAATCTGTTTTCTTCTGTTTGTATTCACAGCAGAATCACTGGTTTCTTAGTTGTCATGGCCTTCTTTTTGGGGCTGAGGACAGGCCACTGTGTGAGGGGCCCACACAGAAGCATTACAGTATGGTGATTCCATGTGATTCCATGTAGACACCTCAGCACTGATGGACCACATTGTGAAAAATTCCAAAAAGTAAAATAAACGTAGTGGGATTCAAACATCCTTGGAAAGATTTTGATTAATATTTTTTAGAAATTTTTATTTTAATATATTCTGTCTGAACACTGAACATTAAGATTCCCATTTCCATCTCTATTAAAATTCTTTGAACTGTTTTGTTTGATCTGATTCTGAATGAATTTGATGTTCTTCTGTTTGACATAATACAGATGACATTCATACAACTACAATCTGTTGTTTTCACTCTGTCATTATACAAACAAAATCCTAGCATTGGAAAGACCTGAAGAACCCATTCTTACTACTCTGTTCATGTAAATTTCCTTAAAAAAAATTTTTTTTTTAGAAAGGATTCATAGCCTCTGATGGGTTAAAATCTAAATCAGGGAAATCACTATTGTTTCGAATACTTGCCAGGCAGACACATCCAAGTGTAGAGGAGATCAAAATTAAAACTTAAAAAAATAAAGTAAGGTTGTACAAAAGAACAATCTATGTTTCAAATATATATAAAACAACAACAAAGTATAGTTTAAAATAACCTGAAATATTTATTAACAAAAAACAAGCAAAGTAGATGTCATTCAGGATTCTAGACAATTGAGCATTTACGACGTGATTCACCACCAACAAGGAAGTTAGAGATATATAAAATTTCCATTAATGGTTAAAAAGGAATACACAGCATTGTTAATCAGGAATCTCAAAGCTAGTATGATATCTGAATAAATCAGAAATTTATCAATTCGCCAGAAACCATCAATGTTAACTATAGAATTGAGATAACACTGTTCAGTGATCTCTGCTACATCAACACCAGTAAGAGATTAAGACAGATGATGCCACCATATCTTAGAAAGTCATTACTATCATTCTAGAAATCCTACGTAACAAACTAACTGGAGAAATGGGCAACATAAGTAGTTGGCTTTTTTTCCCCTAAAAATTCTACTGTAAGTGTAGTTCAACTGGAAAGGAAAACACAGTAGCTGAAATAGAATTGTGTACAGGGAGAACGAGATAAATGCCTTAAATCAAAGAGATATTCAGAAGACCTCCCAAAGCCCCTACAGATGACATTCAGATGAAAGACGCCCCCTCTTCCTCCACTCCCTGACCTAGCTGGGCATCCTGATACTACCAGTACACTGGTAAGTTAGTTGCAGAGCTTAAAAGTTAAGCTTCATGTTCCTTGATCAACAATGGATCTTTGTCAGTCCACTTAGAGGCAGACACAGTGAACATGATAGATTGGCAAATTTAAAGATTATGCAGAATTTACAAAAAAAATGAAGAACTGGCTATTAAATATAAAGGTGTTCATAATGTTATAGTCAGAGTGTCTGCTACTGTGTGGTTGTGTATTAACTGGTAGAAAAATATCTAATAATGAAGCAAAAGACAAAGTGATATAGGTACATAAACCTTTTCATCCTCTTTCTTAGGAAACTTTTCTATCCATTTAGTCCCAATTCAGATGATTCTACCTCTGTGTAGCTTCCTCTTCCTCATAGAGGCAAAAACAATACTTTGGTGACCCCAGAGTATGTGCATATACTTCTGGTATCATGCCTATCCCATTGCATTCTAATAATTTGTGTATGTGTTAGTTTTGCTGTTAATATGCTGGGAGTACCTTGGAACTGTATTTTATTTATTTTTGCAGTATCAGGCACATAGCAAGTCCACAACAATGTGTATTAAATTCTTGTGGTTAGTCAATATGTTCAAGAACAAGGAGTGTTCATGATATCCATGATGTTTTTAATTCCAAAGATAAATGGGCTGACAGGCAAAATAAATCTCACAGACCAGGTTTCTGTTTACCAAAAACACATACTTGTCAGAATAAGTTATTTGGGGATGATCCAAAGACAAAAATTGAGATCTTGAATAATTGGAGAAATCAGTTATTACAATTCAGGGTGATATTGAGTAGAAATAAGATTCAATGACAACTTTTTAACCTCTGATCAGATCCTGTGTCCAAAAAGAAGCAAAGAAAACTTGAGAAACAAGGAAAAATCTTCATTTAAAAAATCTACTTTTATGTTAATATTTAATTTAGAAATATGTAACTTTTCTCTTTGTATCTTAATGCTCTAAGGGGTAGCGAAGAAGGTAACTTCTGAAAGTGACTCTGAATCGCTTTCAGTTTCCTCAGTTCCCCTTCCAGCAACCCTGCCTGTCCATGTTGATAACGGGTAATGCCACAGGTTTCCTCTTTTAGGATGATAAATAAGTCAGAGAGGGAAATTTAAAAAAGTTAAACCAATATCTGAAAGTACAAAAAAAACACAAAATAAGGCTTCAGACAATGGGATATTATTTGTTATTAATATTGGTAAAATTAATTTTTTATTAAACTTTATCTAAAACTGTTATAAAATGTTGCTTTTCTAAGCTAAATATTTTCTTTAACTGTAATTTAATATTCACCCTTGTCAGGTTTTCTAAGCTAAATATTTTCTTTAAGCATAATTTAATATTTGTACCTGTCAGTTTATAGATGAAACATTTGACTTGTCAAGTGGAAACACTTGATGGTTTTGCCAGCACAAGAGCTTGCTACCCTCTTGGTAGGATATTTCACAGGAGACGGTTTGGGCAAGAAACTGGGGCCCTGGATTAATGCTTCTTTCTGCTCTTTGCCACTATGTCATGGTGGGCAGATATTTGACCTTGGTCTCAGAGTTCTCATATACAAAATGACAATAATAAACTATTTCAGTAGGCTATTGAAATTATGTCATTGAAATTACATGTCCAAAAGCACTTGTAAATTGTAAAGTGCCATATAAGTATTAGTTATGATTATGGCTTCATCTACATAGCACCAGAAAAACATCATGGAATATGGGGAGCTTATGTCTTTTTGCAAATGTGCTGCTCTGCAACACAAGTAGTGAGGACTTTTTCCATTTTCTTCTTTGTACCCCCCACCCAATTTTTTATTGTAGGAAAATATACATGAGATAGAATTTACTATCTTAACCATTTTTAAGTGCATAATTCAGTGGCATGAAGCCCATTCACATTGCTGTGCAACCATCACAATCAACCATATCAAGAATTTTCATCTTGCAAAACTGAAACTCTAACCTCCAAACTCCTCATTTTTTTCTTCCTGTATCTTCATTGAGATAATTTAGAATTCTAATGGTGCTTCCTCCTTATCCCTAACACAACATTCACCACCCACCAGAATATAATGATGGTAATCTCGATTCTATTTGCTATCTCCTATTGATTTGGTCCTGGCAAGATAAAGAGTCAGAAGATGTGGTAAATAACTACTGTAATGTAGACTTTGCATGCTAGGAGAAATGTGCAATTCATCCATGTGTAAAAAAACCTAATATTTTACAAACTTATGGACAAAGCAATTTTTTTCTGAAAATATATCCTAAGGAAGTAACTAGGGATCTGTAAAAAGAATGATCTGAAAATGGTTAATAAAATTTTACTAGATCTTCTAAATTCCTATCAATTGTAGATCAGTTTAAAAATTCATTACCTGTCTGGAAAGAGTCCAGTCATTATTAATATAATGAGAATGGTTTGTGTGACATCTATGTAACCTGGCAGCCAAGGAGAGTGGACTGGAATGTTCATGTATGAATGATGATCATGTCACTATATTAGTCAGTGGAGGTGGTAGATGCTGTTGAGTGAGCACATGTACTGTGTGGCTATCGCATTCAAAGTGACTGAGCAAGTAGAGCAACGAGTCTGCATAAGATTTGGCCTTAAGCTTGAACCTTCCTCCATAGAAACTATTTGGATGATTCAGAAGGCCGCAGCTCTGGGCAACCGGTGGCTTGGCAGCTTCATTATGACAATGCATCTGCTCGTGTATCATTGTCTCATGCAGAATTTTTTGGCAAAACATCAAATCACCCAGGTGACTCAGCCCCCATACAGCCCAGATTTGGCGCCCTACAATTTACAGCTTTTCCGAAAACTAAAATCAACATTGAAAGCGAAGAGATTTCAGACCATCAATGAGGTTCAGGGAAGTACAACGGGGCAGCTGATGGCGACTGGGAGAACTGTGTGAGGTCCCAAGGGGCCTACTTTGAAGGAGACCGAGGTGTCATTGTCCTATGTACAATGTTTCTTGTGTCTTGTGTCTTATTCAATACATGTCTCTATTTCTCATACTACATGGCTGGCTACCTTCTGAACAGACCTCATACAATAGAGAACATATAATTACTAAGTATCTTATTACAGAATAATACTTAAAATATGGGGGTATGGTCAAGTTAGAGTATTACATTAAAAATATTTAGAAAACAGTATATAGGGTGTTACATCAATTAAGTTATAAAAATAATATATGTGTTGTATTATATTAAAATAATATGTATATATGGCAAGCTCTGGGTGGCAAAATTATTAGTGATTTTAATTTCTTCTTTGCCATTTTTTATGTTTTGTATTTTTTTTTCAGTGACCATATATTATGTTCATAACCAGGAACACAATGTAATTAAATAAAAACTCAAGCATAGGCCACCTCCAAAGCAAAACCAGCAATGAACTCTGAGGTACTTCAGCTATGAACATTTAAGTAATTGGAAATTGGAAGGACCATAAAAAGTAGTCACTGGGGGCTAGTATTTGAATGAAAAACCCAAAGAGCTTGTTTCAAATCATGTCGACTTTCACATTACTAATATAATTAAAGCAAGTAAATCATTTGGGCAACCTGCCACTCACCCTTCAGACACACGTCACAGCTGTCTGCATGCTCACTATCTTCACCTTGCTCAATTTTTACAGTTTTTTAATATGAATATCAATTCCCTTTTTCATAAACCTAAACTATAAAAGCCACAACCCCTCTGAGGGATCCCCCCAGGCTTCATTTTAAGCTCCACAAGAAAGGATGTAAAAGAGACCTTTCTTTTGTAAAGTGATTCTATAATTCTGCCCAATATCCATCATTTTCAAGGCCAAGTAATCATATTTAATAGATCCTAAATTACATTCTGTCAGGCAAGGATTCCCTTGCTGATATTAACCAGAGAGGAGGCCTGACAGTCAGAGGCCTGAAAGTAAGATATTGCTCTATGAAGGACTTACAAGCTTTCCTTTGCAGGGGTCAACCCCACTAATGTTAGGCTGGTGCAGGGTCTGTGCCTTCATCACAATCCTCAGCCTTCTCCGAGCTACTCACAACCAGGTCCTGCTTTTCTGGCTTCAAGTTGCTTTTAAAATTAAATTACTTGGCACATTTTTGACCCTTTCCTTTGAGGAAATTGCCATCATGAATTTATTTTTACAATATTTCTCTAGCAAGACAAGCTAGATGTATAAAGCATTTACCTACATGATCTTCATTCTACTCACTTATGGGAAAACTGAAAGAGAGAAGTTGACTGATGGGAGAAAGTTGGAGAGGTGCCATCCTGCCTGTGCTGTTTAAATGAATATTACAAAGTAAAAGGTTGGAGATCTATTCTTGACAGGAAAGTGGATAAGGTCATGATGCCAGAAAATGAGTGCAAGGACAGATTAGTTTTTGAAAAAGGTAGAGATCCAGGACCAGGTTTTCATTTGGAGGGAAGTTTCTATCATTCATCTTTGAGCATCTCTATCAGAGTGACTTATATTTTGTGGATTTTACATATCAATAATTTTTAGGAATAAGGATGAGAAGGTATTAAAAAATAAGCACTTCTCTAAATTAAATAAAATTTGTTTTTAAATATTTGGTTGTTCAAACAATTCAAGTAGGAATCTTGATTCGAACTCCAACTATTGAGCTCTCTTGTGTGCCTCCCCCCTGCAGATGCTTTGTAAACATTCACTCATTACATTCTTACAAAGACTATGTAATGTACAGATATATTCATCTCAGTTTTAGGGATGATGCATACAAGTTAGCCATTTTTTAAATCCTAGAATGGCTTAGACTCCAACAGTTTAGACCACTCTCAATTTTTGATCAATCTGTCTTATTACATAGAATTGCTTCTTCATGTTCTGGAGAAAAAAAAAAAGAGTCCCAACCTAGTTGCTTCAAACTTCAAAATATAAGAATCTTGAAATTTTACCCTTGAGAAAACTGTTAAAAACACTTAAGGGGACAGTAGGAAGGAATGAATAATACAAGTTAGTGTTTAATATTTCAGAACAAGAAATAGGGTGATGAACGTCTTCATTAAAAAAAGAAAAATAAATGATTAAACCTTTATCAAGATATTCGTTTTGCAATTTTGAGGGGCAAAAATACTTTACACAAAGACACCTCTTTTCCGACTAGTTTTCTTACTTTTTCCCTCCTTTTGTGAGTTCTTGGGTTTCTGTTTTTCTTCCCTGTTCTTCCTTCCCAGTTCTTTTATTTTTACTCACAATTCTTCCTTCTTATTTCTATCTTACCATTACTCTTTCTCTGATCCCCTTTCCTCCTATGCCTAATAAAAAAGAAAAAAATAAAACCAAATAAATCCAGCTTTTGAGCTCTCCCTTTTAGTGCAATAAAACACAGGTGCAAAAACTGAAGGAAGGAGTTGGCTGGTTTCATGATCTTTTCTTCCACCTTTCATCGTCATTAATCCTCTCACTACTCTTTTTCTTTACTTCCTCCTATCCAATAAGTCAGTCCCTTCTTTTCAATAAATCACAAGGCTAAGATTTAAAAGCACTTTACCACATTCTGATACACTACAGTAGTTTAATTTTCATATCAGTCTAACCCAAATTGGTTTCTCATTGACAGAGCTCAGCTGCCACTAACGTGTCTGCAGTGTTCAACAAATGGAAAGCCTCAGTAACACCTGCGTTATCATTTATTTCCACTGTGGAAATATTAAGCAAGCTGGAATGTAAAGATGTATTTAATATTTTCATGATAATAGGATAATAAAAATTTCACAATTTCCCTGGGATGAGGGTGGGTTTCAAAGAGAGTAATCATCTAAAATCTGACCATCAGGTCTTCTGTGGACTTTGCTCCATTTTGATTCATTTTGCTATTAATATGGTATTCTCTTCGTCTCAGTGCTATTATTTTTTTTAAGAGTTGGCACTATTTTATCTTTTAATGGTATTATTTTAAATGGGTGTCTCTATATTCAGCTCTATCGAATAAACAATGACATCTGTCTGTATTTGTGTCACAATTTATATTTTTCAGAGACCTTTCATAGCATTGCCTATTTTACCCTCATTAAAACACCAAACACTTGCTGAGCTCTGTGACAGGTATTCAGGTCCAGATGAACATGTTTCACAGTTTCTTCTCTGAGGGGTTGGGGGAGAGACTCTAAGGGCACATGTAATAATTCCAGACAACATAATGTATTATGAGCTTCATTAATTGCATATATAAAGTGCTACAGGAACACTGGGTACCTAATTATTAATTATATTGTTCTCTGGTAGCATTTACCACATTGTATTTTAATTTGATATATTGAATCACTCAGCCTCTCCTGCTAACTTGTGATAGGAAAGGTATCTTAGCCATCTTTGAATTCCCAACATCAAACACAGGGCCTTAAACATAACAGCCAATTATTTGTCCATGAATGGATAAATAAAACAAATGTCTATATATCTCTATCTATTAATTTTATATATTTATAAGTGTATGCATAGATATAGATTTTATATTCAGCCCTGGCTGGTTTGGCTCAGTGGATTGAGCGTCGGCCTGCGAGCTAAGTGTCGCTGGTTCGATCTTCCAGTCAGGGCACATCAGAGAAGGAAAACTCTGACTCCAAAAAACCTCCGCTGCCTTGCGGCATACCTCTTCAGGGGAAAGGCTAAGGGAGTAAACCCCGACAGAAAATCCGGAGCCGGAGTCCCTAAGGCGGTTTGACGTTGTAGTCAACACCGGCAACTCCTGCGGCGCACCTGAAGCCAAGCTGTATTGACTCCGTCTTTCCCTTGGACCCTTCAGCTGCGAAGAGAGGGGGGGTCTGCTGCATGGGCAACAGCAGACCCTCCATATCACCCTGCCCAGGCTCTGTAGCTTCAGCTTCACTGGAGAGGACACTCCAGCGTCATCGCAAGATGTCGATTCAACACGGGAGGAGACAGATACCGTGTCACTCCCGAGTCGGACTGCACAGCCATTCTCGGCGGTGCAGATAGACTCTTGAGAAGCTACACCATCGTCTCTCGAGACGGACGGCTGCCGAATAGATTTTATATTCCTTTATAATATGTATTTATATATGACATACATGTATATGATCATGTTATATACATATATTATATATAAAATACATATATATATATATATCATATGTATGTTTAAATGAAAAATTCCAGAAAAGAGGATCTTTTAGTAATAATGGGAAATTTTTTTTTTTTGTCAACAGAAGTACTGTATTTGTGTTAATACAGAGTCAATATATAATAGGTTACTCTATTAGTTTTCAACTCCTTATGGTAATACAACAATGATAGTTAAGGCCAGACTACTAAGAAAGATCAAAGTCCCAAATTTCCTTTCATTTTAAAGAGTGAGATCCTTCAAGTCTCTCACCCTTGCTATTTTTTTTGCAACATGACAAAAATTTATGACTCATTTAGGAGCCTATGTTATTTTCTATTTTCAGTTAGTAAATACTTCTGACTTGTTATTATCTGCCCCATTCCTGATTTGTATGCATTTTCTTGAACTGTTCACTGCTTCAGCTTCTGCTGCTTGCTGACCACCATCCTAACTATATTTGATTGCCAGTTTGGGGACACAAAGAAAGAGCTATTTGATACAAAGAAGAAAATATTAACTCAGAACCTTGCTTTTTCACTTGTAAACTTCTCAGAAAACCTGATCAAATTTCTAACAGGAATTTATTCCTTTATTTTGTTCTTTGATATGTCATATTTGGAGAATTATTGGACTTTTTGTAATTTTACTTATACTCTGAAACAAGATGAGAATATGGCTTCTTTTTATGAAGACTGACTAAAGAACTCTTCCATGTTATTTTTTTTTTTTTTTTGAGGCAGCATAGAAGAATCTATCTCAACATTAACTTTACTGACGACATATTAACTTACATGCAATGTTTGCCTTATTTCGATTCCTCTGGTTCTGGCAGTTGGGCTCCTTACCTATGGGCTTTCCTTATTCAGAGGAGGGGATTTAATGCAGTCTTTAATCATGGGGTTGATGAGGACCTCCAGACCATCTCTGAGTTGGACTTCGTTGGCTCTCCTAGGATTGACTTTAGTCATTTTGCTCTTGTGTTGTAGGGTTGGGTGCCCTCTGGGAAAATGACATCAGCTGCTGATCTTCTCCACTGCCTGCTCTGTGTCTGACTGGTAGACACCTGCTCTCTAGCCCTCGGGAGTCTGCATTATGTCTTCCTTGTCTTTCCTCCTTTTGGATGATTTTTTTCCAGCCTCACTTCCTGGACATACATCTCCTTTCTTAAAATAATAATCCTCTGGCCATGATGATCTCCTCAGACTCTGAAAGTCTCAATTTTTCCCATATGGTTTCAGTCTTCTCAGTTTGCTTGGCTGTCCCACTCAGTTCTGGTCATGACAATAAGAGAAACCCAGATGCGCTCTTCTATTGGAAAACTAAAGGGTTAACCAGCAAAATGATAATTCCATAAATCCTTTTAACTGTACTCTGAAAAGCATGAAGAAAGCTCTCCTGAGTCATTTCATCCAGAGGTCAATAAGTCCAGAAACTCAAGGTTGTGGGACAAAATCTCAGAAGGATTTTCCATAGCCCTGGTTTATTATCAACCTCCCCCTCAGTTGTGTGCATTCCTTTGCTGATAGGAGCAAGTGGGAAAGAGTAGGAAGGTAGTCCTTGCTTACCTCTGCATTGACTCTCACTTGCCCACCTTTGGCTTTTGTACTTTGCTGCATTTCCCCACAGTGACTAGCACCACACTTGCTACATGAAGGGTATCCATCAAGGTCTCAAGAGGGAACAGCAGGCATACTCCCAGGAGGCTTATTCAGCAGGCTATTTATAAGACTGTAGGTGGGTTTAAGGGAAACCAACAAAGGACGGTGAAGTATTTCCAGCACTAGCAACACCTGGGAGTCTTCACCACAGGCTGAAAGGGGCAGAGGCAGGGAAGAGCTACCAGAATTCTGGGAGATAGCTGCAGCTGTAGTACAGTGGGGGCTGTGGCCTTTTCCAGAGGGAAGAAGCCACTGCTAACTCTTGGACCTTCTCCTCACATCCTCATGTTTCCGACACATCTCTCTCGAGGGCATCCCGTAAGTTTAATCCAACAAGAAGGAGCTAGATTGACGCAAAAAGCAGAGATCAGCCTCCCATGAGACAGCGGGATGAGGAGTGTGAGAAGTGCACCTGGAGCACTGACGCTGAAGATGTCTAGTGCGAGGGTAACTGATCCTCAGCTGAGGTTGCCTCTTTACGCTACAAGAGGGTTTCATTGGACTGAGTGGAATATATCAATAAGGTCTCTTAGATATTGATGTAGCCACTTTTTCTGTGCATATCTATTTTCTTCGGTAGTGAAATATTATAATAGGTAGAAGATACCCTACAGCTGTAAGGTCTCCCTGGGTCTTTGGCTTGCAGGTTAGTCTCATAGCCTTTCAGCCTCCAGGCTCTTGGGGAAGTTGCTTCCCTGTCAAAAACGCATTGATGCCAAAACTGCAGTTTTCTTTGATGCCCTTTTTAGTTGCATTCCTTTCAACAATGGATGGCCAACCACAAACCCAATTCTTCTCTATTCTTTCACTAGAAATTAACCTTGTTCATGGGACATGTCTGGTAATATTGGAAACATTAGAGGGACTTGTGCCTCCTCACCCACCTCAACGCATAAACACTCACACCCTCTCCACACGCCCCCATATACCCTTCTTTGTGGGTAACTTGAAAACAGGGACTTTGATCTTGGGAGAGAGACATAGGTTTTCTGGATGGGTATTGCTAAATTGAGTGGCAGGAGACCCACCTAGATGTAATCTCTTCCAAGCATGTGCAGCTTAATAATTCAGTCTTTCTTTTGGAGATAATTCAGTAAACTCCAGATACATCAGATCCAAAAGGGCAGAGAAATACACTATGAGCTCCAGATATAGACTCTAAAACTAACATGGTGTGGCAGGAGGTACAGCATTAAAAGCAAAGGATGTCACTATTTTTTATGCATAAAGTTCTTTAATTCTTGCAAAATGGAAATTTTTAGACTTCTCTGAAGGAACAGCTTGGAGACGGTGCCCTCTCCTGTACATTGTGACATGATTTTTTCCCACAGCTGTTTAAAAGGAGCTGTGGCAGGGCTGCTTGCTCCTTCAGCAGACACCTGCTTCTGTAGGAGAAACTCGAGCTGGGAGGTGGCCTGGTTAATGCCAGACACACCTGCCAGACTTCAGAAAGAGCATGACTGAACCGTGGCGGGAGGTTAGCACCAACACTGACCCCTTGACAGGAGCCTTGCTGAGAAGTGCTTTGGAACTTGCTCCTGCTCACCCTTGGAGAGCCAAGGACCTTGAGAAGCTGTCTTCCCTGGATGAGAGACATGTAAGTTTCTCACACCTGCACCATGTGCTAAACACATTTCCTGGGCGTCTGAAGGCTAATTTTTTTGCACTCTTGTTCTATAGGGTTTGGTGTTCATTTCTCTTGGAACTGGGCTGCCTGACTCACCTTGGCTTGCCTGGGACTTTCCCAGTTTTAGTACTGGAAGTTTGGTGTTCCAAGGATTCCTTCACTTGGTCACTCTACTAGGAATCTTGTAACTGTGACATGTAAGGAAAGGTGGGGACTGTCAATGTGACATATCTGAGAGTCAGAACTCACAGCGGTCAGATTTCCACTAGGAGTGTGGCTGCAATATCACATTCTTCTGCACCAGGTTCCCAGTGATCCATAAACTGTTGTATTTACTCCTGTCTCACAGAACTCTTTGGGTGGCTGTGGGCAAGCTGAGGTTCAAGTGCAATAATACACGTTAGAGCTTTTGATAGATTATAAAGCACTACGCAGACATAATTATTTTTGTTGTCATGCTTTCTTGATTGATACTTGTAGATCTCTGGAACTAAGAAATGTATTAATTCTACATATTAAATAATAATTTCATACACTTAATAATTTAATATATTAAAGATAATAAATGTTAAGTATCTTTGTGTTCACTAAATATTGTGCTAAGTACTTTAAACACCATCACTTTTTGAAAAATTTTTATTTCTTTTTTATTATGTACTGGTTTTGGGTGTACAGCTTAGTGGTTAGACCATTATATACTTTACATACTGTGCCCCTTGATATTTCCAGCACCTCAACTGGCACCTCACCGTTGTCACAGTATTATTGACTATATTTCCTATTCTTTACATAATTCCCTCTGACTATTTTGTACCAACCAATTTGTGCTTCTTCATTTCTTCATCTCTTTCACCCAGTGCCCCAACTCCCTCATGCTTCCGGCAACCACAAGTTTTCTCTCCGTATCACTTTTAATCCTTCTAAAAATTCTGTAAAATAGTTATTATTATTTTCCACTACCCCTAGAGCTGATTTCCTTAACATGAGAGTCCTGTTGTGTCTTGGTGTGGATTCAAAACTGACAAAAACAGGTGAACTAGTATAAGTTATGAGGATTGGCTCTCAGAATGCACTTGTTTTTTTGCATGCCAACATGAATCCTGTGTGAAGACTTCTAGCTGGTGAATTCTTGAGGTTAGGGTTAAGCCAATTCTGCTCTTGGTAGCTCTACTCAGATCTTGAGGCTGCAGGTCTAATTTAGAGCCATATGAGCCATTTGTACAATCCAGTATCCTGAAAGCTTATATTTAACTTCCTTGATAACTAGAAGAGCTTCCAGATAATGTCAATAAAATTATTGAATGGACATGATAAAAAATATATTTCTAAAATACATATTTATATATACAGTCTATTCTCTTAGATATATGTCCATTCAGTTTGCATTTATTTATGGTCAGGTTTCAACTTTTATCCAAGTATTCATCTTATCTTCCCATTGAGTTACATATATTTCTAAAAATGCGGAGGGGAAGTTTACTTCTTACTAACTTAACCTTTACCTATTAGATTCGTTAAAGCCCATAGATTATCCCTGATTCACTTGATACAACAATTAAATTATGATGTTAAACCGCTTATTAAGAGATGTTTTCTCAAGGCAATTTGATCCCTTGACCAAGGCACCATTTTGCCCATAGGAAGAATCTGAAGGAAGATCTTTTACTACATGAAAAAGTTTGAATTATGTTATCCAAAGAAGAAATTTCTCTCCATTTGTCAAAAAAAAAAAAAAAAAGGTCTGAGCTTTCAAAGAAACCAATTTTTCTTATATTTAAGGACTCCTGTGTGTACATTTAATACCTTTCAATGAAATTTCCAAGCCATCCAAAGTAACAATAAAAAATTCAGTATTTCTTCCAAATGTTGTTTATAAAACAACTTCTTAGATGAAGGAATTATAAGCCTGGGCCAAAACTTTATTTCCTGCTTGCCACAGGGATGAGACTTTTAAGTGTGCCAATTCAGGATCCTCCTAGGGATTTTATAGGAAAAGTGAATGGTTAATCATTGTTAAACTGGATACAAGAAAAAATAATGTCTGGTTAAAAATTATTAGGCTAGCCAATCAGCTGGATGGGTAACCCTGGCTTCCCAGAAGTCCTTAATCTCATTTAGGTCTATCAAAAAATTGCTCAAGCATTTTAACAGCAAAGCCAATTACTTCCCAGAGGAGGTTGTGAATTATATCATGCAAAAAGTTCTTCTCCAGACCAGATTTGGAACAAATTTTATTCTCATTGTGAATATAACTTTTGTGCCAAACATCAGCAGGTTCTTTTTTTCTAAAATAATAACTTTTTCTTAATATTTGATTTAAGGTGGTTAGTCCTTTTTGAAATAAAACCATCAAATGTTTCTTACCTTAAAATAATGTTGCAAGATTTGAAAAATGTGAAAGTTAGGTGAATGCAACACTTTTGAGAAACACTAAGATTTCATAACAGAAATAACACTAAAGTGAGTTGCAAATACAATTTTAAAACCAGCCAGCAGTGTCTAGGTCTATCTCCCAACCTATAGGAAGTGCATGGTAAACTATACTGTGGAGAGGCAATGAGTAATATCCAGAGCACGGGAAATTCTGTAGGACCAAAAACCTGGTTTCTTCCACAAATAAATTGCAAGGAGATGAAAGCAAGAGGGGGAGAGAGAGACAGAGGGAGAGAGAGAGAGAGAGAGAGAGAGAGAGAGAGAGAGAGAGAGAGAGAGAGAAGAAAACACCTATTAAAAACACCAGTCAGTCATAACAATAGATCTTCTTTGGATCCTGATTCAAACAAACACACTATAAAATAAGATTATGACAGCCCTGACCCATGCAGCTCAGTTGGTTGAATGAGCATTGTCTCACAAACTGAAAGAAAGGTAGCCAGTTTGATTCCCAGTCAAGTCGCATGTCTAGGTTGTGGGTTTGGTTCCCAGTAGAGGCGCATATGAAAGACAAGCAATTGATGTTTCTCATATCGATGTTTCTTTCTTTCTCTTTCACCCTCCCTTCCCCTCTCTCTCTAAAAAAAGAATATATATATATACATATATATATATGTATATATATATGTATATATATATATATTTCACTGAGCATGTCCTTGGATGAGGATAAAAATAATAAAATAAAATAAAGTTAGGACAGTCATAGGCAGTTGGAAATTTTAACTTTTATTGGGAATTTGATGATATCAAAGAATTATTGTTAAATTTTAAATTGTGATAATAGTGTTGAGTTTCTATGTTAAAAAATCAACCTTATATCTTAGAGATACATAAGTGAAAAATTTGCAGATGAAATTATATGATCTCTGGGGTTTGCTTCAAAATAATACAAGAAGAAGAGAAGTGAGTGGGGATATTGATTAAATACAATCACCCTGAGTTGATACATGTTGACACTAAGCGATAGATATGTGGAAGTTCATCATATGAGTTTGCTTACTTTTTCCTTATATTAGGAACTCTCTTTAGTAGAAAGTTAAAGTAAAATGATACCAGAAAGATCAGTTATCTGAGAAAGGCAAATACCATATGATTTCATTTATAAGTGGCATCTAACTAACAAAATAAATGAACAAAACTAAAACTGAAACAGACTCATAGATACAAACTGAGGGGAGGCAGGCTGGGGGGACTAGTTGAAAAATGTGAAGGGATTAAGAAGTACAAACTGGTAGTTACGAAATAGTCACAGATGTAAAGTACGGCATAGGGAATATGGTCAATAATATTGTAATAAATAGATATGGTGCCAGGTCATACTAGAAATATCAAGGGAACATTTTGTAAAGTATATGATTGTCTAACCACTATGCTGTACACCTAAAAGTAATACAAAATAATATAGATTGTAAACTGTAATTTAAAAAATTAAAAAACAAAACAAAACCCACAACAACCAGCAAACAAAAAACAAAAAAGATTGGTTCTCTGAGAGGCTGGCGCTTTCCTTGCTCCTTGGCCAGACTTCTAGAGCAGAGAGCGCATGAGCCCAGGGCACAAGCAAGCAGGTTGGAAGGCAGGGATGCCAATTATCATACCAAAATATGACATCAGTGAAAATCTTTTCTTTAGAGTATAACATCATAGAAGAAAGAAATCATGACTAGATACAAACAAACAGTTGTCATTCTGTGCATTGTAGTGAAGCAGCAACACTAATCTCCTTTTAGGAAAATAAAAACTTGCTGAGGTTTATTGGTTGTGGATAGAGAGAAAGGAAACATGAAAGAATATGGTCCCAAATCCAACTGAGACAGAACTGTTCTTACATAGTTTAAAAGGTATGAGTTCCCTTGTGGGAAGTAATTAGCATTCTTAATCAAATGCTGGACAGAAGTTACTTAGATAAGAGCATCATTTGGAAAGTTGGTTATCCATCCACCTACTGACAGTACAGAGCTAACAATCTTCAACCAAGCTTTTATTTATTCATCTTCCTCCTTGACTTCTTTCTTGTAACATCTCTTTCTTCCTCCTTTGTGCCCTTTTCTTCCTCTCATTTTCCTCTTTTTTCCTTTTATTTTTCTTTCTTTCCATAAATGTTTCTCTCAAGAGAGAACAGTCTGGTTTGGCTTGCGCAGAGGTCTCAGCCCCTTGCAGCAAGCTTGAAATAAAACTCTGATGTTTCTTGTAATCATTTTGTCCCAGAACTTGTTTTCTTTAGCTTTTTCATCACACGGGAAGGACTAAATTGCTCATTGGCACACAATATAAAACAAGGATCTTGAAGTTTCTAGTTCAACAGCTTAAGGTATGCCTTTGGAACCCTAGAAGAGGGGATCGAGAAGAAGAAAATGGAGAGACAGGAGCCCGGCAACAAGGCCAGGGACTGGGGCTGTGGAGGGACACAGCAGGGAGAAATCCCCATGCCTGACGTTCAACTTGACATTTGTTCCTAAACCATGTTATTACTACCCTTCTCCCCCATCTCAGTAACAGATTACCCCATCTTTCTAGTTGCACAGGCTGAAAACCTTGGTTTCATCCTTGTTCCTCTCATTCTTTTAGGTCCACACTTGATTCCTCAGCAAACCCTGTGTACAGACCTTCAATATATGCCCATAACACATAAGCACCCCTCACTCCCACCCTGCTGTGATGGTGGTTGGGTTATTATAATAGCTTCCAAATTCCTCAAACTGTTCCATCTCTTTGACACTTTCAGTAGTTAATTGGCCTCCTAATTTACTCTGAGTAAAAGCTGATGTTGCTACACTGATCTGCCGACAGGCACAATTGCTTCCAACCCCTCTGATCACACCTTGTCTCTCCTCATGTTGCTCTCACTGCACCCACACTTGCCTCCTGCTGTTCCTTCCTCGAAGCTAGGAGCATGCTGCTCCTTCTGCCTGGGACATCCTCCCTCCAGATATGGGCATGACTCTCTCCAACACCTCCTGGGTGACTTTATTCAATGTAAAGTCTCCTTACTGAAGGCTTCTTGACTCTTCTGTTGAAAAACATCAATACTCTCCTCCCAGCACTCTGTATCTGCCTTCTAGCTTTACTGTTCTCTGTGGGCTCATTATCACAAGACACACTACACAGTGCCTTCTTTATTGTATTTACCATCTGGGTGTTCCCCTTGAATGTAAGCTCCACGAGGGCAGAGGTTTTTGTCTTTTGTTCGCTGCTGAATTCCCAGGGTCTGCATAGGGCCTAGTCTATAGTAGGTGCTCAATACGTATTTATTAAATGAATGAATAAATTCCCCAAACTAATAAAATTTGGCACTTACACCACTCTTGTGTGAGTAATGCTTTGGGAAAATGGAACAAATGGCTGAGTACAGGGGAGACAGGGCCCTGGTTTCAAGTGATGAGATGCTGAGCTCGTAACACCAGGAATTTAGTGAGAAGAGACATTTCAACTGAGAGGTGACAGTGGAACTGGAGCCACTGAGAAGGACCAATCTAACCCTCCCATGAGTCTCCACTATTTTATTTGGGTATTTAAATCTAACCATGGATGGTCAGAAATACTTGGGAACATTTGATTACTTTAATAAAATTTAAAGATACATTTTGAGAAAAGAGAGATTTCCTGTTACTGAACATGTACACCTTTAGTGTTTTTGTAATTTGTTTCTCAGAAAAAGGTTTAAGTATTTGTTTTATTTTTTAATTTTTAAAACTGATTTTAGAGCAAGAGAAAAACATCAATTTGTTGTTCCACTTATTTATGAATTCATTGGTTGATTCTTGTATGTGTCCTGACCTGGGATCGAACCTATAACTGGCCTGTGGGGAGGCTTTAACCAACTGAGCTACTTGGTTAGGGCCAAGGATTTAAGTATTTGAAATTAGATGACTGACAGCTTGAATAGCACAATCAAAGGATGTCAAAGCTCTATTCCGGATTTACCAGGCACAAAACACATCCTCTGGTGTCAAAGCCGTGGGGGTCAGAATGGGATTGCCAGGGTCAGGGCATGCCCAGTGCAGTAGCCTCTTCTCTGGGGCTCTGGGAATGGACATAGCAGGAGAAGAGAGACTGGTGAGGAAAGCAGAGGAGGTTGTGATGGGAGGTGTAGACTAAAGCTCATTTGTGCGTTGGCCCTGTGGACCTGCAGTGACCAGACTATAACAAGACTCTAAGTGGCACAAAGAAAAAGAATTTAAGTGAAAAAAGAAAAGTTGCTCTAATACTTAAGAAGAAAAAATGTACACCCTGACTCTTCCTTCCAACACTTTTGTTAATCTATTGTCAAGGCACAATTTCACAGGCCATCGCTATCTCCCCTTGCAGAAATTTTCAACCCACAGATGCCATTTTGAGGTTGTTCCCCACATTCTCCACTCCCTCTCCTCGCATCCCACATCTCTGAAGACCTCTCTCAATATTTAGTTTTGTCTTGCATAGAAATATTGAGGCCCACATTTACAAGGACTGCTCATGCAGATGAGTTGAGCTAAGAATGGGTGCAGAAATCCAAACAATTGGATATTCTATGCTTATCTTGAAAAAAGGAGCAGCCACAGCAGGATAGTAGTTGGGGCATGGCTCAGGTGGGCAGAGATGGAGGGCCTGAGTTCAGTCCCCAGGGGCTCATCTAGTCTCCATGTCACCCTGAAGGTATGTAGGGGTGCCACTGTATCTGGTAGGAACCTTGACAATGCTGGGGGCTTTGACGTGCGAGCTTGCAGAGGGCTAAGTGAGGCACCTGGCATGTGTGTGTCTATGTGTGCCAAAGTATATGTCTGGGGGAGTCGAGATGGATAGAGAAGAAAAATTTCCCTCTAGCTCAGGACAGCACTCATCTGGGGCCCAAATGAGGTTTGTAGGAAGACCTCCTCAGAGGCTCCAGTGAGACACCCATTGAGAGTGCAGGTGAGGCTTCTAGGTAGCCAAGAGTCAGGACTGGACTCTGGCCAAGCTCAAAGAGGAACCAGAGGACAAGCTACCAGCAGTAGGAGGAGCAGACCTTAGCTAGGCGATGGCAACTGGATAGACAAGTGACAAGGTCCTGCAGACCAGGGAGCTAGAGGATGTCATGATCGAGGCCCCTGATTCCACCCACTATGAGGCTGCAAAATTTTGGGACAATAATTCAACTTTTGGATGCCATCTTGGAGAGGAGCCATAAAAGGACGTGGAAAACTGAAAAATTAGCGAAGAAGGGTTTTTTTTGTATAATTTTTTGTTTTTTTTTTTCGTTTGTTTTGTTTTGTTTTTAAGAGAGAGGGGAAGGAGACTTCCGGCCAAGATGGAGGCATAGACAAACACACTGTGTCTCCTTCCACAACTAAGAAGGAATACAACTACCACAAAACTAGAAACAACCAGAAGTTCCAGAAAATCAAACTGCATGGAAATCCAGCAAACAAAAATAAAAAGAATAAATACTCATCCAGACAGGTAGGAGGGCTGGAGCTAGGGCGGAGAAGATGTGGTGTGGTGGCGGCAGCAACGTCGGCAGTGACAGGCTGGCAGAAAGCGCAGTCACACATTTTAAAGTTAGGACGGACACCTGGGAAGTGCTCCCAGCTCCTCACTGGACCACGTGTCCCAAGGTCTCAGCCCTGGGGAAAATCAAGCCTCATTGCTTCTGACCGTGCAGACCAGTGGGGGTTGGGGTAGAGGCAGAAATTGCTGGTCTCTCAGAAGAGTCCGCTTGTTTAAAGGGCTCCCATGGTCCTAGAACATCTGCAGACCCACCCACTCTGGGAACGACAGCCAGGGCAGCAGATAGAGGGGCGCCAGTCTGGTGCAGAAGTGGGAGAGGTTTCTGGAAAAGGGGCGAGTGCTGGGCAGGCGGCATTGTTCCCTCTTGGACCTCTCCCCCACATACAGCACCACAACATGGTGAAATAGGTCACCATTTACTGACGAATACCTAAGACTCTGCCCCTTAAATGTAACAGGAGTGACAGCTCTACCTGGGATGCAGAGGCAAACAAACACAGGAGCCTGTCAGAATGAGGAGACAGAGAAGTATGGCCCAAAAGGGGGAATGGATCAAGGTTCCAGTGGAAGAACTAAGTGACGAGGAGATAGCCAACCTAATAGATGAGGAGATAGACAACCTAACAGATGCAGAATTCAAAACATTGGTGATAAATATGCTCACAGGCTTGACAGATATGCTTGAGTACAGCAAACGCATAAGAGAAAAAGTGAAGGCTATGCTAAGTGAAACGAAGGAAAATCCACAGAAAACCAATGGAGAAGGGAAGGAAACCAGGGTTCAAATCATAATTTGGAAGATAAGGAAGAAAAACACAGTCAACCAGTGCAGAATGAGGAAGCAAGAATTGAAAAAAAAAATAGGAAAACTTCCCAAATTTTGTGAAGGAGATGAACATACAGGTCTGGGAAACATGAAGGGTCCTGGGTGAGCTGGACCCAGAGGGGATCACAGCACACCCATCATGATTGAGATGCCAAAGGTGAAAGATAAAGCCAGAGTCCTGGAGGCAGCAAGAGAGAGGTGGAGAGTTGCCCACAGGACTATTAGCTGATTTCTCAGAGGACACTTTGCAGGCAGGAAGGGACTGGCAAGCAGTATTCAATGTGATGAAAGGCAACCTGCAACCAGGACTACTCTATCCAGCAAGGCTATCATTTGGAATGGAAGGGCAGATGAAGTGCTTTCCAGACAAGGTAAAGCTAAAGGAGTTCATCATCACCAAGCTGTTATTACATGAAATGTCAAAGGGACTTACTTAAGAAAAGCAAGATCAAAGCTATGAACACTAAAATGACAACAAATTCACAACTATCAACAATTGAATTTAAAAAATAACAATTCAACTAAGCAAACCAGAAAAGGAACAGAATCATAGGTATGGGTATCATTTGGAGGGTTATCAGCTGGGAGGAGGGAGGGGGAGACATGGGGATATGGTGCAGGGATTAAGAAGCATAATTTGTTGGTACAAAATAGACAGGGGGAAGTTAAGAATAATATAGGAAAGGGTTAAACCAAAGAACTTATATGCACAACCCGTGGACATGAACTAAGGGGCGTGGGATTGGTGGAGGGAAAGGGGGTACTTGGCAGAGGGGAGCAAAAGGAAAAAAAATTTGGAACTACTGTAACAACATAATCAATAAAATATACTTAAAAAAAAAAAAGAGAGAGAGATAGGGGAAGGAAAAGAGAAAGAGAAGGAGAGAAACATTGCTGTGAGAGAGCAACATCAATTGGTTCCCTCCTGTATGCCCCTTGACTGGGGACCAAACCTGGAACCTAGACACGTGCCCTGACTGGGAAATGAACCAGAGAACTTTCAGCTTGTGGGATGACACCCAACCAACTGAGCCACACTGGCCTGATCACCAAGGACTTTTATCTAGAGAAATGGAGTATCCAACTGAAGAATTTTAAATGGTTGCATTGGACCAACATTTAAACCAGATTGGACCGTTAGTCATTTTTCTCCTTGTACTCTGAAGTTGGGAGTTCACAAAGATATTGGTCTATTTTTCTTTTTACCCATCTGATAAGGAGTGAATAAATGACAGGCTTGTTATATATACATGATTTTTCATAGCCCTGTGTACAGTAAGTTCATACATTTGAAAACTTCCAGTTGATTTGGGATAGTGGAAAGAGGGTGGGTTCCAGGCTCATGTAGATTTGGTTTTGAACCTGCTCTTTCACTCTGGCTCCCTCCCTTTGGGAACTTGGGTGAGTTACTTAACTTCTTTTTTTTTTTTGAGTTACTTAACTTCTGAGTCGTGCTTGTCTGCAAAGTGGATATAATACAGCTTATCTCAGAGGCTTATTCCGAAATTAATTGGCAGCTGAATGTAGAGTGCCCAGCGCGGGGCTTTTCATGTGGCAAATTGTTTCCCACTTAATTTAGTCCAATTAACTCACCATAAATTGACTTAAGTGTTTGATGGGATCATCCAAATTAAAGTATTGACACATTAAGGACATATACTAATTTTGATTTTATTCCAGTTCCAACTATGACCTGTAGATGTCTCTGTGAAATCTTTGTCTGTACCCCGTTATGACTGAAGGCACAGAAGACAGCTCAGCCACCTGTGTTCATGACTATTAACCCAGGGGAAGCATGGGTCACTCTGCCTGTCCACTTATCTTCCTCTGTCCCCCACCACAGTGTGAGGAAATTTCCTCACATTTCACCCTTGCATTACATCTACTTTTGGCCTTAGAGTGGGGGTAAAAGCCCAGAGCAAGGGACTCTGGGTGGAGCAGCCAAGTCCTTGGGGTCCTTCTTGTGTTTCCCTCTCCCTCTTTGCTGCCCCCCCCCCCCCAATCAGGATAAAAATTCAGGGCAAATGCCTGCTTAAAGCTGTCATATGGGGCATTTTCCACAGGAAGCTGTTCTTCTCCGTGGGATATGATTTGACTTGCACGTTGACCTGGGTAACAACCAGCTGGGTAAGAAAAAGATGGCTTCCATCTGGGACAAAAAATTTAGCATTTGTTACAACTGATCCAGGCAACACAAAGTACCAGAAATGACCATTGGAAAGGTGAGGGAAAGGGATTTAATAAATCATTTGTGCAATATTTATAAATGAGTTTTTTACTCCATGAAAATAAAATTCCTTAGAATCCCATAAAATAGATACAAATATGAGTTCATGAACTGATGGGCCTGGTATCTCCTGGGCTATATTTTATGTGGCATAAAAGGCTCCCAGTCACTCATATGGGGAGGTGGTGGGTGGGCAAGGGGAGGGGAGGACAGACCTCCCCTCTGCATTCCACTTCATTTTGAAGAGGATAAAATGAGGATTCTCTTTCTTTTAGGGTCAGGGATCTGTGCTTTCTTCCTGACAAATGTTTGAGACTATTGGAATGGAGTAGTTTGTATTTTAGTCTCTGGATTTCCTCAACCTCTCTTGGCCTTCTCATCAGTCCCCTGGAGCCATAGGACCACCTGGTTTTGAGAAAACCTGAGTAGATTGTGAGCCAGACTCCTTCTCCTCATGGAGTCTGGGCTTCGGCTTTGTTCTGTTAGTTCATGGCGATGGTGGTGTTCAGGTACAAGCCATACAGGTTGAGAGTGAGTCAGTGTCTGCGTTGCTGTCATCCTCAGAGGAGGAGGATCTCATTTCTGTGGAGCTCTGAGTGAAAGCTGTTAACCCCAGGAGTTTGCTGGGCAGAGGTACCTGATATCAGTCAGAGGATGAGAAGGAAAGAGACATAATACACTCAAAAACATAGATGAAGTAATAAGATGTGAGATCAGGAAGGAGCCCTGGGGACAAGGAGGGGGTGGGACCTGGAATCAGAATTACAGCCATATGTGGGATTGCCTGGGGCTTGCTTGCGATAGGGCCTCCTGTGAACAGGTGACCATGGATCCTGGTGTGTTTCAGATAGTTGTGGGTTATACCTGCAGCCTAGGGCAGTTATTGATAGCACCCCTTTCACTCTTAAAAGCATCCTGATTTGGATGATAAATTATTGTCACCCTACCTATTCACTTCACTAGATATTCCATCAGCATCCCAAGAAAGTGCTATGCTTGACAGTCAGTAAACCATATATAAAGTTTCTTAAGGACCTAGAAACTGGTCTAGAATTGGGCAAGGGTTTTCTTTGAGAGGCAGTGGGTTTCGTAGTTCCTACTATGTGTTTAATTTAAATTATATCCAATTTTCTTTTGATCCTTCTATGTCTTCTTTCCTTCTGGCTAGGAAAGGGTTGTTTTTAAAATCAGTATTATACTGTCAATTGCTTTTTTATTAACTAAGAAAGGATTTAAGTTTTCCTCTGTTAATGGAGAGTCAGATCATTTCCAGTTTATGGCCACTACACATAATGCATATCCATAGATACTTCTGGTCTGTTGTATTTAGTTCTGTTTTCTTCTCTGTAAGTGAAAAAAATCATAGACTTTCTGAGAGGATTAAAAGAGATAATGGTTATAAAAGCACATAATATAAGACCTGGAACAGAGTTTAATAAAATTGGTTATTATTATTATTTGAATATTATTGACTCTAAAATTATTTTTCCTTCCCCCAGAGAGGCTCATGTCTGGGCCCTCTGATTAGTGACAATGGAGACTCTATGTTCTCCCAGTTCATGGGCAGGAGCATGATGCGTCTACATAAAAATGCCTTCTTGAAGGATCACTGAGGATTTTAAGAGAGGCCCCAAATTTCAGGTGGTCTATAATGCCCTTTAGTCCCCAGTTTCAAAGTGGATCTATGATTTATTCACTTTTGCAGGAGCCAAAATGCCATTTAAACATTGTCACTGAGACAGACTTTTCTCTCATCTATAAAGTATAAAATTCAAAACACCGTTAGAAGTGGAATAGTGAGAGATGGGAGGATGAGAGAAGTCCTTCAAAAGGCTGCCAAGCAGAGCGAGATGGAAGGCGTGGGCCCACCACTCCTGTAACATGAGGTTTGTGTGGAGGGACTCCTGTAGAGGCCAGAGCAGAAAATGGCAGGGTAAAGAGCTACCTCAACTTTCATGTTTGAAAATATGTTTTTCAGATGTTCTTCCCAGCCAGAATTGTCAGTATGATAAAGAGACAGCTGTCTGACCTCAAAAGAAGGTGACCTTCTGCCCCCTAAATATCTCCCTGCCGTTCAGGGCTTCCTTTTGGAGCCATCTTTGGATGAAAACAGATTTTCTCTTTGCTGGTTTTCTTTTTTCATTTCTTAAAAGCTTTGAACAACATGGCAAAAGATAAGAAAGCTTTGCTCCAGATGTACAAGGTTTCCTAGAAGAGAAAAAGATCTAAAGAGCTTCTCTACCACCTGTACTGGGAAGGCCAGGGGAGGACTTGACTTTACATGAGAAGGCTTATCATTATAGAAACTCTCCTTGTCAGAATTTCCTCTCTAGTTGCCGTCGTACAGAGGCACCTCCTGACGAGCTGTAGAGTCTTTCCACTGAGCACATGCAAAAAGGAACAAGACTAACTCAGAGTAGTTCTGGTAAAGATTGAGAGTTTACAGAGCTATTAGAAATGAAGCGACCATGATAATTCCATCTAATAAAGAAATAGGAAACATGGAGGAGATAGAGGGGAAAAATGGTAAAAAATAAATAAATAAATAAATAATGTAAGGCCCATTACCTATGTTTAATCTTACATAGTTTTAGAAGACCTACAGAATCAAAAACAAGTGAAATGAAAATACAGAGTACATTTTAACAAAAACAGATCAGGATGTGGTTACTGTGTGCCTGCTTAGTGCAAAGTCTCCATTTTTCAGGGCCACAGGAGTGACAGATGGCAGTGTTATGGACTGAATGTTGGTGTTGCCCTCCACCCCAAATTCATATGCTAAAATCTTAACCCCCAATATAATTTTTAGGAGGTGGGGCCTTTGGAAAGTAATTAAGTTATGAGGTTAGAGCCGTCATATGTGGCGTTAGTGTCCTTAGGAGCAGAGGTAGGAGAGCTTTCTCTCTCTGCTCTCTGCCATGCAGTACAGCCATCCATAAGGCAGGAAGTGTGCTCTGACCCGACACTGGATCTGCCGGCACCTTGTCCTTCAATGTCTAGCCTCCAGAACTATGAGAAATAAATGTTGGTTGTTTTAGCCACCCGAGCTGTGGTAATATATTATAGTAGTCTAACCTGAGATAGCACAGATAAATTAAGTCCACATAGCACCACAACATTTCAGTTTGGCCTTTAGTTTTAATTCTTCTCAAACACAGACGCTAACAAAAGTAAACCAAACCACTCTTGAGTTACAGATACTTTTCTATCTCTATACTGATGAATCATGAAAATGGCTACTGGCGAAAGTGAAGAAAGGGAGAAGCAACAAGACTCATGTGACCATATTGTGGGTGTCTGTAGAAAGACTGTATTGTGTGGGTGCTGCTGGTGTCAATGTGAAAGAAACAGCAACTCAGGCTCTGAGCCTTCTCACTTTATTTGAACAGAGATGGAAACCAACCAGGTAGGTGCCAGGCATGGTGACAGTTGCAATATATAAATTTGCATTTAATCCTCACAATAGCCCAGTGAGTGGAAATCTGCATCTCTTTTTTACAGAAGAAGAAACTAGAGTTCTAAGTATCGTGGTCAGACTCCTACATCTAGAAGTGGTAGGATATGAACAAAGATCAAGGAGGAACCAACTTATTTGTTGTGCGGTATGCAGGCATATTTGCTCTGTAATTTGAACTGAATGGGGTTCTGTAGAGTGGAGGCCAGAACTGGTGTCCTGGCAAGCCAAAGCATCGGTCCTCTGACATCACGGTAGCCAAAGAGTTAACTCTGTAGGCAGGAGTGAAGCACATGCAGACACCAAGGGAGAGGTGTGTGTGTAGCACTTAAAACTATGTGGGCACGTCCCCCACCCCCAGAAGTTTTTTGAGCTCTAGGTGATTCTCCTGTACAAGAGTTGAGAATCCTGAACTAGCTGAAGTAGGATTCTGTTCCTTGCAATCTTACAATCCCTGACTCTTGACTGACTCCTTGTCCTTTCTACTATAGTTCATTGCTTTTCCTAAGCACAGAAATACAGCAGTTAATTCAACAAAAAGGTAAGAAAGAGAAGGAGAATATAAAGAAGGACTCTAATCCCATGGCTTCTCTCCTCCCACACCAGCTAATTAACATGTTTGCAGATATTTTTGTTCCACACTATAAGAGTTTGCTGAAGGAATGTCAAATCTCTTTTTCTGGGTATTTGCAAAGTGGAAGGGTTGGTGTTTTATTGATGAAATTTTCCTGTGCCATAGAACATTTCTGTATTCTTGTAACAATCTTCAGAAAATCTGGACTAATTATTAGTGCTTTAGAAATGCGAATGACTTTTTTTTTTTTTTTCATATGCAGTGAAGTATCAAGTCTGGCCAAGGTAGGTATGGAGGGGTACAGCGTCTGCCCGTTGTCTTGGTGGCACTTCAGCAAAAGATATTTGACTGTTGCAAAGAACAAAAGAGAAGAAAAGGCTAGGAATGCCATAAGTGAACATAAGCTATTAGTAATTTTTTTTGTTTCTAGCAAGTAAAAATCTTTTCAGCACCCACATTTCAAATAAGGAATTCTTAAAAACAAACAAACAAACAACCCACAGTGAAGCACAAACCAACCGAAAACCAACCTTTCCCCTTGACCCATACTTTGCCTTGAATATGTTATGATTCAAGGGATGATTAGGTGGTTGGTAAATTTTTAGACTTTTGTTTCTCTGGCCTTTAGACATGCCATTGCTCTTCTGCAGAAGGTAAGGATGTAGTAGTGATGGGCATGGCCAACACAGACCTTACAGGTGTGGTATCCTTCAGCTCTAAAGATGAGGTAGAAGCCTTGGCCTAGAAGAGTGCGGTCAGTTCATTCTGCCCTCTACTGGGAACACTGGCAAAATATTTATTAGTACAGGAAGTTGAAGAATTTGAATAAAGTGATGACTTCAATTTCTTGTGTTTTATCACATGCTTGATGAATATCCTGATGTGGATAAGGGTACGTTTAGTCATTCAAAGTATCCTCTATAGCACATTTCCCCCATGCCAGGCACTGTGCTAAGCACTGAAGATAAGGTAGTCTTTGCCTTCGTGGTCAGTTTAATCTCCTCCAGGCTTCATTCCTGGGGACGATATTCAGTTACATTTTTCAGAATGAGCCATTACAACTGAGTGTGTTCTCTCACCGAAGGCCTCATACAGAGATTCTGATCTGAAAGAATAAGTGTGTTTAGGGGAAACTTCACCTCCCACCATCTATCCAGAAATATATCAATTTTACCAAATATCAAAAAATAGGGCTGAAGTTCCTGTTTAGAGTACTAAATCTAGGGTTCGTGGTAGAATATTCCATGTTCCAGAAGAGTTTGGTATAATTAGATTTCCTCAGTATCTGAAACAAAACAAAACAAAAATCACCACGTGGAGTTGTTAAGGTCCATACTAATAATATTATAGAATATAAAATTTACATTAGTGTTCTCACTCATGGCCTGCGTGATAGTATATATAAATTTCAATTAAAAATAAGTTCCCACCACTTAAAGCAAAGGATTCAGTAGTAAGAAATCAAACCAAAGCATATCTGGAAAAATTGATCCCCTGACACTCAGAATCCACAATTAACCTGAGCCAAAAACACTAATGTTCAACTAAACACAAAGCACTCTTTCTTGTTCTGTATTGTATTTTTGTATTTGCTTCCTATTCAGCCTCCGAGAGTAGATTATTTTCCTTCTCTATAACCAGCGTTTTCTCCTCAGCCTCTCTGGTTGCTCAACTGGGCTGTTTTCCACCCTCCAAATCTTTAAACAACTCACAAACTCAATCTTCTCTGGTCATAATTTTGAAATCACAAATTACGCAGTTTTGTCAGCTCAATAAGCCCTCTTCACTTAAAAAGGTTAAAATGAAAAGGGATTAACTGGCACCAGGAAGAGAGCTCTTTATCTTGGCAAGAAAAATCAGTCTTTTCCCAAAGTTATCATGGGATTTAAAGAAGAAAAGACCCTACACAAGTGACCAAATTTGTTTTCTCACGTATCTTAAACATTGATAATAAGCTAGCCCAGGTCTGATACCCGTGTGGTGCGAGGACAAGAGGGGGAGGGCTGGCTCCGAGGCTGCCCGGGAGAGGCTGCCTTCGCTGGGTAAACAAGCTACCATGGAGCGTGAGGACAGATTCCCAGTCCCTGGGCAGAGATGTGGCAGGAGGAAGTCATTGAAGAGAGTACCTGCGAGGCTAGTGAGAGGACTGGACAAATGAAAAAGCCCTCTTGCCCCCTTGAGGGCCCTGATTGAAGGGGAGACCAGAGAACACGGGCATGTGTACCTTAAAGATCAACATGGCAGCAGGGGGAGAGGTTGTGCAAGAGTGAAACCTGTCAGTCTAGCCTGGGAAATGGACAGGATTGGCTGGGGGAGCAGGACCTCCCCGAGAGTGCAAAATTTTGCGCTGGGAGATTTAAATGAAGGGGAGGCAGAGATGCGTCCTTCTATTCCTCTGGGATCTGCAGCACGAACGTGCAGGCTGGTGTCCTTGTGGTTCCCTTTGGAGCCCTTGTGGATTGGCGGGCCCGGGGAGCCACGGCCACGTGGAGGGCGCCGGGCCCCCATGGCTGGCCCAATGCAGCCCCACACGGACCTCCCCTGACACCTCCCCCCACCACCCCCACAGGAGGCCGCGGCCGCACACACAGACTCCACGGACCCTGAAGCAAGAGAGCATCGCCTAGCAGCCTTGGGCTCCAAAAGGACAGAGAAGGATGGAGTGGGACTTCTGGGCATGGTTTTGGGTTTCATTCTTTTTGGGAACCAATGGGTTTTGTCTGTGTTTTGTGGAAGAGATAGTCTGGAGTCAGGGAGTATCCTTTCCCCTAAATTGTGCAACATTTTAATAAAGACCTCTTTTCTTCCCAACCAACCTTTGTCTTCAGAATATGCCTGTGTTTGAAGGTGGGTGCCTGAATCCCACTTTTGTTTGGTACCAGTCCTAATTATTAGTGTGTGCCTACACATGTTGGTTGGCCTCGAGAGAGTCAGCAGTTAGGGGACTCATATTGTAGTCACAGGATTCTTGCTCTGTGAAAATAGCCAGTACGATTCCTCTTCTGCAGGAATCCTCCATTTCTCTTCACAGAAGATAAACTTCTAAACTTTAAAAATGTTCTAGGCATCTAGACATGTAGATGTCAGAACATTCTGTGGCTGGGTCACCCACCCACCAATTAAATAGCATGTGTGCTCATGCTTGGGAGCGAGTTGATCACTGTCTTGCCTGATGATTAACTTTTGTTGTCATTACTAGTTCAACGTGAGGTTCTCATGGCAATGGGAAATTCCAGTGGAGAGCCACCTGCCATATGAAATGCCATCCCTACTTCTCAGCGGGAAGCTTGGGCCACACAAGGCACTGCAAGCCTTTGGGCCTAGAGCCTTTTATGTGTCTCCTGGTAGGAGATGCATGCAAGCTGAATCAGAAGGTGGGCGAGGTCAGGGACGATAGGACAAGGGTCAAGCTGATTCTTCAACAAAAGGGTGATTGAGTATCTGGGACATGTTTTGTTTCTCTATCCCTAGTGCCTAGCATTGTGCGTGGCATGGAAGAGATGCTTAAGGACTGTTTGCTGAATGATGGAATGAATTTGAATGACTACTGTAAATGGCATTACCAGTGAAGACAGGAAGCATGGCTTCCTTGCTGCACAAAGGTGGTCTTTTGAGAGAACCGTAGGCCTCGTTCATCTATCCATCTAGTTAACAAATAGTTCTGACCACCTCTGATGTGTCACTTAGTACTTTATAGGAAATTATCTAGTTCATTGATATTTTCTATCCCCATTCAACTAGGCCCTAGAATATAAGCTTCAAGACAGCAGTATACTGCCTGTCTTGTTTATTGCTGTATCTTTAGCACCTAGAATGAAGCATAGGGACAGTGAGGGACTCTCAAACTGTGACAGATCGAATTTTCTGCCAATTAGTATTGGTCGATTTGCAAATGACCCCAAACTATTCCATTCACTGAAACCCAGTGGTGGCTGAGAGAGGAGGCTCTTTTTGGGCTTGGGATCTTCTGTCACCGGCCACTTCCTCATCTACAAATCAGCCTCTGCTTCCATGAGTCCCAGGCCAACACTGCATCTCACTCTAGCTCATTGGATTAGAGCAGATAGGCAAATTCTGGAGGTTCTCTGTATTTACTCAACGTTCACTTTTTTAAGATATAGTTTGATATTTATTTTAGTCATTCCTGTTCTTATCATATTTCATAAAATCCATAAAATGCTGGAGGTCAAAGGTATGATTTTACTTGGCAGAAAAACATTTGACCAATGCCTTTGGCAAAAGCATTTTTTCTGTGCTGCTGGGTTAGGACAGGTCTCATAAACTTCCCAGACTTAAGATGAGGAAAGAATAACTCTTAGACTGAAGGCTGCCTGCAAGATTTCCCCAGGCCTCTGGAATGCTCATTATTCTATAGTTGCTTCCAATTCCTTTTCTGCACCTATGATCCATAACAGAATGAGACCTAATAGGGGGAAATATTTGCATAGAATGCCACAGTTTACAAAGCTTTTTCATGTTATCTTTTAAAAATCTTTGCCATTAAACTGAAATCTGTATTTTTCCAGTTTCAGAGAAGAGGAAGTAAAAACTTAGAGAGGTTGAATAATGCCATAACATGAAATGGAATTGTCACTAGCACCTGAGTTTCCTAAATATGAATGCTATGTTGTTTCTGTTTTTTTTTTTCTACTCGCAAACTACGTTGTAAATGAGCTACTGACATTTGCTAGGTATTTGGTTTCCTAGGTATTTCCCAGTAGCCATGATGGTTCTTCAAACTTAATAAGCTGGTTCACACCTTTAGGTCTCTGTATAATGCTGTACCTTCTGCCTAGAAAAAGCTGCCCTCCCCTTCATTTATTTATTTGGGTAACTCATATTCATCCCTCAGATATGAGCTCAAGGGCAACAGGGGAGCACAGTGGTATGAGTGGGTCCTGGAGTCATACCATCCGGACCCAAATCTTGGTGTTGCCAAGTATCTTGTCAGACCTAGTGTGGTGGCTTAACTTCTCAGTCCTTCCCCATCTGTGTGGTGGGGAGAATTCTGAGGCTTAGCTTCAGGGGCTAGTAAAGAAAAAGTGTAAATACCACATTGCCAAAGTGTTCAGTTCTCTGCTGGTTCCTCCCAATTTACTACCATGTTACCAGTCTCCCCTGCTTCTCTAAAATTACCTCTTGATCTCCCTGGGGTTCCAATCAATCACTTCCCCCCAATCCCCCGATCAGAGAGTGAAAAATAAAAGGGGAGAAAAAACAGAGAAGGGGGGAGGGTAAAATGAGCCTGGAGCAAATAGTCAGATCTAGAGAAAACTTTGCTAGCCTTAGGGGGGAAAAAAGGAATATTAAAGTAAATGCATCAGTGTTGTTCTGGGGAGGATTGGGGAGAAGAGAAACAGCTAAAAAATGGCACTGCCTGCCCTGGCAGACATGTCCTGGCTCAGAAAGATCTGTGCTGAATCCAGCAGTCAGCATAGGAGCCTGGATCCTAACCCAGCAGCTCTGAGGGAGGAGGAAACTATGAGAAGGAGGGAGGAAAAATGACAGGAATCATCTTTGTATAAATCCTAGTGGCAGTTGGGATGTATTTATGTTTGAAGGAATTATGTGTTTTCTTTTTAAAGAACGAGATTTTTATACCCTTTTTTTTTTTTTTGCTTAGCAACAAGACCCACAAAAGGCACGTATTCAGCCAGGATGCCAGTTGCTCAGCTCATTAAAATATTAAGTGAAGCACTGATGACAATTATATAACACTGAGCCCTTTTGTCTGCCAGAGTGTGACTCTCAGTGCATAACAAAGTAGGTCAGAACTTTGTTTTGTTATTTTATCGTTTCTTTTTATCTTAGACTTTGGATGAAATTTCCTTTTGGTAGGTAAAATGTAGGTTGTCAAGTTTGTGGAGGATTATTTAAGGACAGGGACTCTTCAAGGGCTCAGAAGTCTACTTCTGGATGGAAAAAAAAAAAAAAAAAGTTCCCTGCAGTTTTCTCAAGATAGCATTCGTTTGTTCAACAAAGATTTTCTGGGTCTCTACTCCGTGCTAGGTCTCAAGTTATATGATGGCAATAGAGTTCCTGGCAAGATAGATAAGACTGTGTTCTCATTATGAGGCCCTTACTGAAGCTTGCTTATCTGGGCAATTCCTAATGTTCTAAATCTTTCTCCCAATCATATAAAAAGTATATGTCATCTAAGACTTCCTTTGCCAGGCTCTGCTATGAATATTGATTATTAATGAATATTGGTAGTCACTGAGGTATTGATGACAAAATACAGTTTCTGGTGGGCATTCATACCTGAAATATATAAAAGTATAAATCTGGAAATCTAATATATAAAGCTTTGACACACAGGATCTGATTTCTGCTAGTGGGATTTCAAGCATACACACACTTTTATTTATGGGTAATACCCATGGGCATACCCATATTTTGATGTTTATAATACTGAGTTAGCATTTATTGAGTGCTTATCAAGTACCAAGAATTGTGCTAAACATTTTAAATGCGCAACCTCATTTTATCTTTAAATTCTATAAGGTGTCAAGAATGTGAAAGATCTGAGGTTTAGCTCTGTTTACAAGCTTTTGGATACTGGCAGAAGACACTAGACTTCTGGGTCAGAGACAAAGAACTTTACTACTCATGACTCAGACAGCAGCATGAGCATCAGTGTATTTATAGAGCTCTACTGGCCCTGAAGTTCCATGAGGATGCCAGCATACATCCCCATGAGACTTCATGGGCTGTGTTGTAAGAGGGGCACTCTCTAAGCTTAGTAAAGCTGAATCTTTTATAATGGTCAGTAAGCATGCCTGCCCTTTGCTCTGAAGCGAGACACTGTTTCCATCTTCCAGGGCTGCTTGGTACACAAAACCCTTGAGAAGGCAGTCTGAAATGAAGAGCAGTTAGTGTCTTATAAGATATATAGAAAAATGTGAGACTCATAGAGAACTATCTCCCCAAAATAGATACTGTGAATATCACTCTATTACAGTGAGTAAACTGAGACATAGGGAAGTTAAGTAAATTGCTTAAGGTCACAAAATTAGTATATGTAAGAATAGCATTTGAACTGAGCAGTCTGATTCTAGAGCAGATGCTCTGCATAAGGTGTGTTTTAGTTTAGATCACCTGGAAGCTGATCTGAGACAGTACCTCCTTGTGCAGGAGGTATGTGGGTGGCACTAAGGGCTTGTCCTGTCTGAATGGCACCCCTTACCTATTTACTAATTTTCATGTTCTAAACCATTCACTGAACTGAATCTGATCCAAGCATAGACTTCAGAGTTTTGTGTTTCAAAGGCTGACCACTTCTACTGCACAATTTAGCATATAGTTATTTTCTATTTTATTATGGTTTTACATCTCTTGTTTTCAGAACTTTTCTTAATTTTCCAATCTGTACTTAATACAACTTTTGGGTAAACCAAACCAAATGTGCAAATATGATACTTTCATTTCCCTGAACATAACTTTGGTAATAATTATACACTTTTTTAACCAGATGAATAACACAGAGAGTTAAAAAGTACTGATTCAGATAATTTTTATTTTTTTTAAATTTTATTTATTTACTTGTTTATTTTGTTTTTAGAGAGAGGGGAAAGGAGAAAGAGAGGGAGAGAACCATCACTGTGTGGTTGCCTCTCACTCACGCCCCCAACTGGGGACCTGACGTGCAACCTAGTAATATGCCCTGACTGGGAATCGAACCAGCGACACTTGGCTTGCAGGCTGACGCTCAATCCACTGAGCCACAGCAGCCAGGGCTCAGATAATTTTTATTAGAAATATGATAGATGGGAGGTTCAATATACATATTCAGAATTTTACTTATTTACATGTTAACATGTTTAGCAGAGTTTTTAGAGACCACTTTAGCCTCACAAAGAGTGACACAGATATTCATGTGGCAAATCTAAATATCACAGCCCAATCGGTTGTCATGTCAAGATACTTTACGCTTGATTCTCCAACTCCAAATCTGTTTCTAAGCCAGATGGAAATGCTATGAGAGTTAGAATAAGAGAAGACAAAGAACACTGAACTCCTCCAGCACTGAGATTTGCCACTAGTGAGCAAGCTGTGCAAACTGCAACCAGACACTTTAGCTTCAGGTTTCTGATCTACTAAATAGGGCTGGGGTACATGATACATGTGTTTTTACCCTTAGTATTAATTGAAATATGATTCTGATCTAGTAAATTCTATTGGGAAGCCAATATCTAGAAGCGAGTTGTATACTATTTGCATTTACAGTTAAGAACAAGAACTTTGGAGCCTGACAGACCGAGGTTTGGATCCTAGCTCTGCTGGTTGCAGGACTTTGGACAAGTTGCTTAACATATTTGACTCTTTACAAAATGGAAAGGATAATCATTTTTTTCATCAGTATTTCTACATAGACCAAACAAAGGAACCTCCTTTGACCTCACATTTCTATTCTCTCATCACCACAGCTCTTACTTTTCTTTCATAGCAAAGTTCCCTAAGAATTGTCTCATGATTATCTCTACTTTCTCATCTTCCTTTGACCTTACAGCAATGTGACTTCTACTCTTGTATCTGATATCATTTTCACAAAGGTCGCCAATGACTGCCTTCTGTCTAAATCCAAAGAACATTTCTCTATTATCTCTCAGAAAAACCCAACAGAGCCAAGTATCCTCTCCTTCTTGAACTACTCACTTCTTTTGGCTTCCAAGAACTTGCCGTTTTGCCTCCTTACCTCTTCCTTCTCTTTCCTGTGGGTGGGCCCCTCTTCTTCTGCTTACCCCTTCCAAGTGTTGGTGTCCCACGGGCTGCTAGTCTGATCCTCCCTGTACTTAGCAGAGCCTGACACATAGTAAGAACACAATCCAAAAATGTTTCCTGAATGAGCAACTGTATGGAAATCACACATGAACTTGTTTAATAAGTGCTGCTCTTTAGCCAGAATTAATAATGAGGCATAAGAATATGTTTTAAAGTATTGGAGTCAGAATGGACATGATCTATGCTGGTTGGTTTCTAGGTGTATTCAGGAGCCCTAGAGCCCCACAGAGGGGATTCGGTGGTTTTCATAATGAGAAGTGGGTAGGAGAGGGAGATCAGAGCAGTGAAAGAGGCTCACTGGGCAGAGCTCGGTCCCTAGCATGGCTTTAGCCAAGGCAGCTTGGAACTTTTTTGTTTTTGTGCCATGAGGTGGCATACTGTATTTTATATGGTGGAAAAAAGGATGGAAAAGAAAAGAAAAGAAAAGAAATGCCCTTATACAAGTATTCTATCAAAACAGGTCTTATGAGTATGATTCTGAAATTAAGGAAACTGTGAAAGATTTGCTTTAAAAGATTCTTTAATGGAGGCAGTTACTGTGGTTGCTACAACATAGTATGTACTGACTGGTATTACCAAGAAAGGGAACAGTGCTATTAAAAGCTATCTCAAAACAACAGGATTGTGTATCCATAATTTTATGTCTCTTAAAATCAGTTAAATCATACTACCAACTGATATTTGATTACTAACAAGACTGTGAGAATTTTATCATCTGTTTTTTTCTTTTTTCTGTGTATTTTTATTGTTTTAGAAAACTGTACCCACATGTAATAAGACTTTTGCTGAATAGACAGTATAGACACATATACTCAGACTATTAAAAAAAGTAAATTAAACTTAGTATTAGGAATTTGCTACCTTTGCTGACACACAGAGATTTCATACCTTACTGTTTCTTAGAGAAATTCTGCATACATCTCCATGATTTCCTCTCCTGTCATTAGAGATGGTAAATGCTAGGCAAAAATACAGCCATTGGAAAAGAAGGCTTAAGAGATAAATATTATCTATCATTCATTTATTGAGAGCCTGCTGTGTGCCATGCACCTGCAACATTTTCTAGTGTTTGGAGCTATATCAGTACAAAAAAATAGATAAGGTCCCTGCTGTTATAAAGCTTATATTGTGATGGGAGAGAGAGAGAGAGAGAGAGAGAGAGAGAGAGAGAGAGAGAGAGAGAGAGAGAGAGAACATAGGAAACAAGGAAACAACATAATTCTGAATGGCGATGAGCTGTATGAAGCCAGAAGAATTATAATGTGCTGGAGATTGACACCTGCATGGGTGGGGGTGGGGTGGGGCTGCTGCAGTCAGGTGGCCTCTGAGCTGAGCTAAATGATGAGAAGGAACCAGACATACAAGGAAGTAAGAACGGAGCCTTTCAAATCAAAGAGGGCAGTGAGGGCAAATCTGCACTCCCTTCCTCTCTCCCGATGGTCCCCAAGCAGACGGCACCTGAGATATGAGAGGCAGCAAGCTTCCCTAGGCCACTTCAAGGGCCAGAGCCAAGTGGTTTATTGGGAACGCCCACAGCTTCCTATAATGCAATATCATGGGAACTTAAGTAAGAAAGGAAGAGGAGAAGTTATATAAACTTTTATAAGAAGTTATGAATAAAATGTTTATTTTTTCATTTTAAGGTTTAAAAACAGTCATCTTTGATCACCATTGGCTAATGATTGAATAAAATGTGCCTGCGTATTGAAGTCTTCATAAAAACCCCAAAGGAGAGGGTTTGGAGTCCTTCTAGGTTGGTAAACACATTCGGGGAGAGTATTGTTCTAGGGAGGCCGGGAAGCTGCAAGCCCTTTCCCTGTACCTTGTTCTATGTATCTCTTCCACCTGGTTGCTCCTGAATTAGATCCTTTTATAATAAAGTGGAAATCTAGTAAGAATAAGTAAGTAAATGAATGAATGAATGAATAAATAAATAAATAAGTAAGTAAATCTTAAAACTGGACATGAAATCCCAAACAATAAAAAAAAATGCCCATACATTTTATGGTTTATTTGGAACCTGTACTCACCGCTCTTGGCCACTAGATTGCAGCATTGCCTATCAAATGTGACCAAGGACCTCACTGTGGACTGAGGTTTAGAGGGAGAAAATCAATCCCACAGGTCCATCTATTCCCCCCATCTCTGTTTCCTATTCCTCTATCTCCCCCGTCTTCCCCAGAATCGACCTCTTAGCTCCTTGCAGTATTCAGGCTAAGCTGTATGTTTAGAGAAAAACTCTTCTATATCAGGGAAAGATAAAATCATCACTTTTGACCTCATTGACCCCACCCCCTCGTCAAGGACTCTTTCAGTGGGCAACGGTGAGAGTCTCTGGGGCTCCTGTGGGTCCTGGTTGGCTCCTTCTGCCTCATTCTTCAAGATCAGATCCAATATTGGGGGGGGGGGTTGTTTAAGACCTTTGGCCTGCAGAGCAAGGAGCTTTGTTCCTTCCGTGTGCTGTTAGAGTGACTGTCAGCTGCTTCGTTTGGGGCAGCAGACCTGGCCTCTGTGGGTGCAGGGACCTTGCTGACTTCTTTCTAAACAGCTCACGTTCTTGCCATCTGAGTGAAAAGTATGCAGCAGAATGTGTTCAAAAAGAGAAAAAGTGGAGGAGAAATTTTAGTTACAAGGCAGAGTAAATGTAAGAATTTTAAATATGATGTAAGAACTGTACTCAAATAAAACACGAGAATTTGTTATGTGGACTCCACTTCCTTCCAAAGAAGGATTTGAGCCATCCTGTAGGGAAACACACAACGCTGTGAACATAGGGTAATTTTTTTATTCGAGATATATTTTAGTGCACTCTGTGTGCTAGAAACTAGGGGTACATGGATGAACAAGACAGACATATGCTCTCACACAGCTTCTGTTGTGATTAAACAAGGATATGAATAAGATCAGAAGTCATATAAGGAAGTGTGTGTGTGTTTGCGCTGGGGACCAGCAGTTCAGGGCTGGAAGAATCATCATCTCCAATCCACTTCATTTTATAGATGAGAAAATGGTGGCTTGAATATATTGTGACTGACCCAGAGATGAAATGATTTGTTTATCTGAGCACTTAAATTTGCTCTGAGTAAACTGGACAACACGCTGGGTGACTTAGCTTTGAGTGCTTGATAAAAGGAAAGAGAACGGCTCGGAAAGGGAAACTTCTTTTGGGGGCACTGATTTGTTGAAGGAATGATCATAGGGATCCTTGTATCATGGCCATGGAGGGACAATGAAACATTCTTGAAATGATTGTTTCAAGATCATCAGCTCTCCATGAAACTAAGCAATATTGTATTGAGTTGTATTTCAGTATAGGGATTTCTGTGAGGTGTTAAGCAACTACATAGTCTAAGAATGTAACTTTCTTTCATCTAAGTTGATGTACTTTAATCTAATTTACCATAAGGACAAAACCAAAAGAATCTGGAGAAATGTTTGAGTCTTTTAAAGTCTAGCATTGAATATTATTACTGAAACACTTCCAATGAAACTACTATCCCCAATAGACTGCCTCACCCAATTGGTTCTCTGTCTCTCTTTTTAACTAGTATGTTTCTGGGCCCTAAATTATCTATCTAGTTGCTTCAATATCTACTTTTTGTGTATGTAGTAGACTTGTTTTCAAGGAGAGAAAGAAAAGGGAATACTGGTAGGAGAAAGAAACTGGGAAGCTTGAATATGTTCTCTGTCTCAATTTTCATTAGATCATAAACTCCTAGTGATGGAATTATGTCTTGGGTTTTTGGTTCTGCTGGTAGCACACTGTACTCAATAAAAATTAATCCATCAATCAACAGGACAGAAAATCCTATCCTGCCAGAAGCAATACCACCTGTGTGTCCCATAGAAAGCCAATTAAAGTGTTAGAATGTTGTAATGGATACAGAAACTAAGGAAAGTAACAACAACAACAAAATACGCCCAAAACATAAAAACAAAAACAAAAACAAAAACTCAATGGGAAAAATAGATACAGTGAAGTACAGGGAAAGCTACTATCCAATTCAGTTTCTCCCCTTGGCAGCTTCTTTCAGTGTACCCTCAATGTAATGGAAGTCCGACTATAAGGGTGATTTCTTGGTTGTCCCGTTTCTCTCCTAGGGTGGGTCCAGGAGGCACCATCCACCCGCCCATCTTCCTAACAGCTCCCCCAGAGGTCACTCACTGCAACGCTCCCAGCCCTCTTGCCATCGACCTGCCCCCAGCACCACCAGCAGAGCGTCAGCTTCAGAGCTCCCTGGCTCAGCCTTGCTTGATCAGAAAACAAAAAGAACAATTCACCTGGGAAGGGATAAATAGGAAACTGGCAAGAGAGAAGAGTTGTTGACTACAGACAAACAAGGCAGGAAAGAAAAGTGAGACAGGCAAACTGGGAATTCTTCTTGTCACAAACCCTCCTGGGACTTGATCAAAGCTAGGAAGCTTCTCTCCAGAACACAAACATGCATATGTGCACTCACATTTGCATGTAATTTTATGAATCTCCAACTTCCTTTCACACAAACACACCTCTTGTTTTGAAAACTTAAACTTTTGAAGCTGTAAGTTTCCCAGTTTTTTTAGTAAGCAAGAAATTCTGAAAAACTTTTAATCATGGCAACTAAAGAATTTTTTTCTGCAATTGTAGTCTTGTATCTTTCAAATCAAATCGGTTTTAGAGACAATTTCGAGAACATTAAGAATGGTCAAAATAGACAATTATATGGGTAGACACCTGTTATCAATATTTTTCCTCATGTTGCAAAGCATCATGAAAGTATCTACATATTCATTTATCTAAAAGTAAATTTTTTTAGGAAAAAAAAAAGGGCCTCATTTTATTACCAAATTCTAGTGGGCTCACATCACCTGCTATTTGACTATTCAATGCTCCTTTGGGAAAATGAAAACCATATAAGAAAACAGCAGCTTCATCTGTCTGCCAGGCTCACACTCTCTGTATCCCAAATGGGGAGGGCACAGCTTCAAGTCCAGAGAACTACAAATCGCACATCCTTCCACCATTTTGTATTAGGAACATGAGGGTTATTCTGAACTCTTCTTGAAGGCAGGTCCAAAGCCCTTGGCTTGTCTTCCTTTTGAAACCATGTGGAGAAGAGGATTTCACCTAAGGACAGAGCTTGCATCAGTGCCTGGATTGCCCAAGTCAAAAACACAGAAGAAACTCTCTCCATCAGCCTTTGGAGAGTGTGGGGGGAGCAGAAGGGGCAGAGTTAACAGCTGGCAAAGAGGAAATGTGGGAGGAAGTGAGGGGAGATCAATAAGACAGAGATAAAAAAATAATGTGCTCTCCTTGCCATAAAGGAAAACCATGATAAAGGCCCAAGTTAACTGTCATAATTCTTTTGGGGACCAGAGAAACGACACTGTCAAAATGCAGCATTAGTTTTCTGAAGCCTACAGGCTGAATTTTATTTATTTAAAGTTAACTCCCATTTTAATACCAAAAAAGATAGCATATTCTACATCAAAGGGAGAAAAACTTTCCCTAATGTATCCATTTCTCTTCTGAAGTACAGGAGCTATCTCCATATAATGCTTTGCGGTGTTTTCTCAACTGTGCTGGCTTTTCTTTGCATCAGGACTCGAGCCTGGGTCTGCTGCTTCTCAAGGCCAAAATGGTGATTGTTTGATTTTGTGTGTGTTTTCAAATGCATTGTTAGTTTTAAGTAAGATCTGTATGTGTTCCATGAATGATGTATCAAAGCAGGAGAGAGACTAAGAATCAAACATAGATATGAAATCAGTCCCTGATAAATTGTATAAAAATGTGATCCACAAGCTGTTGAGAAGATTAGGCTGGGGTAGCCTTTGGGAAATAATAGTTTTATGGAATGACCATATCATTCTCCTAGAACAGTTGCCTGGGTCTGGCCGGAACTTGACCTCTTGGTGAGTATAGCACTGCCTACCAGCTTTCTCAATATTGTTTCCAGAGCCATGAGAGGAGACCAAAATCACAATCTTTCTGAATTGGTGGTCTTCTCACTGTTGTTCAGATACACTCTGTTGATTTCAGTCTAAGTGTTAGCTAATTCTCTGTGTGTATAGAAGTCAATTCTAGTATGTATACTACACTAGTCCCTCTCTATATCGCGCCCTCACTGTATCGTGGGATTAAGTAAATATATTATATTTAATAATTGCAGATTTTCGCTATATTGCAGGGTTTTGCAGTACTGTATACGTACGTTGTTAAAGTTACATGGGTTTAAGAGTGTAGAATATGTTTAAGAACATAAGTAGTGTTTATAAAAGCGTGGAAAGGTTAATAAGGGAGTGGGAAAGGTAAATAAGGGACTGGGAACAGTTTATAAGTGTGGGGGAAGGGTTTATAAAGCCTTAAAATATATATAAATACTAAAATAAATGTAAGGTTCCTACTTCACAGATTTTCACCTATTGTGGGGTGTGTGTGTGTCTGTGTGTGTCTAGAATGTAATACCCGCAATAACTGAGGGAATACTGTATAATGGACCTGGTAGTATAATGGCCTGGTTCAACTCCCTGGTCTATCATTTACTAGCCATGTGATAAATTACTTAAACTCTTCAAGCCTCAGTTTTCCCATCTGAAAATGGATATAAGATTTCCTACTTCACAGGATATTGGGAGTGAATATATGATATACAAAAGTTGTTTAGAATAGTACATAGTAAGTTCTTTGTTATAGAGTGCTTACAATGATGGCAATGATAACTGTTATTATTTATTTATTTATTTATTTATTTATTTATTTATTTATTTGCTTACTTACTTATTTTTGGTAACAGCACTACAATTTTTCCCCTCTGGGTAACAATTTCTTCTATGGTCTTGTTCTGATATTGTTTAGGTGAGACTGACCCCATCTGCTTCTGCTTCAAGGGTGGTAACATGACTGAGACCTGACCAATCAGTGAATTGTATCCCCTCAGCTACAGTGATTAGTTGAGAAATAGGACAATGATATAAATTGGTCCCATCAGGGTAAGTCATAGGAATTTGTTTAGAATTATTGGGAAAGAAGTTTGTTTTTTTTCTTTTGGGTGGTTAAGGGAGTAAAATGAAAGCTTGACAGCTGCCACATGGAGTTAGTCAGTCTGACCGAAGCCAGTACAGAGGAAAGCCAAACCAAGAGATGAAGAAGAAAGAGAAATCAATGTAAAATGTAGGACGCTGTGACTCCAGCCATGCCTGGAGCCCAGGACCACTCCTTCTGCATAAGTCAGTGTGCATTGGACTTCTCTCCTCAGCAGTCCAAAAGTTTCCCAGAGCGAAGGGAGTAGGTGACAGAAGAAAATTTCACTTTGGGTGGTGGGCACACAATGCAGATCATGTATCATAGAATTGCACACTCAAAACCTATATAATCTTATTAACCAATATCATCCCAATAAATTTAATTTTAAAAGTATATGTGTATATACACACACACACACACACACACACACACACACACACACACACACACACATATATATATATATATATATATATATATATATACACACATATATATCTTCAAGAGGAATAAGTGGAATACAAGATATAAAATAAAGAGATCAGTGAAACAGCTTAAAAAAAAGAAAAAGAGCTCTCACTAACTCCCACAGACTCCTCCTATCTCCTCTATCTATTCAAATCTGACTCATTCTTCAAGGTACAGTGCAAAGCTCACCTCTTCTGGAAGTGATGCCTCCTTTTCTAAGTTCCCGTAGAGCCTACGATATGTGCCGTCTATTTAGTACTTATTACTAAACACCTTAGGAAGTTTTCCTTTGCAGATGCATTTACTGCATCTCTCCAATTCTATGGATTGGTTCCATGTTTTATTCTTCGGTGATCTTCATAGCCACCAGCACATCTGGTATTTTGCAGTAAGCTTGCCAGATATTTATTATTTGAATTCCTTTTATCCTCTTATGTCCATCAGAAGTGGATTATATACCTCAGTACACAAAGGAATGTAAGCACAGGAATGCATGTAGTAAACTGGTGGCGGAACATAATAGGATTGTTACATGGAAGAAAATTCTAAGAGAAGAGCCCAGCCCCTTGTCACGTGTGAGGAGCAGCAATAAAATGTGAACTTTTTATATGCATTCCTCCAGGCTGTAAGCTTCATAAGAGCAAGGACTGGCTGTATTTTTAAAACAATGTTCTCAGTACTTTGCACAGTGCGTGACACATTGTAGGTGCTCAATAAATACTTGTTGAATAAATGCTGTATTTAACAGTGCAGGGAGCTCAGCTCAATTACCTAACTCTTACCAACATATAAAGGAAATGAAGTAAGAAAGGAATTGCTGGTTCTATGAAGCCAACACCTTTCTCCCATTATTCTAAGCCCTTTCTACCATCACCTCATTTCTCCAAATCACAAGAATAAATAAAGCCATTCCTTAGGAAGACAGATGAGGTGTAATGACAATAGCATGTTTGGAATGTCTAGGTCTGCAAAAAAACTGGTATGAATTCCAGACCCAACAAAGAAAGGCTTACCATCATTAGAGTGAGTGAGTGGAGGGGTATGAAAGCTGAATCACAGATTTAGAAAAAGGCATTGCACTGGAATGTTCAATATATACACAAAGAATTCTCCATTTGGATATCTTATTTTCTTAGATAACATTGTATAGCATTAGTTCTATAGCAGCTTTATGCAGTATAAATTAAATACAAACAACCTTTTCTTTAAAGTAATTGATTCTCTCCCACAGAATTATTAGTACAATAGTCATCCATTTTCCCAACTCAATATTTTTCATTTATTCATTATTTACAAATAAAAATTATCATCTTGAACATTATTTTTATTGTTAATGCTCTTTTCAAAAATATTCAATTGCTCTTACACTGTAGAATCCAAGCTAAGCCAGACAGCAACAGCCTTCAATAATTTGACCCCAAACCATCTTTCCATATGTAAACTTTCTTGTTCTTGTATGCAAGCTTCTATCTAGTCTAGTCACCTTTGTCTATTTACTGTCTCCTTTCACTTGCTTCTCACTTTTGTACTTTTAAATCTTTCTCTCTGTCTAGTCAGCATGTGTTTTCTTTTAGGTAATATTCTTTAACCATTCCAACTGGAGATGAGCATTCCTTCCTCAATTCCTAGAGCATTTATGGTCTACATCACTCATTCCTTTTATTGTCAGAGATTATTATCATGTCACATGAGTGTATCTTACCTTCTTTGCTATGAACTTCTCAAGGGCAGAGATCACATCTTGGACTTCTTTGCATTGTGCTTTATATATAATATAGATTATTTCAATGATTATTATGGTAATAACTCAGATGATACACTACTCGGGCCTTTCATTGTTCCTGCCTGGGGAGGTTTGGTCATTTTTCAGTTAGTAATGTCAATTGCCATAAATTTTTCAAATTTATAAATACCTCTCATGACTGAATAGAACAGAATTGCTTTCCAAATTTGCTGTTTTATAAAGATCTTAATCTTAATCTGCCAAGAGCTTTTTATAAAGCAATAAAAAAACACCAAGTACCCAACAGAAAATTGGGAGTGCATAAGCTAGGAAATGGTTACTAAAATATGAAAAAGTAAGTATCATTACTAAAAATTAAAGAACTGAAAATTCTAATCAAATTCTGTCTTTCACGTTTGAGGCTAATAAAGATAAAAAATTAAAATTGGCAGTGAACAATGTGAACAAAGTTGTGAAGAAATAAGAACCTACAAATTTAGTATAGCCTCTTGGAGGGCTATTTAGCAATATACATGAATATTTTAAATTTACCTAACCATAGAGTGAAGAAGTCCACTTTCAGGAATTATCCCTAAATATATAATCCTATAAATGCATGAACATATCTATTCATTAAAGGATGTTCATTGCAGTATTATGTATAATATCAAAACAAAACAAAACACCTAGTGCTTTTCGATAATGGAATAACCTAAGGTTAAGCACCAGGCTGTGGTAATCGGGAACTTGCATCCAGGCAAGATAATGCCATGCTCATAAAAGCAAGGCTTTATTATGTGAACTGAATTTACCTAGGGCCATTCTCTTAGAAGCTCAAAATTTGCTATAGACATTGTTCCTTTTTTATTTTATTTTATTATTTTATTTACTTATTTTTTTTTGCCAGAGGGAAGAGTAGTTAGGAATAAGTCATAAACATTACTATAGTTATTAAATATGTCAGCAATGGAGACAAGATTAGAATTCCTATCTTCTTGACTCCCAATCGAAAAAGCACTCTGCCATTTCTCATCTCAGTTTTGAGTTGACACACATTTAATAAACTTTTTGACATGTCTGCAAAAAAAATGTTCTAATGAATCTTTCAGGTGTTCTTTTAGCTGCTCTGTTTTGAAGTATATCTGATAAATTATTTATATATTAGATTTATTAAAAACACGTCCATTACTTTGGGACCTTGGGTGGATATTTAAAGGAAGAAGGTGGCATAGTGAAGCCACCAGTTAAGATTCTCCATAAATAGCTAAGGGATGTTCATCTAGGGGGGTGTCAGATCAGAAAGACAATCTGACAAGGTGAATGAACCTGGCCTCTCTAAGTCAAGATGCTGAAGCAGAACCACCACAGGAAATAATCTTGCTTCCATTTGTTGTGGCAAAACTTCATATTTCTTTTGCAAAGGCAGGCTCTGATTCTTCTGCCTTGACTTACCAAACTCCCATTCCATTTAGACAAAGCACAGATCTCACAAAAGGATGCAAACACAAATGACAATGTGTCCAGTGAACTTAGGAAGGACGAATGATCAAAAGTACAAAGAGCTTTCAAAATCAACACAGATTCATGGTTCCTTCAAGAAAATCAGTGGTGGAAAGAATGCTAAATGGACAGAACATAAGGCTTCACTCCACTCTCCCTGTCTGTGTTTCCTAATTAAATTTTAGAATATGCCAAAAATATTCTAGGATTTAGAAGAGAAAAAGGTAAAAGGGTTACAAGAGTGCAAGATTTCAAGATTCATCTCTGTAAGCTAGGCCAATATATCAACCTGGATTAGCCTGCCAAAAATATGAAAATATAAAAACATCATAAATTAGTCAGTTGTCCATGACTATAATCTGTTTGCCTGATGCCAGATGTCCTTATGATAGGAAAAACAGGTGGCTTTAAAATACCTGGAAAGCATTAAGCATTTCCAAAAGATAACAGATTTTTAAAAAAGTATTAAATGAGTTGGTATCTTATCAGGGTATGCAGTTTAAAAGAAGTGGTTATGATTTAATTTGGACCAATAATAAGTTGTCTTGTTTTAAGATTTCAGTGTTCATTTTAGGGAACTATAATACATATCATATAATACAAATCCTGTGCTGAATTATATCAATGCATTAATTATCTGAAGTAAAAGTTTTATTCAACCACTATATTTTGATAGAGTATGCTAGTGAACATGAGTAGGAGATAATGGTTAAAGAGAATATTTTGAAGGAGAGAAGCTCAGACCTCTCTCTTAGACTTTCTCAGGAGACAGTTTTGGATGCCAGCCCTGTGTGGTACAACAAATCAGTGCATGAACCATCTAACCATGAAACTTGTGAAAGGAAAGAATGGGATCATTCTTGCTTAAAGTCTATCAATGTCATCTTTTAACCTACTTGGGCAATTGGCTCAGGTGGCTTTACGGCAACCCAGACATGTGTATGGTAAGTACTCACTAGAAGGCAACATCATCAAAGTTAGTAAATCTGTTCCTGCTCTTTGCAAGTGCTCCTTGCTAAGCCTGATCCATCCCTCTCTCTCACTGATCAACAGTTAGGGAAAGGGTGGGAAAAGCTCTTAGGAGAGAGAGGCAAGAGGATGAGATGTATTAGGCAGACATGCACATATACAATATAGATCCCAAAAAAGAAAAACAAAACAAAACAAAAAACCCTGACAGGTATTTTCACAGCCTAACACAAATATGCAAGAGGGAAGTCAAGTCTCATTAAAAAAATGTTCACTTTCCTCTAACTGCCTATGACCGATTTAGTGTCCTGATAGAGCAATGGTTCTCAACCTGTGGGTCACGACCCCTTAGGGGGTCAAATGACTCTTTCACAGGGGTCTCCTAAGATCATCGTACAACACATATATAATTACATATTGCTTTTGTGATTAATCACTATGTTTTAGTTATGGTTGGGGGTCACCACAACATGAGGAACTGTATTAAAGGGTTGCGGCATTAGGAAGGTTGAGAACCACTGTGATAGAGTCTCCTAACACACCTTTGTGTTTTGGATGCTGGAATAGTCATCAGCATAGACTCATTTTGATACAATCACAACATCCTAAATTCTTCTAGCAAGAGGCTATGGTTAATAAAATCAAGAAAACAGAATGAAATTGGTCCACATGTATATTTTTGGAATAGTTCAGAACCAAAAATCAAATATATATTTGTGTACCTGAGATCAAAAACTTGCTAGTTAAATATTGTCATTAGAGTCTATCACCTAATGGCAAACATTTCTTAAATTTCAGATCTTACAGATATTTTCTTTTATACAGAACCCTGGATCTCTTACAGCCATAGTTTGGCTGCATACATTGCTACACAGATCTCTGGGAAATGCTCTTTGGCAGTGGATCTGGGAAATTACAATGAAACAACACTCATGAGCACAAATTGTGTAAAAAGATGGTTATGCTACTTCCTGAACATTTAATAGCTATTTGCATTTATTTACACACACAAATCCCATCACCATGTTGATGGAAATGGTTTCAGTTAAAAGCCTGGGGAAGTAGATTTTCAGCCAAGATGGAGGCCTAGATAGACACGCTGTGTCTCCCTCCACAACTAAGAAGGAATACAAGTATCTCAAAACTAGAGACAACCAGAAGTTTCAGACAACTGAGCTGCATGGAAGTCCAACAAACAAAGATATAAAGAAGAAATACTCATCCAGACAGGTAAAAGGGGCAGAGCTGGGGCGGAGAGGACATGGTGGTGGTGGCAGCAGTGGCAGCAGTAGCAGGCTGGCAGAAAGTGCAGTCACATGTTTTAAAAAATCAGGACACCTGGGGAGCACTCCCAGCACCAGACCAGACCACACAGCTCATGGTTCCAGCGCTGGGGAAAATAAAGCCTCATTGCTTCTGATTGTGCAAACCAATGCGGATTGGGGCAGAGGAAGGAAACTTCTCTTCACATGAAAGGAGCCATACAGGTCGATGGGGGTTTTGTGGGTTCCAGGGTCAGAATGTATGCTGATGAACTAGGCAGCAAGTAACTGTGTGTCTATTTTTTTAAAAATATTTATATATTATTTTATTTTAGTGTTGTTCAATTATAGTTGCAATTTCCCCCCACTGTTGCTTTACCCTGTTTTCCTACCCCCACCCCCCCCGCCCCCAACTCCCACAGTCAGTCCCCAACTTGTTGTTCATGTCCATGGGTCTTTATACTTGTTCCTTGACTAGACCCTTTCCCTTCTTTTCCCCCTTACCTCTCTCCCCCAACCCCTCTGGTCACTGTCCATTTGTTCCTTATTTCCAGGTCTCTGGTTCTGTTTTTCTCATTTGTTCTTTTTGTTCCTTTGGTTCCTGTATTAGGTGAGATCATACAGTATTTTTCTTTTGCCACCTGACTTATTTCACTAAACATAATACTCTCCAGTTCTATCCATGCCATCGAGAAGCATAGAAGTTCCTTCTTTTTTTTCTGCTATGTAGTATTCCATTGTGTAAATGTACCACAGTTTTTTTGACCCACTCATTTACTGATGGGCATGTAGGCTATTTCCAGCACTTGGCTATTATTAATAATGCTGCTATGAACATAAGGGTGTACAGGTTCTTTTGAATTGTTGCTTCAGGAGTCTTAGGGTATATTCCAAGCAGTGGTATCGCTGCATCAAAAGGGAATTGCATTTTTAATTTTTTGAGGAGATTCCATACTGTTTCCACAGCAGCTGTACCAGACTGCATTCCCACCAATGATGCACTAGGGTTCCCTTTTCTCCACATCCTCACCAGCACTTGTTCTTTGATTTGTTAATGATGGCCATTATGAAACTAGACTACAAACTTATACCATACACCAGAGTAAACTCAAGATGGATAAAAGACTTAAATATAAACTGTGACACCATAGAAGTCCTAAATGAAAACAGACAGTAAAATTTCAGATAAGCTACCCCGCAATATTTTTTGCCAATATATCTCCTAGGGGAAGGGATGTAAAGAAAAGAATAAACAAATAGGAGTACACAAATTAAAAAGCTTCTCAGCTAAAGAAAACATCAGCAAAATGAAAAGGGAACCAACCATGTAGGAAAACATATTTTTAATGATACCTTGGGTTTGATCTCCAAAATATATAAAGAATTCATATGACTCAATACCAGGAAGACAATCCAATTAAAAAATGGGCAAAGGACCTGAACAAACACTTCTCCAAGGAGGACATACAGAGGGCCCATAGACATATGAAAGAATGCTCAACATCACTAGCCATCAGAGAGATGCAAATTAAAGTCACAAAGAGATACCACCTCATTCTTAACTAGGCCAGCATTTGTCCAGTTGAAGTGGCTAATACAGACACCATTAAATCCCTTACTCAGGCTTTTAATAAGTAAAAAAACCAAAATACTGAATGTAAACTATAATTGAAATGTTATTTTTAAAAGTTAAAAAATGTATTACATTGTTTTACTCTTTTAAGTCCTAGGGAAGGGGCAGCTTTTCCATTTTCTTCTTGTATTGAAACTGGGCTTGGCTTTTGACAAATTAAACTTTAAGAAACCTGAGAATTTTGAAGTATTGTTTTTGTTCAATCATAAGGAATACAGCCCCTTTCCAAAAAAACTAGACTTCAGATCTAGTCTGTGAAAGCATAACAGAGCCAAGTTAGGTACAGAAGAGCTATTTTTGGAAGAAACTCACTGTGAAAATAGTGCAGAATTACAGAGTGGCTGCAAGCTTTTGCTTGTGAGGATAGATGAGAAAAAGAATATTGTTCTGAGCTGAATTGTGTTCCCTCTGAAATGCCTGTGTTTAAGTCCCAACTTTCAGTTTTTAAGATGTAGCAGAATTTGAAAACAGAGCCTTGAAAGAGATAATTAAGGTAAAATGAAGTCATATGTGTGACCACCCCCCTCCCCAATCCAATGTGACTGGTAAATTTATAAGAAGTGGAGGTTAGGACACAGACAACGCAAACTGGGGGATGACTATGTGGGCAGATGAGAAGGGGGTCTTCTGCAAGACTAGGAGAGAGGCCTCAGAAGAAACCAACCTGTCGACACCTTGATCTTCAACTTCTATGTTCCAGAACTGTAAGAAAACAAATTACTGTTGTTTGAGGCACCTAGTCTGTAGTATTTTATTATGGCAGCCTTAGAAAACTTAATACAGACTTGAAAGTGCTTGGTAATTTATGAAATATTACACAGATGCTACTTATCCTCATTATTAGAAGAATAAGAGGGAGAGAGAAGGGGTATCGTGGAGGATTTAGGGAGTGGAAATCAGCCTTGACACATATCAGTACCAATGTATTGAATGCTGACTACATGCTTGGTGTACTAAGATGAATAAGATATGATTCTGATCCCTAGAAAATGTCAACACAATAGGGAAGATCTGAACTAGGGAGATACTCAGGGAGAAGGCAATGACTTCTTGTTGTTGGGTGTGGTGAGTGAAGGTAGGGGAGAGGAGTGTTTGCAAAGTTTTCATGAAAAGAGTGCATTTAAAGGTTCAAAAACTGAGTAAGGTGAGGGCAGAGGAGGAAGCACATTCAGGGGCACAGGCATATGAAAGTGCGCCACGCTGTGGAGAAACAGCACACAGGGTGATTACAGGACAGAAGACACATGGGAGAGCGCTGGGATGTCACCTGGAAAATAGGTCGGCGTCAACTTGTAGAGGGCCTTGCATGCTTGCTCAGTAAAGGGATTGGATGCTACCATGTAGGTGATAATGTGTTGGTTTTACTTTATCAGTATTTCTTTACTTTCTGCTCTTTGCTGTTTTCCTCACTGTCATTGCACACCTTGACTCAGACCTTCTCTCTCTCAGTCTACCAGGTTCTATCAGCAAAACTGGTCCTTAAAAGCCATCTTTTCTAGAGATTTAAGTGATTTTCCACTGATGCCTCCTCTTGAAAGGCAGTTGGTTTGTTCTAGGCTCTGAAAACTTTGTCACCAATTGGATGGATCTTTTAGGGCAAGTTGTTTTTTGCAATCTGTTAAGAACTGACAATAATGGTTGCCAAAGTTGTTGGGGTCTCAGAAAACATGGACTGACTGAGTGAATACAATGTGTCTAAAAGGTCATGTATACCCCATCCTCTGACCTGGGCATTCTCCCCCCTACCCTCCGCTACCCTAAGTTGCTCTCTTTTTTTATCTGAATTAAAATAATATCTATCAATTATAGAACATGATCAAACAGTTAAAGACATCTTATGAGACTAATTGGAAATGCATGCCATTACTTGGAGAAGTTTCAAGAGGAACTTTTATCTGCTTATATTTATATATCACAAGGGAAACTGAAAGTCACATTCACCATTTATTCAAAATAAACCTCATCACATGTACTCAAAAAGCTACACGGAACCTTTTGACTATGGCAGGGAAGCTGAAGGGCACTGCAGAACATGCATCCAAACAATTAGGCAGTGGAAGATTGGGCTTAATGTCTAAAAAGGCAGGAATAGTCTTTTATCTTCACATTTTCTGCTCTTGTGTACCAATTTTTATGTTAGAAGTAAATGTACATGCCTCTGATCTCTAGCTCCATCATCAGTGCATTAATAAAAAAGCTTACATTTTGATTAGGAGTTAGTTTTTATGCTCTTAGAATTTATTTTTCTAACAGATTTAGAAAATTCATTATTTAATTGTAATTATAGAAAGACCATTCTTGGAGAAGTATAAATGAAGTAGTTAAGAATGAGAGCTCTAAGATCAGATCACCTTGGTTCAAGTCCTGTTCTCCAGTTAGCAATGACCATGACCAAGTCATTTGCAACCTTTGTGTACTTCTGAAAATCACTGTGAGGATTAAATGAGATAAGGCAAGAGTAATGCATGCTTAGCACAATAGTGGATAAAAACAACAATCTGGTATAGAAATGAACATTTTCTGCTAAATGCTGGGCCTCAAAAGTGAGTTGATAGGGAAGCCATATAGAATGCCAGATACAATTCTCATCGACAAGTTCTCTGCTCAGTGGACAAGAAATGCTGCTCCTAATATATAATAATTGATAAATCACAATACCAGACAAATCATTTCATTTACAGATGTCAACCAGTGGCTCAGAAAAAAGCTGACTATACGGCTTTAGTAGACAGTTAAGAGTTTAGGAAGTTTCTGTTAATAAGAAATATTTTTGAACCCTTGAAACAAAACACGTTTTTATACCTAGGTATAAAAGTTTATTTTGGGTCTTTCTGATTAACCAATGGGCTGTGAACTGCGGTATTAAAATCCTTAGGCCAGCTTTGCACACATGAGGCAAAGACCTTTCAGAATAGTGCTGAGAACAGTTAATATAAAGAGCTTACTTCCCAAGAAGAGTTGTGGAGATCTTTTTTGGTGGTCTAACTGCTAAGCCAGCACGCCACATGGATAATTTCTCCTCTAAGTAAATGGGTCATGGGTACCAGCACTGACGTGGGTGCCATCTGGTTCATCTCTGCTTCTAGCAATGTCTGGGACTCTAAAATGCAAATACAGGAAAATGATGAATTTTCACTCTTGACCTTGCATAGAGAAGGAGCACAATCAATCGTTGTTGAATATATTTATCTATCACTGTGAAGTCAATTTCTTTGGGGGCAGAACAGGGATACATACTCTTGTCTTGCAGGGGTCTGCTACCCAGCACCCATTGTTTGGTTTTGTGTTAGGTTTTGCCTGAGGACTTCCTCATTATTTTACCCAATGGAATTAATGTTAAAGTATTTACCAGGTCCCCAACTTTTCTGTTTTTTCATCTTTGCAGAAATTCTACTTGTAACATGATTGAAATAAAAATGACTTTCTGGAAATAAAGTTCAGGTTAGGGTTATTTAAAATAAAACAAAGGAAAGCAACCTTAAAGAAACATTTGAGACAAAAGTTTAATGATAAAAACCAGCACTGTCACCAGGCATTTTCTGTTATTTTGATGATGTTAATCAAAGAGGTGAAGCATGAGATACTGTACATTGTAAATGTGGGATTGAAAGAAATATTAAGTATCTATTTTTATTAACAAATAATAAAAGCACGAGAAGAAAACAAAAATCTTTTCAAAATATCATCTAACTTCTATGTACAATAAACATTTAATAGGGAAGACATTTTCCTCTAAATCAAGAAATTCTCTTGTAACTAAAACTTTCATGAAGTTGCCACATTAGACTAATGACCTTTAGGTATAATTGGATAATTGAATTTTAAATTGTCAACAAAATGAAACTGGAATTCATAAAATTTGCCAAGAGTATAACTCTTTGATACACATTTGACATTCTTAAAAATACCACAACTTAAAAAAAAAAACCAAACCTGCTATTGCATTATCCAAGGCAAAGCGAACATTTGAAAATTCTTTTCAAAAGCACTTCCCCCAACTCTCCCCCGCCCCAACGATGATTGCAGGATTCAAAAATAACTCATAGGCAGGACAAGGGAGAGCAATGGGGGGAAAAAATGGGACAAGTATAATAGAAAAACAATAAAAAAATAGCTCAGCCACTTTTGTTGAATTTGCAATAATTTGCTTTAAGTTTCCCTTAGAGTAACATTTTATCAGTGAAGATTTTTACGTGAATCCTTTCGTCAATATAGGGATCATTTGTAGCTAACTACTTATTGTTATGTCATTTAATGATATACTCACAGTGATATCTAATCACCAATCATTAATTAAGAGTGTGGAAGACATAAGCAAAATATTTAGCTGGATAAAAATTATAATGCATAGAAATTAAATATTTTGATTAAGAAGACTATCAATTTTTGATTTTATTCCCCATTGAAAATTGTTGACACTAGAGGCAAGTATTGACAGAGAAGTAGGCCTGATCAATATTGAAACTTAAAGGTCAAAGGACTTCATGTTTGGTACAGTAAGCAACTTAGTTGAGGTATTACGCTGTTTTGGTAAAGTAACAATTATTAAGGGTTAGGCAAGGTTTCTATTATAAACTCTAATTTGGGGAGGCTTGCAAGTACCAGAGTCTCCAAAGGCATGAGATAATATGATTGGAGCAAGATGATAATATGGACATATACAAAGAGAAAGTAAGTTATTAGACTCAAAAGTTGTGGAATTTAATTAATTCCATTCTCCAGATTCAAAATCCATTTTTTCTTACCATCTCCATAAAGCTTTTATGAAATCTCTAAACCCAGGAAGCTTTAGATGAGAAGTAAATCTCTTTTGAGTTTTTAAACGGCTTGAAATCTTTACTTTTGAAAATTATCTCACACATTCAGGTAGCCTATAAATTATAAATACTACCAAAGGAGCTTGGTGTCTATTCAACCAGATATAGTTTAATGAAATCTTAGAAACACCCTCTACATTTTCCACTTAGTTCTGTGTAGAAAGTTAGTACCACATGGAAATCATTATTCTTCACTCAAACATGCTTGATCATGTTAAGATTTGAATTTTCAGCAAATCTGACTTTTAATGCAACTAAAATATAGTGTTTTAATTATTTACACTAAAATTTGAACTTGAAAAAAACCCAATGAAGTAAATATAAAATACATCAAATATTTTATAATAAAATAATTATAAAGTACAGAGAAAATTACATAGAATTGTATTTTGTCTGGCTTCAAATCTGACAACATAATTCATCCCCTTATTATTATTTTTAAAGATTAACATAAAAATTTAGAAATTAATATGAAAATGTTTAAGATCATCAGATTTGGCTTTGAAAGAAGACTAGCCTGGCTGCTGTGGCTCAGTGGATTGAGCGTCAGCCTGCGAGCCAAGTGTCGCTGGTTCGATTCCCAGTCAGGGCATATGAATAGGTTGCACGTCAGGACCCCAGTTGGGGGCGCGAGTGTGAGGCAACCACACAGTGATGTTTCTCTCCCTCTCTTTCTCCTTTCCCCTCTCTCTAAAGATAAAATAAACAAACCAACAAATAAATAAATAAAATTAAAAAAAAAAAGACTAGCATATCTGAACACAGAGGAGGAGGGGCTACAGTACTAACCTAAGTAGTTTCTACCTATGCTGAGCCCCATATAAATACAACTTCTGAATCTTCAAGTCCTTTTTGGGCATCTTAAGTGCTCTGCCCTCTTGTGACCTTTCTTCTAGGATTCAGAATGTATAGATACTTTCAAACAATAGAAGTGGGCATTGATCAGTCAAGGAAGAAGCTGTGCACTTTCAGTTTCCATTACATTAAACAAAATACTCATTAGTACTTGGCATTTCCCCAAGCAGACACAATCTAGGTATCCACTGAGGCCTCATTGTGCAGTTAAGAAGTTGGAAAAGACCTTCTAGACATCATCTAGGGACAATTAAGGGATGGGTAAAACTACTCCAGGGTAAGAAGGTTGGAATTACTGGAAACAAACACACATAGAATATCAACTGCAAAGTAGACAAACTATCTTTATCTTTAAGATCAGTTAAATATTCAAGGAGAGAAAGTCTAAAGATTTCTTGCATGATAATTGTTACACTCCTTAATAAAACCACAATATAATTTTCTGTGGGGGTATTCAGTCATATTAAAACAAAACATATGGTAGAAAAACTATGATGGAAATCTGTCATCGCACATAATTATTCCTGTCACTTAGTTTCCAACAAGGAAACTAAGTACTGCCATTACCAAGAGGTCATAATAATATAAGTTAGCTCTGAAATCCGTATCCATTAAAACTGTTGAAACATACTTTATCGCTGAACATCCACTCCCAGATCCCATGGCTTCTTGAAAATAATAGAGAATAACTACTTGCGTCAGGTCAGACTGACAATATTGTTTTTCTAAGTGTTTCATTTCCTCCCTGTTTTTTTCCTTCCATCTATCCATCCATCCATCCATCCATCCATCCATCCATCCACCCATCCATCCATTCTTTCATCCAGCAAGCATTTATTAAGTACTATCTGCCAGACATTGTGCCAAATGTAGGGGCTACAATAGTGAATGAGACAGACAAGGCTTATATCTACATAAGTTACATACTAGCACATGAAGGCAAAGGTTTTATATGATCTCTATTGCTGTCAGGTCAGTATTAAAACAACTATATTCAAGAAGTCTTCCAGCAAGACCAGTATATGGATTAAGCTTCCAAAAATCAATCATGTTACCTGTTCCTCAACTCTTTGGGGAGGGGAATGGGAAGAAAAGCTTTTTGTGCCAATTTTTTTCTTATTCTAAGAAGACATTTATCTTCCCATTTTAGCTGATGCAATCTAATCTACCAGCAAGTTTTAGGGATCAATGTTAAACATAAACTCTTACTCAAAAGAATGCTATGTTATATATTCACAAGGAACTTATGAAAGGATGGGCAAAAGGGAAAAACATGTCTAACATGGAACATGAAAACATCCTTAGGTTGCCACAATATACTCTCTCTGCTTTTTAACTCAAAGATACCATTCTATCAGTACTTAACATGGATCTTTAAATCCCAGGGCTAATAATGCTTCCCAGCTACAGCCGGATGCTTCTGACAAGCAGCATGTACTAGGAAACCTCACAGGGGACAAGGTTCCTAACAGTCAACTAAGAGTTCAAATCCCAAAAGAGGTGCCCCTGGTGTGCAGAGCACTTAACCCTTCGACCAGTACCAACACCGCTATTCACAAATTATTGATGTCCCTAAATCCCTGGCAGATTGCAGACAGTTCTTGTGGCCATTGGAGCCCAAGCATATGGCCACTAATGGGATGGATTAAACACACACACACACACACACACACACACACATTTAGTCTTTGCTGTGTGAATATAAGGCTACTGAAATGCTAGAAGGTGATTGAACTGAATGGAGCACTGTTAAATACATGCTTTGCCTCATGTTATGGATCATTTCCATTGACATCTATCTTCGTCCTTGGTACAGTTTAATTAAAGCTGTCTGGAACAAGTCTGCCCTCTAAATGATCAGCAGTGCAATGCAAAGGTGAAACATGAGAAGTCTTGAGGCCTTTTTTGGTAAAGTATTCAAATGACTGTCTCTATGGTTAAAAACAGCAGGAGGGAGGAAATTCATTCTCAAAATTAGCCGGCCATTAGGCTGTTCTGCAAGAGAAGGTGGGCTTCTTCTGATATCACCTCAGACTACCAGCAATAAGAAAGAGATTCTATTGTTGTCCCTTAATGTATGGCACAAGCGAGACTCAAATTGGTAAAATAACTTGTCATAGGTCTTGGTGTTATTGTATAATAGAATTTTAATTAATAAAGAAATATGTTCTGAATTTCCTCTCAACTATATAGTCAAATTCTTTTGGTACCAGAATAAATTCAGAAGTTGAGTAAGGTAATGCCAGATCTTAAGAAACCAAACTGGGCCATATTCTGGACCAAAATAGATACAATTTTTGGTCCTAAAGCAGTAAATAGTATAGCAATCTTGTTTATTTGTAATTTATTTTATAAAATATAACCTCCAAATGGAAAAATTTTGTCTAAGATGGTCCTTCTCATAAGACAGTTTGGCGACTAGATGGTGTTGACATTATCTACTTAATTTGGTTTTATTGTATATAGAATACTAATACAGGTAGATAGCTTCAAACAATTAAGATACTTATTGAATACCTTTCATATTCCCAGAACTGTTGTGGTGCCAAGGAAACAAATAAACAAAATATAGATTCAGGGCATAAGAACTCTGGGTCATAGTTAAGAGATTAAATCTTATATCAATTAAACCTACTACTTTTCTATGGCATTTCACCCTCTTTAATATGGTTTCATTTGAAGACATGTAAATTAAATTATATTTGTTTTTTAATACCAGAATTAATAATGCCTTATGAAAGTATCCAAAGGACTTTGTCATGTTTAAAATTTCATTCATTGGCTTCTCCACACAAATCCAAATGTCATGATGTGGGATCATCGTCTTCATTTAATATCTACTTGGTATCTACTTCATATAAAACATTGAGTTATACCCAGCTTCCTTTCCCATTCCCTTAAATGGCTCTGTCTCTCTGTCCATTATAACATGTTCATCCAAGCTGGTGAAATGTAATAGTAGCAGTTGAGGCAGAGGCACATGTTAGAAGGTAGCAGAAGATTAAAAATGGCCACAAATTCCTCAACAATCTTCCCCTTGGGAGGTGGGGTATATTTCCTTTCCCCTTGAATTTGGGAAGTCCCATGAAAAAGATGCTGTGCTAGTTTTGGGAGTATCTTTTAAAAAGACTGGCACATTCCATTTTCATGTCTTGGGATCCTGAATTGCCATGTAAGATGTTCAGCCATCCTGCTGAAGTGACCAAGTGGAGAGGCCCTGAGACTGCAGGGCAGTCACAAGAGCCTAGCTGACCCAGTTGTCCAACTGTCTGCACCAAGGCACCAGACCTGTGAGTGGAGCTTCCCCGAGCACTTCAAACAAGCCAGCTGCCAGATAAATTCCAATGAGTGACTCTTGTTAATGCCACATGGAACAGAGCAATTGCTGAGCTGAGCCTTGCCCAAACTTCCAATTTACAAAATCATGAGATATAATACAATGGTAGTTAAGTCACTAAGTTTTGGAGTATTCTGTGCAACAATATGAATATGTCATGATAAGCCCCAAGATTAGTTATAGTAGCAGTACCTGAGAAAGGGCACATATTTGGGGGGGAAAGATCCTAAGTTCTCCTTTGTATTTATAACTGGTTAAATTTCTTTTTTCCTGTAAAGGGCCAGATAGTAAATATTTTAGGCTTTGGGGCCATATGATCTATTATTCAGCACTGTCATTGGAAGGCAAAAGAAGCCATAGACAACATGTAAATGAATATGTGTAGCTGAGTTTCCATAAAACCTTATTTTCAAAAACAGGCAGCTGGCCATACTTGGATATAAGTCACACATTGCTTCCCCCTGGTTTGTAATGTTTGAAAAATTTAGCTGAAGATATCCTTTCTATACATAGGAGACACACAGAAATGGGGTTTTGTGACAAGTCAGGATTGAAGGTATAGATTGGAGAACAGATAAATATTCTTCAGGAGGGTCAAGGGTACTACTATTGTATCCTCTTAAAATTCCTTCTACTTCATTATTTTCTTTAAATGATATTAAGATAGTAAATACATTAGTGGGCTGAAGAATTACTTGAATCTACAAGGTGGGGCCATTGAACCAGGTAATTTATAATTTGGGGACATGTAGAGGACAAAATCAAACAGAGTTTCAGATACATTAATAATAGTCCTGGATCCACTATCAATGGTTTTCAAATTTGTACAGTTGCAACCTGATATATTTTATGCATGAACTGGGCTATTCTAGAAGCATTTTTATAGGTGTGACAAATATTCTAATTTTTAATTTATATCACATTCATGATTTACTTGAAAAATTATGAGTTTGGCACTATTTCTTGCTTATATTTGAAGAGCATCTACAACATTAATCTCAAAGTATTTATACCCCAAACTATCCCTAAAAGTCCATGGTTATTTTCCATAATTTATGGTATATTGAAGGCATTTTATCATGCTATTTACTATTATGTCATAGGAAAAAAGTGCAACCTTTGAAGAAATAAAACAAGCAGCTTTTTAGTTCCCTGCATATCTGTTAAGTTTATGGATATTTATTTTAGGCTTTATAAAAATTCTATCAGGCAGCTAAACAATTTAGACTCACACAGCATGTAAACACTATTAAACCAGGGCTCTTTACCCTTTCACCTATTGCCCTACATGTGCTTGGCACAGTGGTACAACTCTTCAGAACAAACATTAATAGTCTTCTTAAGATCCTTAATAAAACTAGTGCAGGTATACTAGAGGAGGCTAGTAAATATTAAAAGGGGTTTTTATCTATTGAAGGCAGAGAATGGTTTGACGAGTTCTGTGTTTAGCCCCCAAAAGAGCACCTTGATTAAATGTGAAGCCTTCTTATAGTTCTTGCATCTGGTAAAGTACAGGCCCTATGGCATGCCCTCACAGACCTACAGATCCGTGACTTCAACTCCTGGCCTTTCGCCTTGTTTCCTCTGTGAGAGTGAAAAGATTAGTGGGGTCCTTCTATTAGATATGTTAGCACTTTCTGCTAAAGAGAGGATTTTAATAATATCAAATTGCAAAGAATTATGAGGCAAAGTTTGCTCCTTGATATTAAGACAAACTCAGTTTAAGCTGATGATATAGCTCCTATGAAGGGCTATCTGTTTAACTCTAATAGCATTTTCATTTTTTCCCACCTTTGTCGCTTGGTTTCAAACCCTGCCTGGGACACCTGCTTGATGTGAAATGAGATTGGCAGGTCTCAGTCCATTTGTGGCTGGCTGAAACTTCCCATCTTCATTTCCAAAAAAATGGTCCATAAGGAAATTAAGTGAAAAGAGTTAGACGTCACACATGGATTCATGTATAGGTGTACTGAAGGCCTAGATAATCTTCCTGTGTGAAAAGTACAATATAAATTCAGCACTGGTTCATTGGCTCATCTACTTTGCCTCTCAGCAGCTCTCTAGCACTTGAGGTCTCCTGTATCCTGAAGACGATGCAACTTTAGGGACATCTTTTTATTATTCTAAGTCACTGCATAATTTGAGCTGAGGTTGTAACGTGGCTTGAAATTGGCTGTGATTTGCTGCTTCATTTAAACAGGGATGGTGTATGGAAGCAGTAGAAGAAGTATATGTTCTGTGCTTTTTTACATTATTAAATATATCAAAAGTCTCCATAAATAACAATTAAAGAATATTCATAGTCTAAGCAGGTTAGATGCCTTTGGGCCATATATTACCCAAAAGAGAAAGCAGAACACCATAATTTATTATCACCCACGGCAATATTATCTTAAAGTGGTATGACTTTTGATTTCAAAAGTCAATAGGGTCTTTTGCCTATAAATTTGAAGCCACCAAAAATTGCACTCAACTTATAAACACACAATTAGTTTCTTGTTACAGATAATTTTTATTGATCCCAATCTGGTTTGTCAACACAGATTAGTTGAAATCATCCAGGATGGAGCTCGGAATTGCTCAAGGGATTAGTTCCAAGGCTACAAGCCTTTTACCCCCAGGGCACCATTTCCAATACTTGGAGGAGTTTTGAGAGACCTATTTGACAGCTGATGCAAAACAAACCAGTACTTTCAACTAATTCCCTTACATAGATTCATTGTCCCTTGTTTTCAAAGACATTATTACTTACCATCTGAGGGTATATGTAAGGTGAAACGTTATTGCATTATCAACAGTTCTAGTTGATATACATAAGTATGTTCACATTTATAATCTCCTATGGTAAATATTAACAGTTGTTACCTTCAAGGCCTGCTGTATCTAGCTACAAAATGTTTATCTCTGTATGAGATTTTCTTGCAAACTAAACCAGGTGATCTCTAATTGGTTGTTTTAAGCTATTATATATTTCTTTCATTGCAGAATAAACTATAGAAATATTTCTTTTCTAGATATTATATGTATGTGTATCTCTTACCTTTGTTTGCCTTTTAGGTCTTTTCTAAAGTGAAGATTATAATGTTCTTATCTTTTCTCATTACATAAAAACTTCATATCCAGATCCTTACCAGACAGATGGTTTCCCTGAAGAAATGCTGTTCCTTGGCAGTTCTTGGTATAGATGATTATCCTTCACTTGCTCATCATCTTTAGGAGGCTTTTAAACCCAACCTGGGCATCTATAGCAATCTGCTGGTAGTACATATGCCCTGATCCTTGGTTACCCGATTCCGTCATACCAAGCTGAAGAAACCCTCTGAAGATTTTCTTCCCTTCACTACTTAATCTGGGTGAAGTTCCCAATAGCGTTTTTTATTCAGAGTTGTCAGGTAGTCTTGCTTTGAGAAATCATCTGGAGAACAGTCTAGGATTTTACATCAGGTTTATTGAAGAGAGGGACGGAAAGGAGTTAGAGGGAAGAGGAAACTCCCAGACTGACTGGAGGGCCCGTAGGAGCAAGGGAAAGGAGGAGAGGGAAGCGGGGTGGGGTAAGAATGGGGGAGTGGAGACTCCCAGTCACCCATGCGGACCATAGGAATCGCCTGCCTGTTCGTCTGCAGGCGCCGTCTCCACACCTTGCCAAACATATATTTTCATAGGGTGAGTTTACCCATCAACACATTCGGCAGGTAAATTTGCATATGGTTAATTTGCATATGTCAAAAGTCCAGCGGACAGTCCAGCTGCCACCATGTCCTGACAAAAGTGAATTAGGCTACCTTATTTTAAAGATCTTTCCACTTGTAGTCTCATTGATTTTCTTGTCAGGGTCAAACACCCTATTTCTTTCTATTTCGGTAGAAAAATTAGCAGAATCATTATTCTAAGATACTAGCCATTTTAGGAGAAAGGACGTTGGTTACTCAGGATGAGAGAGAGAGAGAGAGGAGAGAGAGAGAGATTTTAGCTATCTTAGATCGTTTATGAAGTTTTGCTTCATTTTTCTGCACCTTTCTGTCCAATTTTCCCAAAATCACAGGAAACAAAAGAAAAAATAAACAAATGGAACTACATCAAACTAAAAAGGTTTTACACAGCAAAGGAAAATATCAATAAAATAAAACAACCCACACAATGGGAGAACATATTTGCTGATACATGTGATAAGGGGTTAATATCCAAAACTTATGAAGAACTTACAAAACTCAACACCAAAAGTAAAACAAACAACCCAATTTAAAAAATGTGCAAAGGACCTGTATAGACACTTCTCCAAAAAGGACAAATACAGATGACAAATAGACATATAAAAAGATGCTCAGTGTCACTAATCACTAGACAAATGCAAATTAAAACCACAATGAGAAACCACCTCATACCTGTCAGAATGGCCATCATCAACAAATCAACAAACAGCAAGTTCTGGTGAGGATATACTGTTGGTGTCAATGCAGACTGGTGCAGCCACTGTGGAGATACCTTAAAAAAAAAAAAGGATCTGCCTTCTGACCCAGCAATCCCACTTAGGAGAAGATATTCAGAGGAACCCAAAACACGAATTTGAAAAGAGATAAGCACCCCTGTGCTCATTGTAGCGTTATTTACAAGATAAGGAAGCAGCCCAAGTGCCCATCAGTAGAAGAGTGGATAAAACAACTATGGGACATTTACACAATGGAATACTACTCGGCCATAAAAAAAGAAGATTTTATCCTTTGCAACAGCATGGATGTACCTGGAGAACACTATGCTAAGTGAAATGAGCCAGACAGAGAAAGGCAAATACCTTATAATATCACTCATATGTGGAATCTAATGAACAAAGTTAACTAACAAGGAAAATAGAGACAGACTCATAGATGGAGAGCAGGCTGGCAGCTAAGGGGGGCAGGTGTGATGATTAGAGGGTGGAGGGACTGAGCAATAAGGAAACAGGACTCATGGACAGGGATAATAGTTGGTGATTGTGGGGAAGAGTATGGTATAAGGGGACTAAATGGTAACAGAAAAAATACAATAAAATTTTTTTAAAAAAGAAAGAAAATGAACAGTTTTCCTGCTTTTTCTTTATTAGGGTGTTTTCAGTTTCTGTTTCCTCTTATGAAACTATACATCTAGGAAGCCAAACATAGTGACTGGTACCTATACTGATGGCTGTATTATGAATTCAAGTTAATGGTTCTTAATAATATGAAGAATGGAAAGTATCTTCCACTTTTTGGAGTATTCTCAGAGAGAATTCATGGTACTATTTAGATTCTGTGAAAAAAACATCATGACTCTCTACAACTGGGCTGTGTATATGTAATGAAGCCAGCTCAGTAGAATGTCTCAATGACAGAAATCATTTGTTAGGGGGTGGCCAATGGCATTGGTAGTTTTGTCAGTAGTTATACATGTACTTATGGCTACTTATTTTCAAGTGTTACTGCTGTGGAATTGGAAGTGAAGCTGTGGGAAATGTATCTTCATGGATTCCAGATATTAGGAGAGTTATCATCCAATTCCAAATATCTGACCAAACTGCTCCAAATTGGTCTGAATGTTCCTCATTCATAGAGCTGTAGGTATGGAAAGAACAAGGAAGATCCTGTGATTCCAAGTAAATGAATGGAGTTGACTTGGCTAACTGTTTTCCTTCTTAAAGTTCATGGGAAGCAGACAGTTACTTTCAAAGTTCTTTTTAAAAAATTGTTGTTCAATTACAGTTTTCCCAATTTTCCTCCATTGTTCTCCCTTGCCCCACTCCCACAGTCAATCCCCACCCTGTTGTTCATGTCCATGGGTCTTTTATACTTGTTCCTTGATAAAACTATTCCCCTTCTTTCCCCCATTATCCCCCTCTCCACTCCCTTCTGGTCACTGTCAGTCTGTTTCTTACTTTAATGTCACTGGTTCTATTTTGCCATTTGTTTGTTTTTGTTCATTAGGTTTCACTTATAGGTGAGATCATATGGTATTTCTCTTTCACCACCTGGCTTATTTCACTCAGCATAATATTCTCCAGTTCCATCCATGCTATTGAGAAGTGTAGGAGTTTCTTCTTTTTTCCTGCTTTGTAATATTTCACTGTGTAAGTGTACCACAGTTTTTTTGACCCACTCATTTACTGATGGGCACTTAGGTTGTTCCCAGCACTTGGCTATTGTAAATAACATTGCTATGAACATTGGAGTTCACAGGTTCTTTTGAATTGGTGTTTCAGGATTCTTAGGGTATAATCCCAGCAGTGAGATCACTGGATCAAAAGGTAGTTTCATTTTTACTTTTTTGAGGAAATTCCATATGTTTTCCACAGTGGCTGCATCAGTCTGCATTCCCACCAATCTTTGTTTCATTTAGCATAGCCTTCACTTCTTCCCTTACTCGTTTGCCATACTTAAGCATATCTGTCAAGCCTGTGAGCATCTTTATCACCAGTGTTTTGAACTTTGCATCTGTTAGGTTGGGTTATCTCCTCATTTGTTAAGCTGGCTATCTCCTCATCACCGAGTTCTTCCACTGGAACCTTGATCTGTTCCCTCTTTTGGGCCATACTTCTCTGTCTCCTCATCTTGACAGGCTCCTGTGTTTGTTTGCCTCTGTGTCTTAAGTAGAGCTGTGACACCTGTTATGTTGTAAGGGTCGGAGCCTTAGGTATACATAAGTACAGGGCAACCTGTTTCACCACGTAGTGGTGCTGTGTGTGAGGGGAAGGGATCTGAGAGGGAACAATGCCACCTGCTCTGCACTTGCTCTTTTTCCAGGCACTCCTCCCACTTCCATATGGGACTGGTGCATCTCTACCTGTTGCCCTGGCCATTGTTACCAGTGTGGGTGGATCTGCGGACATTCTAGGACCATGGGGGCCTCTTAAACAAGATGACTCTGCTGAGAGACCAGCAGTTTCTGCCTCTGCCCCAGTCCTCACTGGTTGCAGAGTCAGAAGCAATGAGGCTTTATTGTCTCTGGCGCTGGGACCATAAGCTGCATGGTCTGGTCTGGGGCAGGAATGCTTCCCAGGTGTCCCTCCTGACTCTTTAAAATGTGTGACTGCTCTTTCTGCCACCACTGCCACTGCTGTTGCCACCACCACATCGCATCCTCTGCCTGAGCTCCACTCCTCCTACTTGTCTGGATGAGTATTTCTTCTTTATATCTTTGTTTGTTGGACTTCCATGCAGCTCAATTTTCTGGAACTTCTGGTTGTCTCTAGTTTTGAGGTAGTTGTATTCCTTCTTAGTTGTGGAGGGAGATGCAGCATGTCTGTCTATGCCTCCATCTTGGCCAGAAGTCCTAGCCTAGTATTTTTTGTACACAGCAGCAGAATAGTATAGTAGGCTAGGAAGTATAGATACTGAGTGATCATAAAACTAATATAAAATAAGAAAAACTTCTGAAAAGACTAAACAATCTCTAGAACTTATATTGTTCTGGAGGAAGAGTCATTTCATATTTTGGTTTCTTTCAGTTAGCATCCTTTATTTAGTCTTAAGTATCTCTATATTATGTATTTTTTTCTTACTTTATTTGCACTCACAACTCAGGTAAAATAAATTGGTAACATGGAACTACATAGGTGTTGTTTTTCTCTTGCCATGGCCAGTTTTAAATAATCAACACATAAAAGAACTCTACATACACATATCTTGATTTGAAAGGTGTCTTGAAGATTTACAACATGCTAAACTAGGGAAAAATTTGGGAATAATCAGCACAATACATTTAGTTCTGCATAATAATCAGTTATTCAGTCTCCACGGAAAAAAGAACAAAACCTTTTTCTCCTTTTTCACAATGTTTTACAACTTAAATAATTTAATAGAACAGTTGTTATATTTTTATTGCTAGCTTATAAAACTGGAACCATAAGTCCCTCTACCCAATATATTACCAAAAAGTGACACCGGAGAAGGGGAAGTGATGATTACTAAAACTGTAATTCAATCTTCAAGTTCTGAAGATGTTATAAAAATGGTTCCTGCTGTCCTTGCATATGGCAGATACTATCAGGATGCCTCAAATGAACTTTCTCTGGGTATTCAATCACCTCATTGGTATTATTTTATATACAATAAAATTTAAAATGGGACTTCACAATGCAGGTGCAACTGCGATTCAAGCCCAATGGTTCTTTTGTCAAATAGGGTTTTCTTTTATGAAGTTTCATTTTAGAATTAATTTTGATATCAATGCCTGTCACGCTGTGGAAATTGAGCTGAATCAAGTGAATCTATTCTTATTTGAACTGACTTGTAGGAAGTGGTAATTAGGAAAAATGCAGAGAATTTGTACTGTGCTAAGAAAAATTAGACTGGTCATGCTACATATTGTCAATCTGGTTAAAAGCATATAGGTGTGGTAAATAGTAACTTTCTATAAATGCCTATATTGTATATATATATATATATATATATATATATATATATATATATATATATTCAATTTTACCATTTTTCACACTGCCATATTAGTTGTCAGGAAATACTTTTAAAATTCTGACTAGTTCTAATTTTTTCTATGGTATCAAAGGTATGTAAATTAAGTAACAGAAATATCTGGTCAAGATGGTGGTGTAAATATATGAGGCTCACCCTTTACACAACCACATCAAAATTATAAGTAAAATATAGAACTGGGCTGCTGTGGCTCAGTGGATTGAGTGTCAGCCTGTGAACCAAGTGTCGCTGGTTCAATTCCCAGTCAGGGCACATGCCTGAGTTGCATGCCAGGTCCCCAGTTGGGGGCGCATGAGAGGCAACTACATGTTGATGTTTCTCTCCCTCTCTTTCTCCTTTTCCCTCTCTCTAAATACAAGTAAATAAAATAAAATAATAAATAAAATTGTAAGTAAAATATAGAACAACCAACAGCCAGAACCATTAGAAATTGAGCTGAATGGAAGTTTGACAACTATGGAATTAAAGAAACCACATCCATTGAGATCAGTAGAAGGGGCACAGATGCAGAACAGGCTGGTCTCTCACCCATGTGTGATGGATAAAAATTCAGGAGGCATATCTCAGGAGTGAAGAGTCCCAGGCACACACCAGGCCCCCCAGTCCCAGGTTCCAGTGCCAGGAAGATAAGTTCCCACAACTTCTGGCTGCAAAAACCAGGGGGGACTGAGTCAGTAGAAGAAACTGCTGGTAGAAACTGAAGTATTTGGCATCAGGTGAGCAAAGGTCATTGTCTCTTTTTTAAACCCTCCCCAAACAGAGCTGGCAGGCTGGTGCTGTATCTGAGACTCCATCACCCTGACTAACTCTGACCCATGTTGGAGATCCTCAGAGACTCCACCCCATGCAACTTACAAGCCCACCCAAGAAGCTTTTTCATATGAATATGCTGGTATTGGCTTATGTTTTACAACTTTCTAAATCCTATCAAACAAGCAACAGCTGGCCTAAGTGTAATTCAGGCCCAGCATTACCAGCATCCAGCTTAGACTCACAGCTTGGCTTTGCCTGGGAAACTCCAAGTCCAGCACAAGTAGCAGCTATCTCAGATTGCTTTATAGCTCAGGCAGGGTGACCCTGGGCAAAACACAAGTGGTGGCTACCCTTAGCTTGAACCACCCAGGAAACCCCAGGGTCAGCACACCCAGTGGACAGCTACAGACAAAGCTGGAGCACCACTGCCCTACTCCTAAACAGCTGATTGTCTGTGGAAGGTGGAGGCTGGTGGTCAGTGGTCACAGTCAATACTTGCAGCTGACTGGCCTGGGTAAATTTCTCCCATTTATCTGCCAACAGCAACCAAGGCTCAACTACAAGAGGAGGGTACACTTAGCCCACATAAAGGGTGCACCTTGAGTATCCAGCTTGGGTGATAGGGGAGGCTGTGCCATTGGACCTTATAGAACCCCTACTACATTAGGCCATACTACCAAGACAAGGAGTCAAAGAATACACAGAAACAAACAAATTGAGGAGGTAAAGAAATACGGCCCAAATGAAAAAATAGAACAAAACCCCAGGAAAAGAACTAAACAAAATGAGGATAGCCAACCTATCAGATACAGAGTTTGAAACAGTGGTGATAAGGATGCTCAGAGAAATGGTTGAGTATGGCCACAAAATAAAGGAAGAAGTGAAGGTTAGACAAAGTGAAATAAAGAAAAATATACAGGGAACCAACAATGATGGGAAGGAAGCCAGGATTCAAATAAATGATTTGGAACAAAAGGAGGAAATAAACAGTCAACCAGTACAGAATGAGGAACAAGAATTGAAAAAAATGAGGAGAGCATTAGGAACCTCTGGCACAATTTTAAACGTACCAGCATCTGAATCATAGGGGTACCCAAAGGAGAAGAGAAAGAGCAAGAAATTAAAAACTTATTTGATAAAATAATAAAATAAAACTTCCCTAATTTGGTGAAGGAAATAGACATACATGTAAGTCTGGGAAGCACAGAGTTCCAAATAAGATGGACACAAAGAGGAGCAGACCAAGACACATCATAATTAAATGGCCAAATATTAAAGATAAAGAGATAATCTTAAAAGCAGCATGGGGAAAGAAGAGAGTTACCCACAAAGGAATTCCCATAAGACTGTCAGCTGATTTCTCAAAAGAAACTTTAAAGGCAAGAACAGGCTGGCAAGAAGTATTCAAAGTGATGAAAAGCAAGGACTTACAACCTAGATTATTTTATCCAGCAAAGCTATCATTTAGAATGGAAGAGCAGATAAAGTACTTCCAATTCTAAATGATAAGGTAAAGCTAAAAGAGTTCATCATCACCAAGCCATTATTACATGAAATGTTAAAGGGGCTTATTTAGAAAAAAAGAAGATAAAAACTATGAATCTTAAAATGACAACAAATTCACAACTATCAAGAAGTGAATCTAAAAATCAAAACAGACTAAGCAAACAACTAGAACAGGAATAGAATCATAGGTATGGGGATCATTTGGAGGGTTATCAGCTGGGAGGGGGAAGAGGGAGAATGGGGGTTATGGTGCAGGGATCAAGAAACATAATTGGTAGAACAAAGTAGACAGAATGATGTTAAAAATAGTATAGAAAAGGGTGAGGCAAAAGAACATACATGCCTGACCCATAGACATGAACTAAGAGGGGAGGGATTGCTGGAGGTATGTTTGGTACCAGGCAGAGTGGGGCAAATGGAAATAAATTGGTACAATGTACAGCATAATCAATAAAATATACCGTATTTTTCACTCCATCAGATGCACTTTTTTCCCCAGAAAAGTGGGGGAAAAATGTCTCTGTATCTTATGAAGTGAATATGCCATCACAGACTGTGTGATGTGTATTACCTGACCTGTCAATTGTGGCGACAGCTGTTAGAAGAGGAAGTGGTGGGCCTGCGCGAAACCCCTGGCAATGCTTAAATGTCCCACTTTACTGCTGAATCTTAGGGTGTCTGGTCAGTATGAAGATAGTGAAGAAAGTGATATCAATGATTGTGAGCAACTGAGCTTCATAAATTCTGATACTAGTGATGATGAGTTCTTGGGGTTCCCAGAAAACTAGGAGCATACTTGAACCTTAAAGTCTCTCCTCATTTGTTAATGACAGTGATGACGGTTCTTAATATTGCTGTTGACTGCTGTTCACTTTATGTGATTGAAATATTATTCTGTTATATTTTATTAAATATTTTAGTACACCATTTGGTTCAGAATATTTTTCTTGTTTTCCTCCTCTAAACCTAGCTGCATCTTATAGTCAGGTGCATCTTATAGTATGAAAACTACGGTACTTAAAAAATTAAATAACAGATTCATGTACAGTAGTCCCTCTCTATATCATGGTTCACTTATCACGGCCTCACTGTATTGTGGAATTTAAAAAAATATTATATTTAATTATTTATCATGGATTTTCCTCTATATTGTGGGATTTTGCAGTAATTATACATATGTTGTTAAAGTTACATAGGTTTAAGAGTGTAGAATATGTTTAAGAACATAAACAGTGTTTATAAAAGCATGGAAAAGGTTAATAAGGGACTGGGAACGGTTTATAACTGTGTGGAAAATGTTTATAAAGCCTTAAAATACATATACAAATACTAAAATAAATGTAAGGTTACTACTTTGCAGATTTTCATCTATCGTGGGGGGATCTAGAACATAATACCCATGGTAAGTGAGGGAATACTGTAGTGTTTATGAATAACAATGTTCCACATAACTTAGGACTCTATATGGAAGGAAATGTATTCCTTTTAGATAAAGAGGTGATTAATTATTGTTAAATTCTTCCAATTCTCATTCAGTTGATATGTCACATCTGTACTGACTTCAGTCTAGGATAAAGAAGCATCAAATTCCCCCAAAACCTCTTTTTTAATATGTCTAACATGCAGTAATCTACTGATGATGTTGCAGATAAAAATTAAGAATTGTTATTGTTCTGTTATGATGTCACTGCCTTCTGCATGAAGGCACTGTGGCAACACTTTACAAACTTCTTTTGAACACTTCCCAGGATAAGAATAAATTTTGTCTTGAGGGAGATGGAAGGACTGAATTTTCATAACATGGCTGCTGAGGGATCTACATACGTATTTGGAAAGTGAAATTTTCCATTTATTCCCGCAGCCTGAGAGAGTGCAGGCAGCATCGTGTGAGTTTCTGCATTTTGTCTCTCAGCCAATGTCACTCTGACCCATTCCACAAGGGGTGAAAGGTCACAGACCCCATGTGAGTGGTGTTTAATTCTCACCACAACAGAGGCTGCTAATTACATAACATTAGGGTGAATTATGGTGATTATAGCAGGCTGGACTGGAGAGATTAAACATTAACAACAGCACAACTACAGCTCTGAGGTGGTGGTGAAAAGGTGGTGCTTTCACGACCCTGTGGTAATGGCTTTGATTGGGATTCGGGAAACTTTGGTGAAAGACACCTTGCCCCTTCCAGGTTAGCTTTTTCTAAACCACCTTTATAATAAGGAGGGAGACAATTACCCATTTGAACAGTTCCTAGTAATAGAAGGGCTCAGAACATTCTCCCCAGCATGCTGAAGTCCCGTTAGTTTGCATAGTAAAAATGTATTTCAGAGCCACTGCTTTTTAGCAGGTTCCCAGTTTTACAGCTGTTAGCTTCTGCACACTACATGAATTTTTAATTTTTTTGGTCTCATTTAATTCTTCTACATATGTAACCTTTGGAATAGATTTCATTTTCTGTAGGAAAAATTGAGGCATAATAAAGAAGAAGCTTATTGCTAGGTGCTTTTAAGTTTAAGAAAAATTGCTTACATATTTTAAAATCAGAATAAGTCTGGCACTAGATATAGAGTGAAGAGCAGCTAACTTGTATAGTTAGTCTCTGGTGTGGGGTAGTTTGCTTTCCATGTTTTAGGGCACAAAATGCATAATAGTGCCCACAAGGTTGAAATGCTCTGCAATGTGAGTTGTTTTCCTGAACCAAGAGAGGCAGAGATATCTTAAAGGCCAAAAAGTGTAAGAAGTTGAGCCACTGTCAGCCCCAAAGTTTAGCTTTGAGGATGGTTTTTGAGAAGGACATATTAACTGGCCTCCTCAAATATAGAAATGAAGATGAACTTTGTATGTATATATTTAAATACACACACACATATATGTATGTATACGTATATACATACATATATGTGTGTGTGTTTATATATATATATGTAAAGTCACCAGTCATATTTATAAACTAAAGGTAGCACACTGAATTTTACCAGGAAGTCAAAAAGTAGTCCTGGTTGAAGTGGTACATATATTCTGTGTTAAATAATGCTATAAGCAAATAGTCTCATATGTTTCAGCTAAGATATCTAAGTTTTAAATATTTTTTTCTCTTAAAATATGGCGCAATGATGCAAGGTGAAGGAAATGCAGGTGGCAAAATCTACAACAAAACCGGAATCATGAAAAAAAAGTTCAAAACTCATTGGCATAGCTCAATAGAAGCAGCACCAAGGGCTTTTAAAAATATTATGTTGTCAAGCCCAGACGCTATGAAGTTGTAATAATTTCAAACTAGAGTCCAGGCAACTTATCTTGTACAGCAGTATCCCACCTATTCTGGCTGGTTAGGTGGGGCAGTTTTAGGGTAAAAAGTGCTGGAGCAGTAAGTTCATGTTAAACTTCCAGCTGACATGAAAATACTTATATTGAAAAGTTACATAACTACTTGAGCAAGTGGCTCATTAAATTGCATACATTTTTATCTGAGTCCTGAACCACAAGAGGTAGTGATGATAGTAACATAATAATAACCAAAACTACCATTATTTACTCTGTGCAGGCATTGTCCTAGGAGCATTAGATGCATTATCTCCTTACAACACCCAGAGGCTGCATTTTGTTATCATCTCTATTTTAGAGATGAAGAAATAAGTAAAATAACCAGGCTTCCTAAATTGGTGACAATCTGGGCTCTACTGAGTTTCAGAAACACTCCGGGACAACAAATTGAATCATCCTACTCTTCTGTGATTATTGGCTCTTAGCAGCTGCTGCAGCTTTAGGAATCAATACAGTGCACAAGTGCTATAAACGTGCCTCTTAATAAGTTAATAAAACAGAGATATTCTCATTGCTTCTCCATCAAAGTTTCAGGGAAAAATGAGAGTATTAAATGCAGTAGGATAAGGAAGATCTGCTCCATTTACTCTGCAATGATAATCTTTTACAAAAGAGGATTTTTTATTATTAATTCTTTGCCTTCTGGGAATATTATAATTTTCTAGAATATAGAAATGCCTTAAGCACAGTAATTTGCTGAGCTAGACTGAATCTCAAAATGTTTCAAATGAACTGATAAACAACTGCATAATTAGCCATTATTAGATCAAGTCTGTATTTTACTGATATCCAGATGAACAAACCAATGAATAGGCAAATTGTAGATATAGTTTTAAAAGCTAAGAGCCTGTGTTATAGTTTTACATGCTTTATAACTTGTCCTTTAAAAAATTAAAAATCATGTTTCATTTACCTTTTAAGGAAAAAAAAGTACATTAGTCTATCAAATAAATCCTTAGAGGCTTAATCATTAAACACATGCTTCCATGTACAAATAATGAAGGATTTGTGTGTTGAATGCAACTAATGCTTGAAAAATGAATGGTGGGATTTTTCTTTTCAATTAAAATTTGCCTCAAATCTATTGCTTGCCTGGGTAATGCTTTTTCATCCCCCCTTTGAGTTCTGGTTCAAGTGCAGAGTACAAAATACATTTGGCCCTGATTATGACAATAACAGATTTTGCATGCTCAAGTCAGAAAAGAAAAATACAATCAGTTTTTATGCTTAAACACACATACCATATTCAAATGGCTAACTTCCAGTCTAAACTGTATCCATGTTACAGTTAAACCTCTCTTTCCTCTCATTTTTCATTTTTTAAGAACTTGACACTGGATCATAAAATGTTGCTCTGGGCTGGAATTCGTCATGCAGAGTTACAGCCTCCGAGTAAGGGCTTTTGGGGGTTTTGAAAAATATAATATGAAAATCAGCTCAGAAGTTTTGAGGATCAAGTAAAAGAGAAATTTATAGACAGAAAAAGTTTCTAAGCAGGTTTAATTTAAACAAAATTATAGTTTATGCTCTGAATTCAGGGGCCACAAAGCAAAATATGTAAAAGTGTTGAATCATCTTTGAACAGCTAAAGAACTGCAGCAGCGAGTTTCCTGAAGATCTCTACAATTAGAGTTCACATTTTACCTTAAGTGATTTTGATGTCTTCCTGTTTGGGGGGCAGACCAGAGAATTTCTTGAAGTTCCTTTCAGATCAATGATTCTGAGATTTATAGGCATCAGTATTTCAGATGCCAATAACAAATGGTAAATTGACTATTTGAAACTGTCAGGGGTACAAGGCCATGCTGTGAGCTAGCTTGAGAATGGATTTATTGTTGAATTTTAAAAGTATTTTGACCTTTGATGATTTTACCAGCCTCCAAAATTTCTATACCATTCTTATGCTTCCCATTACAACCAGTCTCCCATTGATGCCAACTAGGAGCTTTAGGTACAAATTTTATTGTTGTTGGGTTCATGTCCTGCTTTTATTACAATGATTATTTATCCATAGTAGGATTTTTTAAACTTCAGAATTAATTTATTACAGATCTTGGATCCCTGTTAATGTTCTTATGTTTACATTTCTTCTACTAGTGCTTTGATTTTGTAAATGACATGCATTTTATTTACGTATTTACATGGTTCTAGAAATAGACCATTTATATTCCTAGAATTAAAGTAGTTAAGGCTAAGTGGACTACAAACTCATAGATGAGTGCCAATTTCTTTTTCCAAGGGTATTTCAGTTGAACCCAAGTCACAATGAGAAAAGAAGACTTTTGGTTCCTAAGGTATCAGCATAATCGCTTCGGTGTTTTCAACTATTTTATAATGTTCTGACTTTGTCAAGAACATTTTGCCATTGTGTATTTGATAGGAAAATCTTATCAGTCTGGTTTATAACATTTTGTACAATACTTAACTCATAAAAATGACATGAGTATTCTCCAAAGTCCACAATACTTTATTAGGATTTTATTAATGGGCATTTTAAAGACATTCCTTCCCTAAAAGGGAAATTATATTTGGTTCAGAATAAATGAAGCTATACACTTAAAGATATGAGCAGATTTAAAGCTTTGAAGCAAAGACACTTATGCAGATTTTAAATTTTTGAGCAATATATCACACTATCATAGCCCCAGAAAAAGAACATTACTTCTAATTTGATTATGCTATCACAACATATCAATCTGGTCATTACTGGCTGGAGTGCAATGCATAAATAAAATAAGTTGGGAAAAAAGTTTTTTAAAAATTTAAAAATATTTTTTAAAATTTATTTTTAGAGAGAGGGGAAGGGAGGAAAAAAGAGAGGAAGAGGAACATCAGTCAGTTGCCTCTCATACATGCCTCATCCAGGGACCAAACCCAAAACTCAGGCACGTGCCCTGACTGGCAATTGAACTGGTGACCTTTCACTTTGCAGGATGTCACTCAACCAACTGAGCCACACTGGTAAGGGCAGGGGAAAAGTTTTACTAAGTTTTATTTTAATTCCCTGATTTTCCTGCAATTATTATCACTGATATTATTGTACTAAAGAAATTACAGTTTTGCTGATAATAAGAGATACTCAAAATAACTTGGCATTTGATTCCTATACAAATTTGGTGGTCAAAAGTTATTTCTCACAAGTGTGTTTAATGGATATTAAATATTTGAGTCAGGCTTTTGATCTGAAAGGATTTTGAAAAACCTTTATGGTGGACAATATCTGTATTGTTACATTAAAATTCTCAGGAAACCAACTGGAAATACTATTGGCAGTGTAATAATCAAAGGAGGATAAAGATCCTCAACAATTTAAGTAAGTTATTTCCTTTCAAATGTGGGCATAAAAGCAGTGTAAAATAAAATACAAAGTCAAAAGTTAATGGACCATGATCATAACTGTCATTTATACCTGACAGTATGAAGGAATAGGTAAAAACAACAGGCAAAGGGAAATGTGAACCTAAATTCTGATGAACAAATTTCACAGTGGATAATTCTTCTGCTTTTGGGTTTCTGCCATCAAAATGCAGTTAATAATTAAGAATCAGAGGTCATAAATCACCAAGAAAAATTAATGGACAGCTTCCAGAAGAGAAGAGCACATATGGCTATAGACATCCTAGACTATCAACAATGGAATTTTTGCAAGATGTTTGCACAAGCAAATAAGAGCTATTAAAGGGTAGGTACAATTTTTGTTTTAATTATTTTACTAAAACAAGTAATGAGAATAATTAATTATTTGCAGGTAAGTTTAACTACCATCATACTAACTCCATTAGTTCTGTTACAATATTTGGGTTGAAGTAGCACAGTTCCTCAAAAATAAGCAGAATTACCATATGACCCAGTAATTCTACTTCTGGGTATATAACCTAAAGAATGGAAAGCAGAGACTCAAACATATATTCATTCACCAATGTTCACAGCAACATTATTTACAATAGCCAAAAAGTGGAAACAACTCCAATGTCCATCAATGGATGAATGAATAAACAGAATGTGGCATATACATGCAGTGAAATATTATTTGGTCTTAAAAAGAAATGAAATTTTGATACGTGCTACAGTATGGATGGATTTTGAAGATATTAAGTGAATAAGCCACACACAGATAAATACTGTATGATTTCATTTATATGAGGCATCTGTAGAAGTCAAATTTATAGTAACAAAAATAGAACAGTGCTTAACAAGAGTTGAGAGAAGAAGAAATGGAGTTTTATTGTTTAATGGAATCAGAGTTTCAGATTGGGATGATGAAAAATTTTCAGAAACGGATTAAAGGTGATGGTTGCCCAACAATGGGAATGCACTTGATGCCACTGAGCTATACATTGACAGATGTTTGAAATCACAAATTTTGTTATATTTTACCCAAATAAAAAATATTGTAGGATATATTCACATTGAGTAACAAAATTCCTGTCTATTCACATTGAGTAACAAAATTCCTGTCATATTCAAGCATCTGAAACAGTGTGGTAGACCCTTGACAATTAAAAAGATAGATTTGGAGACCTTTGTGAATCCCCAGTTTTGTATGTTTGTTCTGACTTTATTCTGACTTCTGGCTTGCACCCCAGTTACTTTTCCAGTGATAGTTCTTTCTGGTACTTATCCTCCTAAAACCAAGAAAACAAATTCAATTTTCAGCTTACACTGACTTCTCTTCTCCATGGTGTACAAATATGGCATCAGTTGAGACATGAAACTTCTCCCAGAAATGATTTTCTTTTGTTTTGTATAGAAGTTCTGTGAATTCTTTCATGTTACATATCTGATCCACTATCAAATTTAGTGTTCCACTCTTTAATCTACATATTGAAAACTTCTATTTTCTAGCTAAGAAACATTGCTTCCTCAAATTACTTTGCTTTTTATTTATTTCTATCAACAGCTCTAGCAGTTGACCTTCTTTTCTGAGTAGTTTTTTTCCCCATAAATCTTCATGATAGTTACTGTTGAAAAGGAAAAAAAAAAAAAAACAGCTGAATAGTAATAAAAGTGCTAGATGGTGAGATATGAATAATGGACAGTCAAGTAGTTTCATTCACTTGTTAATGGACACTTCTTAAAAGTATTTTTGATTCCAAATATTGGTTCAGAAAATCTGTAAATTGCTATGTAAATGGTTCATACTTATAAAGTTCTAAGAAAAGTGTCTGACACAGTAAACATTACATAAGTTTTAAATTAAAAATTACACGTTGTGTATTTTGGTGTGTCAAAATCAATATATAAAGATCATCAGAGCTGAAAAATACCTAAGAAGTCAATTGCTGGACAGAGAAGGAAGAGCTACCTTATTAATATGCAAATTAGGAGGTTTTCCTGGCCAGAAATATAAGGGCTAGAGGTAGGGCAAAAGGAGGAAGTAAAACAAATAAGGCAAGATTATGAATTCAGGCTTCTGATTTTCCCTTGAGGTGAATTAAATTTTCTTATAAATGATATGTTTCAGGTTGCATAGCATCCTTATGAAAAACCTGGTTTTAAACAAGTCTGTTGAGTTAGTTTCGTAAGATTCCAGCAGGCTTAGATTCATTCAATGGATAGCTGAAGCTTATGGGAATACTTGAAACCTAGCAGGTTTCTTATAACAGAAGTCACTAGAGAACAGTAAAAATCATTAACATCTAATCTATGCTTGCTGAGGATCTATGCATTTTTTTCAATTAAATAATGATGGGTTACAATGGAAAGTAGGTTTATAGATGTTTTAAAAAGTATTTACTTTTAGAAGCTTTCCATGGGTGTTCCTGAAATCAGCTCTATCACTTGACTGACTTGTATAATTTAAAAATTCCCTTGTAAGAGAAGTTCATGAAATCTTAGAAAGAGTAGAATCTACTAAGTGGGCAAAGAGTAATGTAACTGCAGCAGTGTTGTGAGGGTTTACTGCTCTTTCTCTGGGAGCACTGCATATAAAGTCTGGTGTTCCGTCTATCCTGCATTCCCATTGTATTGACATTCCCCAGCTTTACTTCAGCTCTCTAAGCTAGTGCCTGTCTAGAGTAGATACTAGTTGAACAAATAAACCAATAAATAAATAAACTGGCAAGAAAGATGGCACCGATTTTCCTCCCCTTGACTCAACGTTCAATAGTAGAGCTGACCTCTTTGTTGCTCTAAGACTAGAAACAAAAAATTGTATTCTTTTTTATTTTATTTTATTTTTTATGGATGATGTTGTGAGTTTCACCTGAGTTTCATATAGGGATGTTTCCATAATTAGAGAAGCCACAAAATATAAAATTACTTTAACGGGAGATTTGGGGAAAAAGACCACCAAAAAAGTTGGAACGGTTAAAGAAAAAACTTTATTGGAATAAGGTATATCTTATAGAAGGATGGCTTCTATGGGGAACAGAAAATGAATAAACTGTTTTGCCAGCTTCTTATGCATGCAAGGATAGATTTTAAAAATATTATCTTTAGGAACATAATAAGTAAAACTACAGAGATGAAAACATCGTATTTTATTAATTTAATTTAAAATTTTTGAGAGTGACGTTATATTCCCATTAAAAAATGTTTCCATTTTGAGCTTGAGGAAATAGCAAGTTTGTCTTTGCCACAAGGTAAGTGGTTCTTACAGTTATAGCCATTAGAAATTCCACCATCAATCCTGAATGGGCAAATATTATCTGAAATAGCTCTTTCACAGTGATTATTATGAAATTTACATATCTTCTGTTGATCTACTGCTTTATTTATCTCATGTTAAAAGATCTTTAAAATCTTTCTATCATTAATGGACAAATTCCATTTTACAGATACCTCCTTTAGTTGCCAAGAATAATTCTGATTTGATTAAAGGATAACCATTTAAGACCACTAATTCACATATTAAATGCTTAGGATTGTATATTGTTAAAGATCTTACATCTCCAGACCCATTATCTTTTTTCTCTTGATAGAAGACAATAAACGAGAGGCTCAAATGTGGATAGGTCTTCTTTACTCGAGACCAAAGAAAAAGAGGGCTACAAAAATAAGTGTGTAGTTTAAGGAATCCTTCCAGAGGATGTTTAGGGACATGTAGCTAGTATGAAATCACAAAATATAAAACTATTTGATAAGGAGGAAAATTTCTTATAAGACAATTCTTGGATGATTATGATATTTAATGAGTATTTAAGAAAGCAAAGATGACAAAATATTTCTTATATCTATAAAGTATTTCTTAGGATAACAGTTAATTTGTTATTATCTCCATAGTAGCTATTTTCTATGTGATTAAGACCATATATAGACCTTATTTGTTTTCACAAGAAGCAATAAATATTGGAGAGGCAGAAAGAGAAATATGTAGATAGTAAACCCCATGAAGTCAGGGATCTAATTAATCTCACTTCCTATCCTCAATGACTGAAGTTCATCTTGACAAATGTAGTTAATCAATAAATCCTTGCTAAATGAATAACTCAGATCAATACATGTCCAATTTTCTAATCTCAGTGGATAATCTACAACCTATAAAAGTGCTGTGTTCCAAAAGAACTTTGAGGAAGACTGTTTGCAACTTAAAATATATTTCCCCATAGAAAAAGTTATTACGGATGGTATGGGGTTGGCAGGCCAGCTCATGAAAGTCACTTATCTATAATGTAGCAGAAATATTATACATTTGAAATGAACAAGTAGCAGGAAAAAAATACTGCAGCCGTAAAACCAAAGAGAGAAATAATAAAATTGAATAAAAACTTAAAATTTTCTTGTCTCTCAGTGCTTGACAAGAAGCAGATTTTCATATGAGAAAATGAAGAGATGTATGGAAATTTTGATGGAGAGGCTTATATTCTCAAGGAATTTAGAGGCTGATGGCTTTTTAAAAATATGTAAGAATTCACCTTCAAAACATAATTCTACTTATTCATGATAAAAATCTTTGAATAACACTATTTTAACTCTTATCAGCTAAGATTAAAGTGTTTTTTTTATTAAAAAATGGAATGGTATAAAGGGGAAAAGAAACAAGTAATAAAGAAAAACAAGTGCACAACAACAAAGATGAAAATATTAATCTGGCATTCCCTGTGCTCTGGACATTGAGAATACAAGAATGAATAAAAGTCCCTGCCCTCAAGAAACTTCAAGCATAGCAAAGTGAATCAAACTCATAAACCACTAAGTGCAACAACTGTGGTAAAGACTGAAAAAGGTAACTACCAGGTGATAATGTGGCCAAAAAAAGGAAGGTGGCCAGAGCATCCTGGGGGCATCAACAAAGGTTTGTGGTGACTCCTGAAAAGAGCAGGTAGTTTTGCAGGCAGATAGAGAGAGCAAGAACAATCCAGGCTCAGAGAACTGTGTGAGCAATTGAAAGTGGGCAGAGTGCAGAGGCTGATGGGAGAGAAGGAAGGCTCTGGAGATGGGAATGGAAGAAGGGCTTCTGTGGTCCCCGGGAAAAGCATCCCGACTTACCCTACAGATGACTGGAAATCTAAGGAGGGTTGTAAGCAAGAGAATAACGTGATCAAAAGAGGATTTTAGAAAAATCACTCTGGCAGCATTATGGACGATGAATTGGAGGTGTGAAATACCGGTGCCAAGGAGACCTGTTAGAAAACTGCAAAAGAATGAAAGCTTGGAGTAAATAGCAGGGCTAAATATAGAGAGCCAGGAGAATCATTTGATCTGTTCTCATTTTTATGGAGGGCCTCAAACTTAAGACTCTTGATATTGTCTCCTAATGAGGTTATCTACATTGTCACTGAGATTTATTGTCATGGTCAAACTTTTAACATATGCCACAGCCCTGGCTGGTATGGCTCAGTGTATTGAGCACCGGGCTGTGAACCAGAGGGCTGCTGGTTCGATTCCCAGTCAAGGCACATGCCTGAGTTGCAGGCCATGGCCCCAGTTGGGAGTGAGCTAGAGGTAACCACACACTGTTTCTCTCCCTCTCTTTCTCTCTCCCTTCCCCTCTCTCTGGAAGTAAGTAAAATATTTAGGGAAAAAAATGCCACAAGTTTTATAAACTTGTTTTAATATTTCTTAAATTCTTAAAAGACTGGGAGCCACTATAAATGGGAGGGATCTGAGTCCCTCTGAATCCCAGAGAAGCCTACTAAGCTGCTGTATGCCATCTGTGCACAGTCTTCTTGAAGACAGAGAACGGGAGGGACAGAGAACAGATGTGAGCTGGCACCAATTTAGTTTTGCTGCGGTGGGGTAAGGAGTGTGCATCCAGTTACTCACAAGTTGTTGATATTTGCAGGATGGGTGTTCATAGCTTGGGAGTGCCTAAACTATTATTAAATAATTCTTTATTTATCTACTGATAACACAGATGAAAGACCCAGATTTGAAATATTTAATAAAAGGTATTATGCTTCTCTAAATTACTCTACATTTTTCTGTCATAGAGATTGATTGAGAAATGACCTAGAGTTTAGTTTTTAAACTAAATTATTGAAAGTGACTTATTTATTTTATATTTATTATGTCTCTGGTGCTATACTTCTTTATGCCTTACAAAAAGCACTATAACCTTCTGCAAATAAACAAACAACAATAACAACAACAAAAACCCAAAGGAGAAGAAGAAGTTGTTTGTAATTGTTGACTACAACAAGTGAGATTTACTTTTACTTCTGCTTTCTCAACATATTTGATTAGCTATCATTGAAAGGGAAACTAGGTGTGAGGCAAAGCTAGTTAGGGGCTATTTATTTTCAGGTAATTGTAGCATAGCAACCCTGAGGAATAAATGTAAATATTAACACAGTACATTTAAAAAGGGTTGAATTTTGAAGTTTTTTACAACATTCATTTACTAAATGCAATTGGTTATTAGCACTTTGCTAAAAGATTAAAATATACTTAAACTAAAAGTATTATTTATCATTCACAAAAATTTATAAATCTAACATTTATAAAAATAAAAACACCCCTTCGGAACCAAGTGGCATGGTTTTAAGGTCAAACTTGAGTGGAATAAAATGTCACAATTTAGTTTTGTATGAATTCAAACTCTAAATAAATCTAATTTATGCCTTGTGATCTCAGTTGTCCTTGACACACAAAAAATCCACAAAACACATCTCTCTTCAGAAAGAAAACAGGTTTTCCTTCAAGTGTATCACTAGAACTTTATCCACGTGGGAGAAAGCAATAAAAAATGATAGAAGTATTAAAAGTATTAAGATGAAAGAGAGGGTCTTCATATTTTTAAAGTTAGCCATTTCACAACTAGCCAAGGACACAGGAAGCTTTCTTTTTTGGAACATTTGAGTAGACGTTTATGTCCAATGCTCTGAGCCTCTGGGTAAGGATCACTTCTTCCCCTTTCTCTGCTTCTGCATTGGACATACCCACGATAGCCTGATGATTCTGGAAATCAAGACTTCTAACTTGAGGTATGTTTACATGCCTCCCGGTCCAGGTGTTTAATGATCCGAGTAGCGAGCTGGACTCGCTGGTGCCAACAGTCTCTGACTGCTCAGGCCTCAGGATCTTAAAGACATCCTGTGATTTAAAAAGAATCTTGCTGAGTACTCCATCTTCCCTGATGTTGATAAGGAAATCAAACAAAACTAAATTCAAATGGCGTTTAACCTTAATTGCTTTCTGAACAGTGCATTCATTCCTTCACCTTAAGAGTAAGTGATTGGATTTCTGTTTTCCTGTTTTTCTGTCTATGAATGTTATATAGACTTGTTTGTCAGGAAGCGTTTGCTTCAGTTGACCTTTTAAGCTTCCTCTGTTGTAAGTTTCAAGTACATTGTAAACATTCCTGGACCCTCCCTGTTAATTAGCATATCTGCAAAATCCAATAAAAGGAAGGTGCTTGTGCTACTCAGGGCTGATGGTCTGAGCGAGCCACAGTCCTCCGAGCATACTGGCCATTCATCCTGCTTGCTGGAATTATCTCAGCGTCCCCGACCATATTCAACACTACAGCCTGACACTGAGGGGGATCAAGCAAAAAAAGCCACTGGCTGTGTACCGGTTAGTGCTGTTGGCCTGAGGCAGTCTGAGGATCTCTGAAAGGAGTCGCTTTATTTTCTTTTTAGTGCTGGATCAACTTGAGCAAGGATTTGATATTAAAGCATGATTATATCATGCAGAGATAAGGTTGTACACAAATATTTATTGACTGAATGCATAAATAACCTCAAGATTCTTCTTGCAAGATTTGAATTGGGATTGTTCAGTAGTAATTATTAGCATGCTTTGAAGAGTTTAACCTATTTCCCTCATCAGGTGTCAGTTTCTTGACCTAGAATTCCTATATGAAAAATGCCCTAGAAGGGTCATCTATAAAACAAAAAACTCCATGAAGCAAATTCTGGCCCTCTTTTTATGTTTAAATATGTTCTCTTCGTTGGTGTCTTGGCTTCACTAGACATGTTGTAAGGAGTTAGGGGTGGGTAAATTGTCACTGTCAGAAATTCTGGTACTTAGCTTTTGGCTGTTTTTGAAAAGACAGACTCATAGCTCCCTCAATAGGAACAATGAAGCAATTAGTTATTGTATCCTGCACTCACTAATGTGTGACCCAAATTTGTCAGCATAAGTTTCAAACAGTATTTTCACTTTTCCTTCTTTCTTTCATTCTTTCTTTCTTTCTTTCTTTCTTTCTTTCTTTCTTTCTTTCTTTCTTTCTTTCTTTCTGTTGAATATATTTTTAATGGAATAAAGTGTCAAGTAATCACAATAATGAAAGCTTTCACTGATATTATAATTTACAAAATGATGTGAGTTTTAAATATTATTAAATGCGTGAAAAATGTCTTGTAACAGCTGCCTATTAGCTATCATTGATTAGTAAATTTTCAAACATCAAACACATTTATTAACTCTTCCTGAGAGAAATTTCAGAGAAATATAGCATAAATGTGGTTTGATATTTTGTCAACATAAATTTAAAAGATCTATCTACAAGAGTAAACCTTTAAAGTCTTTCTATGTTTTTAAGGGATGAAACAACAAAAATATGTGGGGAAGGCACATATAGTACATTTTCTTATTTCTTGGTCTTGGCAGTGTTTATGAAAGTTTTGGGGATATTTTAAATAAGCCATAAGAATTCTTTGATGAATAGAGATTTTTTTTTAGAACTGGTTGCAATCTAGTCATTGGTTTCTTAGGAATCTGCTTTAAAAAAAACTTGGGCCAACATTACTTCTTGTTCAACTTAGAGGAAAAAAACAGAAAGGTTTTATATGCAGAAAAATGTATTCTCTTAATATAGCATTGCTTTTACTTTTGCAGCAGACTTAAATTTTAAAAAAGTCAGAACTTCCCAAATGGATGCAGTGAAACAAGCAGTCTCATGAGTGTAGTTGTAGATATGTTCTAATACTGCTTCTATCAGCTGGCCTTTTATTTCTTGTTTCACTTGATAGTGATTAATTGAAAATTGAGAAGAGGAACTAGGTATTTTATGACAATTATTTTACAAGTATATATTGAACATCAACCTATCATGGTGGGAAGAGTTAATTCACTTTTAGGTATTCAACTCAAGGGTATTTTAAATGCCAGGTTCCTCATAACACAAAAGTACAGGGGTTAACAAATGCCAAAAAATAGTCCCATGTTTTAAGATTTCTTCTCATGAGTAGCAATCACTGGCCTTGGTCCATCTTTATATAAAAAGGTAAATTTGATTCTCAGCATGGATTCTAGATTATACAGCCTAAGAATTATGGATAAAATTTGAACTATGGAAAACTGAATACTTTTCTAAAATGTTACTATTTATTGGAGACATTTGCATTCAGATTTTTACCCAAATTAGATCTCTGGCATTCCTTTCTTGCTTCTACCATTGCTCCAATGTTATATCTGCTTCATGCCTAAGAGGAAGCCAATTTCAAGGATCTATTACACGAAGAGCTACTTACTGAGACATATGTAATGCTTTTATTATGAAATAAACAGGAGTAACATGCCTTTAACATAGGTTTTGACAATAAGGAACAAGACTTATTTGTCTTTAGCACTCTCACACTATGGAATGCAGTGACAATACCTTTGCTATTTATGATAGCGCAGTACCTTCCATGGTTTGGGAAATACACAATTTTCTTAGCTTAGTCTCACATTTTACCTTTCACATGTTTTTAAATTGTCACCCCAAAGATGAAAGTCTATTGCCTTATATGTTTTTTAAGTGATAAGGCCTTTTCATAATGATGTGCAAGTCTCCTACATTCTCTCTGTCTCCTAGGTTGGAAATAGTCATTGTGACTCTTTCCCCTACTTCACAAAATTCTGGCAACTTGACTTTAACTAATTCCCTCAAATATAGATACTATTTCATGTCTTTCATCATCTTATCTCTTCTAGGGCAGTCATTCTCAAACATTAGTGTACACAGAAAAACAAACAGGAAACTCATAGCATTCAGATACTTCATCCCAGTCTTAGATAACTCAGTAAGTCTTAAGAAAGACACAGGAGACAATACCAGGCCTTTCCAGAAGGTATCCAGCCATGTAATATGAAAAACAGAGACATTTGTTGAAGAAGATACAGGATAGAGGAAGCATTGTACATAGGACAGTGATGCCTTAATCCCCTTCAAAGTAGGCATGTAGGGACCTCACACAGTTCTTCCAACTGCCATCATTTGTTCCATCATATTTACCTGAATCTCATTGATAGTCTGAAATCTCTTCCCTTTCAAGGGTGACTTTAGTTTGGGAAAAGGTGGAAGTCACAGGGTGCCAAATTTGGGCTGTAAGTGTGCAGTCACCTGGGTAATTTGATATTTCACCAAAAGAACTTTGCATGAGACATGATGCATGAGTGGGCACATTGCCATGATGAAGCTGTCAATCATCAGTTGCCCATAGCTGTGGCCTTCTGAATTATCTGAATAGATTCCACGGAGGAGTGTTCAAGCTTAATACAAACTTTGATGCAGATTTGTTGTTCTGCTTGCTCAATCATTTTAAATGTGATGGCCACACAGTACACATGCTCATTCAATGACGTTTACCACCCCCACTGACTAGTACAGTGAAGTCATCATTGTTCACACATGTGCATTCCATTCTACTATCCTTGGCTGCCAGGTGACATCAATGTCATGCAAACCAGTCTTGGGATATTAAAAATGGCTGGATGTTTTCTGGTAGACTTCATATTTTAATAAGTCACTTAAATATGATCCCTTGTCCAAATCTTGAGAATTTTTTCCTACAGTCTTTTTATCTCTTTTGGGTATTATAAACTATTTCAAACCAAAAATATCCTAAAGATTATACCATATTCATTCATTCATTCATTCATCCATGCCCTGAACTATTTATTGAGTGCCTGATGTATTTCACGTACTGTTCCAGGTATTGGTGTATACAGTAGTGACCAAAACAAACCTCATTGACCTCATCAAGTTTACAGTCTGTTTTTCCTCAATTTAAGAAGAGACCTTTAGAACATGAGATTTGATTCAAACTTTCTAGTATGATCTTAAAGATCCTAGCTGACCTTATCTAGTAACTATCATTCACCAAAAAACTCCTCTGTAGTCAGATTATTCTCTTATTCTTCCTCACCTTTCCTATCTCCATACCAACTCAGTCTACCTCAGATTGTTGGTCCTATTATTCTCCAACAGAAATATTATCCAATGTTGAGAACAAGGCATAGAGATGAGAAAGCAATGTTCATTCATTCATTAAATATATTTATTCAGAGCTAAGCATTACTGTAGTTATGGAATGCAGCAATGAACAAGATATAAAATATACAGACCAAAAAAAAACAAAATAAATGTCAGATAAATATCAGGGTGTGGTGACAGTGACCTGGAAACTACTTTATATTGGGTTTTTTAAAATTACAGTGACAAGACTGAGAGCTGAATGCTAAAGATAGTGATTATGCAAAGTGTTGGGGTTGGTGAGCATTACAGGCAGAAGAAAGAGCTAGTGCTGTGGCTTTCAGGTGAAAATGTGTGTGAGAGGAATGTAGGAAAGGCCAGAATGCAAGAAGGAAAAGGGGTAAAGGATGGGGTCACAGAGGTCCATGTGAGTCAGATGACATAGGGGTAGAAATATGGGTTTTATTCTAAGTAGAATGAAGTATCACTGGAGGTTTTTTCTTTCACTTTTCAATTACAGCTTACACTCACTATCATTTTGTATTACTTTCAGGAATACAGCATAGTGGTTAGACAATCATATAATATACAAAGTGGTCCCCAATATTTTAAATACCCACCTAGCACCATACATAGTTACTACAATAGTATTGACCAAATTCCCTATGTTATATTTTACTTACATCCCCATGGCTGTATTGTGATGTCCAATTTGTACTTTTCAATCCCTTCACCTTTTTAACCCAGCCCCCAACCCCCCTTCCCTCCAGCAACGATTAGTCTGATCTTTGTAGCTATGAGTCTGTTTCTATTTTGTTTGTTTATTTTGCTTTTTAGATTCCACATATAAATAAAATCATATGGTATTTTGTCTTTCTCTGTCTGACTTATTCACTTCACATAATGCCCTCTAGGTCTATCCATGCTGTCATAACTAGTAAGATTTTATTCTTTTTTATGGCTGAGCAGTATTCCATTGTATGTAAAATGTACCACAGCTTGTGTTATATACTCGTCTATTGATGGGCACTTGTGTTGCTTCCATATATTGGCTATTGTAAATAATGCTGCAATGAACATAGGGGTGCATATATATATTTTTGAGTTTCACTGGACAGTTTTAAGCAGGAGTGTGATGTGATCTGATTTATGTTTTAGCAAAGCTATCTGCAGATGCTATGTGGAAACTGGATTATAGAGAGCAACAGGAGACCAAATAGGAACTACTATAATAGTCCAGTGAATGATAATAGTGGTTTGGATAGGTAGTGGTACAAATGGAAAAACTGGACATGTGTTATGAAAGTATGTCAAGGGGTGCAATGGGGGACTCAAAGGAAATTCCTAGGTTTTTTACTTGAGTAACTGGCTGGCTGATCATATCAATTACTGATCTTGGAAATACTGGAAAGGGAACAAGTCTGGGCGAAGGGGCCATGGTAATCAAAACTCCAAATGATAGGTGATATGGCTTAAAAGATAGGCTACTACAATCATATTGCAAAAGGCTTACAATAAGACATGAAGAAATTCGGGCCTTTTCTGAACTGTGACTTAGAAAACATACTGTGGTATTGGTATGTAGGATGCACTGGAAGGGATAGAAATTATATGCTTGCAGTAGAATTTTGGGAGTAAAAATTGGGAGGGGGAATACAAGAGAAAGTGAGTCAAAGGACACAGACCACTTATAAAAGGGCCAAAAATATTTAGTAAAAAAGGTCAAACAAAACACAAATATAAGACATATTTATTTGGAGATGGACAGAAAGTAAGAGTGGAATCAGATTAATTATAAGTAGGGTTCATTATAGAAGCCTTTTGGGTAGTTTTGAGATGAGGAATCACAGGGTAAAAATGAGAGAAGGACTAAGTCAGCTCCAAAGGGAGAAATTCATCAGTTGTGGTTGGATCCCACTAACAAATTGGCCAGGAAAATAACCTGGGGTGAAAGAAGAGAGGAGACTTTATGATCATTCATTCTGTTCACTGGTGGCAAGAGAACTGGTGTGTGTGTGTGTGTGTGTGTGTGTGTGTGTAGCAACCTCATTGACATTTTAGTTATCACATCTTTTCACCACAGAATAGAAACTGGCAACCCTTATTGCTATTAGCATCATCTATCTGATAAAACTTATATAGTGTAGCATTTTCAGAGCTTGAAATATTGGTTCATAAAATGGGAAAATTTTACTCACTTTTATAAGCGCTATTGCCAGCGAACAAATCTCCAGCACAATGTTTGTAAAGAGGACCTCTGTCACATTAAGAGAGAAAAACTGTTGCTCTTTATGAGAAAATGTTTCCAGTTTATAATTAATTTTATTTTTCTGACTGAATTTTTTTCCTCCAATATAACAGACTATATCAGTAAGAATCATGCATCTATAACTTAGGAAATCTAGACAGGGAAAATCATCAAAGAGAAAGCAATGATGAAGAAAATCAATATGCTTACCTACTCTGTATTCCCTTATCCCTCATTTTCCACCTTTTGTGTCTTTGCCAAAACCTCACCACTGAAGCTAAATGAATCAATGAAATACAATTTTTTGAAATAAACAAATTTTGGCTCATTTGCATCAATTTGAAAAACAGTTGCTTCTTTCCTATATAAACCATTTTCTGAATAAGTGATTTTTGGGGGGATTGGCAAGCTGAGGGATTTTGTCTTAGTCAATAGTTGGCATTATCATCAAATAGGAGGCAAATTAGTCACTGCAAATGAATTAATATCTTGCAGGACCAGAGTTATTTATGCCCTGAGTGATAAACTTGGGAACTGTTAATCAGCACACTGACAGAATTTGTAAATGAGATTAATGCATCACTGTTGGGGGTCTTCCAGGAATGATGAAGATGGGAGGGCTGCCAGAGATGCTCACTCCCTCCTCCCTCTCCTTCCTTTCCTTCTTCTTTTCTTAACTTTCCATTTCCTCCTCTTTCTCCCTGTCTGCCTCCCTCCCTCTCTCCCTTCCTTTCTCCCTTCTTGCTTCCTTCCTTCCTTCCTTCCCTTCCAGATGTTAATGATCTGTTCTGTGCTAAATATCAGGGATATCCTTAAGGAGATCACATCCACACCTTTAAGAATCTAGTGGAGGAGAGATTTATGGCCAAGATGGAGGCGTATGTAGATAGACATGCTGCGTCTCCCTCCACAACTAAGTAGGAATACAACTACCTCAAAACTAGAAACAACCAGAAGTTCCAAAATATCAAAATGCATGGAATTCCAGCAAACAAAGATATAAAGAAGAAATACTCATCCAGACAGGTAGGAGGGGCGGACCTGGGGAAGAGAGGACACAGTGTGGTGGTGGCAGCAGCGGCAACAGCGGCAACAGCAGCAGGCCAGAGAAAAGCACAGTTATACATCTTAAAAAGTCAGGAGGGACACCTGGGAAGCATTCCCAGCTCCTCACCAGACCACGCAGCTCACTGTCCCAGCACAAGGGAAAGTCAAGCCTCATTGCTTTTGACTGTGCAAACCAGTGGGGGTTGGGATGGAGGCAGAAACTGCTGGTCTCTCAGCAGAGTCTGCTCATTTAAAGGTCCCCCACGGACCTAGAACATCCGCATACCCACCCACTCTGGGAGCGAAGGCCAGGGCAGCAGCTAGAGGGGCGCCAGTCTGGTTCAGAAGGGGGAGAGGTGCCTGGAAAAGGGGCGAGTGCTGGGCAAGCGGCATTGTTCCTTTTCAGACCCCTCCCCCACATACAGCACCACAACGTGGTGAAACAGGTCGCGGTTACTGACAAATACCTAAGTCTCCGTCCCTTACAATGCAGTAGGAGCGGAAGCTCTCCCTTGGACATGGAAGCAAACAAACACAGGAGACTTCTGGCCAAGATGGAGGCCTAGACTGACATGCTCCATCTCCCTCCACATCTAAGAAAGAATACAACTACTGCAAAACCAGAAATAACCAGAAGTTCTAGAAAATAAATGGAAGTCTAATGTATAAAGTTATAAAGAAGTGGTGCTTGTCCAGACAGGTAGAAGTGGGGAAGCCATGGAGGAGAGGTCAAGCTGTGCTGGCAGCAGCAGCAGCAGTGACGGAGACAGAACAGCGGTAAGCACAGATGCCCATATTTAGGGGGAGGCAAGAAGTGCCTGGGGAGCACCCCGTCTACAGACCAGTCCTGTCAGCTTGCGATTCCAAAGCCAGGGAAGGCAGACCTCCATTGCCTTGGACTGTGAGGCCCAGAGGGGGCGGGGATGAAGAAGGAGGCTCCTGGTCTCTCAGCAGAAAGTGAATGACAGGAATCCATCTTGGACCCCCACCCCCACAGAAAAAACCACAGCATGGTAAGATGGGTCACCTGGTTGTGATGAGTGCCCGGGGCTCCGCCTCCTATAGCGTAGGAGGTGTGACAGCTCTGCCCAGGAAACAAAGGTAAACACAAAATGATCAGAATGGCACAGATCATGATAGAGATCCAGGTGACCCAGCTGACCAGACAGTGAATATCTAATCTAATGGCTCAGCAGATAGGAAATCTTTCTGAGGCACAGTTCAGAGCTTTGGTTATAATAATGCTTACAGACCTAACAGCAGATCTTAAACAAGACAGGGAAGGAATGAAGGCTAGTCCTGTTGAAATGAATAAAAACATATACAAAACTAGTGGTGAGGGCAAGAAAACCAGGGATCAAATCAACAAATCAAAACATAGGGAAGAAATAAACAGTCAACCAGTACAAAAAGAGGGAATGAGAAGTGAGGAAAATGAAGAGAGGCTCAGAACTTTATCGGACAGCTGTAAGCGGGCCAACATCTGAATCATAGGGCTGCCAGAATGTGAAGAATAACTAGAAACTGAAAAATTATGTGAAAACACAATGAAGCAGAAGTTCCCTAACTTGGGGAAGGAAATAGACTTACAGGTCCAGGAAGCACAGAGAGTTCCAAAAAAACTGGACCCAGGGAGAACCACACCAAGACACATTGTAATCAAAATGTCAAAAAGTAAGGATCAAGAGAGAATCTTAAAAGCAGTAAGAGAGGAGAAAAGAATTATGTACAAAGGGGTTCCAATAAGACTGTCAGCTGAATTCTCAAAAGAAACTCTGCAGGCAAGAAGGGACTGGCAAGAAATATTCAAAGTAATGAAAAGCAAAAACCTACAACCACGATTACTCTATCCAGGAAAGCTGTCATTCAGAATAGAAGGGCAGAGAAAGTGCTTCCAGGACAAAGTAAAACTGAAGGAATTCATCAGATCCAAACCTCTGTTATATGAAATGTTAAAGGGACTTGTTTAGGAGAAAGAGGATCAAAACAATGAACATGAAAATGAAAACCATATCAAAACAATCAGCAACAGAAGCTAGGGAATCAAAACAAAGGCAATGAGAGTGGGAAAAGAATTATAGGTATGGGGAACATTTTGGGGGGAGGTCAGTGGGGAGGGGGAAGGGGGAAAGGGAGGGAAATGGTACAGGAATTAAGAAGCATAGTAGGAGGGAGTGGAGTGGATAGGAAGATGTTGAGAAAAACTATATGCACAACCAATGGGCATGGACTAAGTGCGGGGACAACTGGAGGAAGGGTGTCACTCAGTGGAGGGGAACAAAGGCAAAAAAAATTGGGACAAATATAATAGCATAAACAATAAAGCATATTAAAAAAAAAGAATCTAGTGGAGGAAGAAAATGCATGAAGATATATCACATCATTAGAGAACAGTGTATTAAGTACAATGATAAAGATGTATAAAAATGTTTTGAAATACTGAGAAGGAAGACCCTATCTTGCCCTATAGGGGTTATGAAGGTTCTCAATGAGGATAATAAATATAATTTTCCAGGTGGACAAGTATTTTAGGTAGAAGAAAAATATGTACAAAGCCGTGGATTTGGGGAAAAATATGATCACCACAACAACCACAAGTAACAACTAACATTAACTTACTTTGTGCCAGGTACCATGATATGAGTTTTTTATAAATTAATGCTTTTGGTCCTTCCAACCACCTTATAAGGTAGGTATTATTTCCTCATATTCTTATTAGAATATGAGGTTTCAGATGGTTAAGAAATTGTTCCAAGGGGAAACTGGTACATTTACAAAGTTGTAACTACTTCAGTGTACTGATATGTGCAGACTGTGGTGGCAAACGTCAGGAGGTGAGATTGGGAAGATCACCAGCAGTGTGTGTTAATAAACACTAACTGTATTGCAAAAAAGGGCCCAGGTTCATTCTGAAGCAGGATTTCCCATTTACCTCTCTGTCTAGTCACTCATTTACTAAATATACAGGGTGGGCAAATGTAAGTATAGTTGTGAGTACACAAAACAGAGCTAATAAAGCTATTGTAATAATCATAACCTGTGTACCTCTTTCTATACAAACAACTGTAAACCTACTTTTGCCACACCTCCATTTACTTAAATGATTTTAAGCAGCACAGAAAAATCATACAAAAAAATGAATAAAAGTGATAGTGAGTAAGGAGAAAAGATGAGGGCTAGGATAAAATAGAGTAAGGAATAAGGCTAGCTGAGTAGACATTGATGAATCTTGGCAAACATGAAATCTATTTTACATCTTTGTGCAGAAGTTAAAGAACCAGTTGAGAGAAAGCCAACCTATTTCCTGAGTGAGATGAAATCATACCCAGTGGAAAGACCAAGGTTTTTCACAATAAGGATTGTGAAGTCATTTAATCAGAGAGACAGATGGGTGATAGAGTCTCAAGAGTACTATTTCTTACAGCATAGTTGATGTGATTTTCACTTGAAAATAATTTTTAATGGAGGTATAACTGAATGCCTCCTTTATCAAAACACAATCTTAATAAAGTACTACCTAAATATTTGCCAAAATCACTTATTCATGACATTTATACCAATCCAAATAAATAAGTAAATCTGCTGGTTGGCTTTTTTATTTTTAAGTATATTTTTCTGATTATGTTTTTGCAGCAGTTCCAAATGTTTCCCCCTTTGCTCACCTCTGCCCAGTACCCTCCTTCCCTCCAGTAATCCCACCCCCCTTAGTTCATGTCCATGGGTCATGCATATAAGTTCTTTGGCTTCACTCTTTCCTATATTATTCTTATCTTCCCCCTATCTGTTTTGTACCAACCAATTATGCTTTTTAATCTCTGCACCATTTCCCCATTTCTTCCCTTTCCCCGTCCCAGCTGATAACCCTCCAAATGATCCCCATACCTATGATTCTGTTCCTATTCTGGTTTGCTTAGTTGGATTTGTTTTTATTTTTTAGATTCAGTTGTTGATAGTTGTGAGTTTGTTGTCATTAGAGTGTTCATAGTTTTGATCTTCTTTTTCTTAAGTAAGTCTCTTTGACATTTCACATAATAATGGCTTGGTGATGAGGAACTCTTTTAGCTTTACCTTGTTTGGGAAGCACTTTATCTGCCCTTACATTCTAAATGATAGCTTTGCTGGATATAGTAGTCTTGCTTGTAGGTTCTTGCTTTTCATCACATTAAGTACTTCTTGCCAGTCCTTTCTTGCCTGCAAAGTGTCTTTTGAGAAATAAGCTGATAGTGTTATAGGCACCCTTTTGTAGGTAACTCTCCAATTCTTTCTTGCTGCTTTTAAGATTCTCTCTTTATCTTTCACCTTTGGCATTTTAATCATGATGTGACTTGGTATGGTCCCCTCTGGGTCCAGTTCACCCAGGACTCTCCGTGCTTCCTGTACTTGTATGTCTATTTCCTTCAGCAAATTTGGGAAGTTTTCCTCCATTATTTTTTCACATAAGTTTTTGATTTCTTGTTCTTCCTCTTTTCCTTCTGGCACCCCCATGATTCGGATGTTGGCACATTTAAAGTTGTCCCAGAGGTTCCCAAGCCTCTCCTCACTTTTTTTCTATTCTTGTTTCCTCATTCTGTACTGCTTGACTATTTTTTTTTTCCTTATGTTCCAAATCATTGATTTGAACCCCGATTTCCTTCCCTTCACCATTGGTTTTGTGTGGATTTCCCTTTGTTTCACTTAGCATAGCCTTCACTTCTTCTCTTATGCGTTTGTTATACTCAAGCATATCTGTCAAGCTTGCGAGCATCTTTATCACCAGTGTTTGGAATTCTGTATCTGTTCAGTTGTCTATCTCCTCATCTGTTAAGTTGGCTATCTCTTTGTTACTTAGTTCTCCCATTGAAACCTTGATCTGTTCCCCTTTTGAGCCACACTTCTCTGTCTCCTCATCTTGACAGGCTCCTGTGTTTGTTTGCCTCTGTGTCTTAGGTAGAGCTGTCGCTCCTGTTACATTGTAAGGGGCAGAGCCTTAGGGATTCATAAGTACAGGGTGACCTGTTTCACCACATTGTGCCACTGTGTGTGGGGGAGGGGTCTGAGAGGTAACAATGCTGTCTGCTAAGCACTTACCCCTCTTTCAAGCACCTCTCCCACTTCCTCACAGGACTGGCATCCTTCTAGCTGTTGCCATGCCATCATTCCCAGAGTGGGTGGGTCTACGAACATTCTAGGACTGTGGGGGCCCTTTATACAAGCAGACTCTGCTGAGAGACTGGCAATTTCTTCCTCCACACCAACCCCCACTGGTTTGCACAGTCAGAAGCAATGAGGCTTTATTTTCCCCAGCATTGGGACCATGAGTGGTGCGATCTGGTGAGGAACTGCGAACCCTCCTCAGGTGTCCCTCCAGACCTTTTAAAATGTGTGACTATGCTTTCCACCCTCTTGCTGCTGCTGCCATTGCTGCCACCACCACACTGCATCCTCTCCACCCTGGCTCTGCCCTTCCTACCCATCTGGATGAGCATTGTCCCTATATCTTTGTTTGTTGGCTCTCCATGCAGCTCGACCCTCTGAAACTTCTGGTCATCTCCAGCCTCAAGATAGTTGTATTCCCTCTTAGCTGTGGAGGGAGATGCAGCGTGTCTGTCTACACCTTCATTTTGGCTGGAATTTGGCTTGTTATTTTTAAACCAAGTGAAAGGTGCAGGCATGTCACAAATTCACAAACTCTGGTTTTAGAATGGTTGACATATAGTCAACCATTTGCCTTTCAGGCTCTTCTGAGTTTGCAAGAGTTAAATTGCACCAGTCAAATAGTCTCTATCATAAGAGAGTTTTAATTGAGTTTATCCAGACATGCTTAGGAGATTGTTTAGAAGCAAGTTCAAAAGAAAAGGCGCCAGAACACTAACTGTGAAAGAATCATGTGCTGTGTTAAAAGATCATCCTGATCAATGCTAACCCTGGCATAAGTAATCTGACTCTATTTATGTGAAATGCTAATTTGGATAGGGTAAGGGGAGTGTTCTAAGTTGAGTTCATGTTTCTTGGCCCATAACCAATTCCTATCCACAGAGGCAAAAGTTAATAAAATCTTTACTTAACCTGAAAGTGGTCCTGGAAGATATCTCCATGGTAAAAAACGTCATAGTGTGGTAGCAGTTTGTAGCACAGCACCTCAGTCTAAAGGCCACCAGTTCCTCATGAGGAAATTGTCCTGAATAACTAAGGCTAACTGGTCAGACATGGGGTTATATATGATTTGGGTGAATAGTCTGATAAGTCTATGATTTGGGGGAATAGAGATGATCCTTTCTGAAAATGGAATAAACAATAAACTCCTACCAGGAGCTACAATGCCCAGACTCAATAAAAATGTAAAAACAAGCCATCACAGAAGAAAGATCTCAGTTCAGAAATGCCACTGAATAGCTTTGAGGACAAAATATCTTAACCAGGGCCTTTGTTGATTTATATTTTCAATCAGCTGTATGGATGAGGCCCTGATTGACAAAAGTTAAGCCAGTTTACTGTGTTGTTAGGGGGTACACACTAAGCCTCCTACTTAACAATTGGGCCTCTACAAATTTTTGTCTCACTCATTTCACACCTATGATAACTCTGACTAGAATTTATCCTTATTGTCTAATGAAAATCTAATGACATGGCTCTGGTCCTCCCATATGTCTTTTAAGAACCAAGGTTTTCTTGAGGTAATAAAATGTCAAATAAGCTTTTAAAACTTTAAATTTCACAAAGCTATGTCCTCTAGTTTTGTTATTTTAAGCTTCTCAGTAAATCTTGTCTAACTAGGTAGAAGAAAAGCAAAAAGTGAAACATGCATTTTCTATGAAATTTTATTTTTTAGGTAAAATTGGTTTTCAAATCTGCTAAGTGGTGGAAAGAGATCAGCTTCTCTCCTAAGTTAGAAAGGCAGAGATTCAACTGGTCTTTATTGAATGAAAGGTCTTCAGTGAAGGTTGAAAATACTTCAGGTCAATTGGGTGACTCTGAGCTCCTCTGACCTCCCTAGTTCATCTGTGCTTCCAGCTCATAGGTATATAGGACAGCCATGCCCGGGACTAACACAGCACAACAAAGGCCACTTACCACCTGGTAGAATATCCTTTCTATGGAAGATAAGGATCTCAGAAAATCTGTGCAGCTAGCTTTCGGAGTGGAGCCATGGGTAAAATCTCTAGGTTTCCCAACACATTGTGATTCAATTTATTGGATGAATGAGTTGTTGGAGAATTTTCACTTAAATCTAGTGAACACATTTATATTCAATAGAATGTTTCAGAGGGACAGAGTTTTCATTCTTAACTAATTAATTTCATGTTGCCATTGATGTCTAGAGGAACGAAAGAACTAAATATATGTCACCTCAGGGTGGCATGTGAGCTATTTCCAAATATTTGTAGACTGTTATGTAGCAGTAGTATTATAGTTGTTCTCCAAAGCAAAGTAGGTGAAACAAAAATCTGAATAATCATAGCTGTCCAAAGGTGAAACAGACTACCTCAGAGGGTCTGAACACTCATGGAGATATTCAGTAAAAGGGTGGGTGGTCATTTGGCAGGGAAGTGTTTGGACCAAATGATATAGAAGAGCTCTTAAACCTAAAAGTTTTAACGAATAAGAATTTTTTAAAATTATTTTAAACCTTTTTTTGAGGGACATGAAATCTGAGGAAGGACTTTTTGCTGGAAGCAAAATGCATGCCTGTTTTTATATTTTTAAGTGTAAAAAGTGTTGCATTATTTTATCTTTTTGCAGCTAACACTCTGGAAATAAATATGGAAATTTCCTAAAAGAATGAATACTAATGAGGTTGTAATTGAATTTAGAATATTAACTTTTGAGACACTATTCCTTGTGTTATATAGAATCTTACATTTATTTGTTTTACCTTTTTATTTTGGAAAAGTTAAAACCTGTAAGACTAAATATGTTAATATTATGAATGCTTACATGCCCATTACCTAGTTGCAAGAATTAACTTACAGGCAGAATAATAGTCCCCGCAAAGATGAATATTTTAGGTTACATGGTAAATAGGAATTATGGTTGCAGATAGAATTAAGGTTGCTAATCAACTGAGTTTGAGATGGAGAGATTATCTTGATACTCCAGGTGGGACCAGTGTAATCACATGCATTCTTATAAGTGCAAAGGAGAGAGATCCAGATGGATGGCCATGTGAAATGCCCTCAGCATGATGTTCCTGGATGGAGATAAAGGAATGGGGCCCTAAGCCAAGGAAGGTGGATGGCTTCAAGAAACTGGAAAAGTCAAGGAAACAGATTCTCCCCTAGAGCCTGCTGAAGGAATGCCAGCCTGTTGACATCTTAATTTTAACCCAGGGAGACCCATTTCTGATTTCTTACCTATGGAATTGTAATATAAAGAATTTTGTGTTGCTTAAAGCCACTAAGTTTGTGCTAATTTTTAATAGCTGCTAAAGACAAATTTCTAAACAATAAAAAAGAGAGACTGTCAAAGTATAAATAAAATAATTGTGAAGAATAAAGCTAGACTATTTTTTATATGTATTTCCAAGTAAAACAAATACTTACAAACTCAGCAAATAAAGACAATGCTTTTATTTGTGAGCTTTGACTACACTAGGGTGGATATAATTCTCAGTAACTATAAAAGAGACTTAAATATATGCTATCAAAAATTAAATAGATATTTAAATTGCTAATATGATTAGTTTTATTAATCATTTAAATGATTTAAACCTATTACTTTGATCTTCTGGTACATTTTTTGTTAAACTACTTATTTCCATTTTATAAATAGAAAATTAGATACTGTGGCTTACTTAAATGTGTATGTTATGAGTGCTCATGATAGTTTTCTTTTATGTGCTATTTATCATACTATTTCAATAAAAGGCAAATATGGAGAGAGAAACATACATTATTTTATAGAAGCTAGTGAAATTGTTTATATTTATTAAGAGACACACTTTCTTTAAAACCAACTAAAATCTATGATCATTTTCTTCAATATCATTCCATAAATTTCCATTTATATTCATAGATTTTTTTGTAGTCTTGATAAAGTATTTATTCTGACTCCACAAACTAACCAACCCATCACCCAACCAACTGAATAATGACCCACTCTGCAAACATAAGAATAAGCAAAAACATAAAATTAAATGAAACAAAAACAAGGCATATAAGGTTTGTAAGCAGTCACTTTTGAAAAATCAATGCGAATGGTTTGAATGAAATTTATCTCATATATAATATATAAATACATATATAATATACATATATGTATATACACACACACACACACACACACATATATATATATATAATCTTCCTAGTGTTAACACAAAGGACAAAAGATCAAGGTCTAGATTACTGGAGTCATGTATCTTAATGGACCATTTATTTCTTTTATGTTTATTGCCTTTATCCTCAAAGATATGAGCCAGATGATTCAGAATCTGAAGTCGAGTTTTGTTAAATATTATCAGTGGAGATACCTTTAACTGCAGAGTTCGAAATGAGCAGATTACATGCCTTTGGACATTTGCAGGAGAAATGCTGGGGCAGCATATAATAGTGGAAAAGTGTAAGTTAGAAGCACACACCAGTAATATTGAGCATATGGCACAATCTTAACACACAGACACACAGATGCACAAAACACTCCAAAATATCAGAAGTACATATACAATTTGACATTCTACTTAATACTTAACATATCATCTCGTTCTTCCTAGACACTATGAGAAACTAAAGTGTACAAAATTAAGGGTAGTTTCTAAAGCTATTTGTGATGTGTCAGATTGGTTACCAGTGTAGATATTGTTATTTGTTATGAAGACAGCTTTTAGATGTGATTAATATTTACAGTCAGTAAACTTGAAAAAAGAGATAATTCTTCATAATTTAGGTGGGCCCTATCAAATCAGTTGAAGGCCTCAAGAGCAAAGACGGACATTCCCTGAGGAAAAAGTAATTCTGCCTCAGGATTACAATATCAACTTTTACCTGAATTTTCAGAGCACTGACCTGTCCTATGGATTTCAGACTTTCCAACCCCCACAATCATGTAAATCAATTCCTTAACATCTCAACCTCTTTCTCGATATAGATATAGATATGAATACAGATATAGATATTAGATACATAGTATATCTCCTATTGATTCTGTTTCTCAAAAGAACTCTGCTTAACATAGCTATTATTGCCCAAACACCTTTCAAGCAAGGCACTACCTTGATTACTTCTGAAATAAAATAATTCTGTATTTTCATGTTAGGTACCTTTCACTTGGTTTATTTAAATTGATCCAAAATATTTTATTCCCTTAAGCTCAAATGAATAATGAAAACTTTTAAAGTTCAAAAAGAGTTATTCTTTTTTCCCCAAATTTCTGTTCTTTGGGTTTCTTATACCCCACCACCTAAATCCTCACCACTTTCCTATTGACCCCATGAATCATCCCTAACACACATTTTTTAAAAAAATACAAAATCAGGGAAGAGCTTTACAGACATTCAAACATACTGGGGGGTTTTATTGTTTTGTTTAGTTTTGCATGTGTGTGTTTAAATTTCTTTTCGGTGATCATCACTACTGTGTTCTAACTTGTGAGTATTCTTCCTGGTAACTATTTTCTATCATGTTAACAATTTATATTTAGCCAACAGTTAAAATAATGTGTGCGGGGATAGTTGCTGAAATAAGTTTAGACTCTGGATCAATTACTATAAGGTTGTCTTAAGAAGACTTGCTTTATTTTACCCTAAAACAAGACCCTTTACTAGTGTCTTAGATAAAACTGTGCCTTCTTTAGGTTCAGAGTAACTCATTCTGATCAAAACTCTAAAAGGGATCAGAAATGATCAGTTAATTTAAGCAATGCAATTCATGGTCTGGCAGCCTGAATTTTTTTTCTAAGTTGATAAATATATTTCAAAATGCATACTAATACAGAATTTTTTCCAAAAGAATAATACAAAAGTCAAAACCTACAATAAAACTACATTTCTGCTATTACTTATGAGGTCTCTGTTCCCCACGCAATTAATGACTTAGATTATGTCCTTACACAATGGTATCCAAATAATTGGATAATTACTTGAAACCTGTGGTACTGGTATTCAAACATTTCCCTTTATATGGAGTAAACTGTGTCCTCTATCATCTGACTGAACCAACTAAGTCATTTCTCTTAAAGACATCAACAGCTCAAGGGAAAAAAGAAAGTTTTCTCTTCAGGGCTGGGGGAGGACATTTGCTTTGCACTTTAGAACGTTTGCTCTGTTCCAAGAAAATATCAGGACCAGTTGACTGACAACAGGAAAAAATTTCCTGGCAGAGGAGGAAGCCAGAGGAGATTCATATGCAGACAAAATTTTAACTATCAGGTTGTTTGTATCCCCATGTCTATTCTAATATGCCAAGCTACGATAAATCAAATAGGCTCTAAAAATGGTAGATAAAAATGTGATTTCACAATAATTCTGGAGTTTTGCAGTATATTCATCTTAAGCATTTCTTTTTCTTCCTCCCCAAAGAGTTATTTATCACTGGGCAAAGCTATACAGCTATGTCAATATATGCATCATCTGAAGAAAAAAAATCCTTAAAATCACTACATTTTACAAATGTTATAAAGTCATGATGGTTTGCTGAAGTGCTAGTGTGAGTCTAAAGAGACTGGGACCCAGAGAGAGAAGCCTGAAATCTGCTTGAGACATGGAGAATAACCATGTCAGATGATGTCATGTAGGCCCGGGGTGGGTGTGTCCCATTTTCAGCTGGCAGTCCCTCCTTGGTGGAGGTTGGGACTGAAGGGTCCTGCCTCAGGCTGTGGGGTGCGATGTTCCCGGCTGGCCTCTGTAGGATACGCTCATGGCTGGGAATCTCTCCTGGAGGTGGAAACTGGACTCGCACCATAAATGTAAAGAGGACTAAGGACTCCTGAAAACGATGACAGAGTAAACCCCACAAAGCAGGTGTTCCAGAGCCTTCAGGACAGCCTTTCTAGTCAGCGTTTCAGAACAACATTAGAATTGTTCTGTTTCCCTTGGTTTTTCAAAGATAACAAGGTTTATTTTGAGGATTAGCAGAATAACAGTTTATAGACACTATCTTTAATCCAGGTCATAATTTATATCCTAAAAATCCCTCAAAAAATGGAGGGAATTCTGATTTCTAAGAGTAAGGGGAGAAGACACTGGAGAGACTTCTCTCTCACTGCTACACCCTTTTTACTATCTGTTTCTTGATTTTGGAACTTCCTCCATCCGCCTCCACCCTCCACCCTCATCTAAGTAAGACCTCCAATTTGGATATTCTAATTTAGCCGCTCCTTCTTTGTTGGTATGAGCCTTGGGCTTTTTTCTTATGCTGACATTTCACAGGGAAAATGAATGGTGTAAATAAAAATTCAAAATGAAGACAACCAGGGTTGATTCATGGCCTGCTAAAATGATCTACATTTATCTTTAAATATAAATTTTATCACAGCAATACAAGGGGAATGTGATTAGGCCTTACTCTCATCCTCTGAAGGAGGCTCGTTTTGAAAACCATTGAAGGACTAATTTAACTTAAATTTCATATAAACTGGACCAAAAACTAAACAAAGGTTAACAACAACAAAACAGCCCCCAATATTGATAACTCTGAGACTTAATGGAGTTGGAAATTATCTACTGTACACACACTCTATAAGATTATATTTTTAAAAGTGTGAACTATTCATAAAGACTGAATCCTTTTTATTCATAAAAAGTTTATCAAGCTGTTAAGTTTCTAATGATTTTTCAGGTTAGAAATTACCCAAGGGTTCTTTAATTTCTTATTTTAACTTTTAAATATTTAATTATTTTCTTATTTGGGGTCCAGTTCCCCCAAATCTTTACTTTCTATCACCTCCAACAAGTGCATAATACTTTTTGAAAAGCTATCTTTTATTAGATTTCTTTTTCATCTGCCTGGGGAATTAGACTTTTCTGTCTCTCTTCTCTCAAAAGTCCATCTCAGTTTATTTCAAACCTGTACTGATAAATAGGAATTATTCACAACTTTTAATCTGGGCTAGGTGGACCATACTAATAAACCGAGTGCTCTGAGTTATCAGCCTGGTTAGAAAGTGGCTAAAATGGTTAACACAAAGAAAGCAAAAGCAATGGAAAAAAAACTTTATGTACCATAACAAAGGTATATTGTGTTTTTAGTGATTTTTGGTTTCTTTTTTTACTTTTCTTGCTAATAACTTCAACTTTTAAGGATTGTGAGGCAAAGACTGTTGTTGGGATCGAAGCAGAGAAATAGCCCTAACCTTACAGTTAATTAGACCTTAATCTTTCTTTTCTAGGTTATTCATTAAAATAATTATTACTTGTTTTTTACAATATAAATTTTCTGAAATATAAAGAAATATACAAAGAAGAAAACCAAAATCATCTGTAATCCCACCATTCTGTAGAGAACACTTTGGTAAATTTCTTTCCAGCCTTTTGTGTGCATACAAGCATTTCCAGGTGATTCTTTTTAGATTTCATAGGATGGAAGTGCCATGTTCTACATATTCGACATTCATAATCACTTTTGTTTTTGCTTTCCTCATGTCCTTTAAACTTGCTCTATGTGTAACACTCACTGGCCTGGATTTAGAAAGTCCAAAGACTGACCATTACACTCATCTAGAGGAGCTAGAAGGTGAACATACATGGCTTGGGGCCAGGTTAGCTGACAATGAGAGCATTCTGGGATCATACCTCTATCTGTGTTCTTGAAGCCGGCAGCCTCCTCTAGAAGGCTTGGAATGCACTTGCTCAGAAACATGCATTTCCTGTTCCTGTCTCAATGTGGCAGCCCCTTATGGTTTGTCAAAATTCTTCTGCCATTTCTCCCTCTGTTATAGTGTAGTCCTGGAGCCTTAGTGAGCAATTATTTTCTTAACTTCTCTTTTTCTTCTTTAATACTCCCATATTTGTTTCTCTAAATTTTGTCTTTTCTTTGGGATCTTATGGGGACTGGAAGGAAAAAAATCAGTATTTTGTTTTTACTTCTGCAATATTTCAGCATGATCTCCTATTGTTCTTCTAACCATTCTTTTCTCCTCCATGCCTTCTTTTTTACTCTTTCCTTCCTTTTCCTCTCTTGCTTAGAATATCACACTGATCTGCCATATTCCAGGAGTACCATGAATGGTGGTATTGAAGGTGAGCTAGGAAGTTTACAATGTTTGTCATCTAAGTGTCTTGGCACTGCTTTGGGGTGCACACTAGTGTTATACTGAGACTCTAAAGTGGTTAGGTCACCTAGTTTAAAATATACTCATTTGGTGAATGCCACCCTTACTTGCCACCTGACATATCACCAAACAGCTCATCAGATTCTCCTATCAATCCAGCATTAATGCTAATCAGTTTAGAGATGTCTTAGGGGGCAGTTGTAACTAACTCTAAAAAAAAAAAAAAGTAGGAATGATGCTTCTAATTATTTTTTTCTAGAGGAAACACTTGTTACTGTATATTATATGTAGTAGTGTTGCATTATTGAATAAATTAAGCTCCAAAGTGTTAAACAGACATCATTAACATCATCAAGTCAACATTTATATGGTACTTTGTATATGGCAAGCATTTGATTTCAATGATTGACATATATTAACCCATTTCTTTCTCTAGCTATCCTGTGAATAGGTACATTATTAGCTCTATTCAATAGATGAGGAAACTGAGGCTCAGGGATGCTAGAGAACTTGTCTAAAGTTGTCAAACTTCTAAGGAGCATATCTGGCATTTCAAACCAGGCAGATTACTTCCAGAGGATCTTCTCTTAACCACAGTGCTAGTCTACATTATTCGTCATCGTCGTCGTCGGCAGCCATCCGTCTCGAGAGACGATGGTGTAGCTTCTTAAGAGTCTATCTGCACCGCCGAGAATGGCTGTGCAGTCCGACTCGGGAGTGACACGGTATCTGTCTCCTCCCGTGTTGAATCGACATCTTGCGATGACGCTGGAGTGTCCTCTCCAGTGAAGCTGAAGCTACAGAGCCTGGGCAGGGTGATATGGAGGGTCTGCTGTTGCCCATGCAGCAGACCCCCCCTCTCTTCGCAGCTGAAGGATCCAAGGGAAAGACAGAAGAAGAAGAAGAGTCTACATTATTATATTATCAGTAAATATCTGATTATATTTTTAAAATATAGAGAATATTGGTGTGACTCAGTTGGTTGGGCACCATCCCACAAAAAGAAAGGTTGCTGGTTCGATTCCTGGTCAGGGCATATGCCTAGGTTGTGGGCCAGGTCCTCTGTTGAGGCTGTGCGAGAGGCAACTGATTGATGTTGTTCTCTTGCACTGATGTTTCTTGCCTTCTCTTTCTCCCTTCCTTCCCCTCTTTCTAAAAATAAATGAAATCTTTAAAAATATAGAGAATATTATGCCATGCACAGGGAATGTGAAAAAGTTATGAGTTAGAATTTTCCCTCAGAGTTCTTCAGTCTCATTAGGAACAAAGGTAAACCACACAAAATGTAAATAATATCAGACAGCAGAGCTGTAATAGAAGTCACCCAGATGAGTTCTCTAGGATTTTGAAGGTGGTCAGGTCCCTAAAGGCAGGGGAAATTTGGAAAGACTTCATCTCTCTGGACTTTTGAGAGGTTCAGATGAAAGATCAAGAGGATTTTTATGCTCTTTAAAGAAAATTATCCAAAATATGAATAGCTTAAAATTGCATCTGAAACTCACTAAGATAGATGGTCTAAAATAATCTCAGTCATCTGTGGGTAGAGTGAATACTTGATTAAACCCCCACAGTGGAGTGAGAATTGCTAACATAAAACAAAGGAATTAAAAACTCCATTATTGTGCCATTAATATAGAAGAATTAGAGTGATCAGATAATTCAGAAGATGCTTGTCTTGATGCCTTCAAAGTGGGACATGCAATGCCTTGAGCTGCAAACAATTAGTCCTACATGTCACAGAAGCTTGGGAGTGACAAGACCCTCTGACAGCTCTGAAGGATGAACCAGTGCCCAGGAGAACAGCAATCTAGAAACTGACTTGATTCGATACTTCTTTTTGTTTAAATAAACCAACATTTCAGTAATCTATAGTACTCCAGGGTTGTATTAATCTACTCTTAAGGTAATGCAATTGTTTCAGGGGAAATAATGGTAAGTTAAATAGCAAGACCAATGGCAGCTTAAGATAGATATGAATATAGGAAATTTTAAATTGCTAAAAATTCTCAATGTCTCTTCCTGGCATCTCTTTTAAGTTAACAATAAGATTATTTTATTTTTCTTTCACTTCACATGCTGTAAGACTGTACTATAGTTTGGCTCCCCATTTTAGCTAATTATTATTTTGTTCTATATGTTCCATATTTTCATAGAATATTATGTATCAGTTTCTTAACATTAATGTCCTTTGTAGAATGTGTTCAATTTACATATAGATTGAATGTATACATTATCTCAATGGATCCTAATAATCAGTATTATTATTTTCTTTTCAGTATTTCTACCACCCATCCAGTTATTCAAAATTAGAAACTTGGGAGTCATTATTGGTTCTTCTCCCTTCCTACTTCATTTCTAATCAACATATGTTCTTGATTATATCTCTTAAATGTCTTATAAATGTGTACAATTCATAAGGGCTAATTATTTCTACACACCCAGATATATGGTCCTGTTGTGATATATGGTCTTCTTGATTCCTAGTTCAGCCCTTTCTCTGATCTGCTATGATGTTTTTAGAGAAGGGACTTTGTTTTAATGCTAATCTGTCTCAATATATAACTATGTAATAAAATATCATAAACACAAGCTCCTTGCAAACATTAGAAAAAAAGCACAGAAATACCAACTAGTATTAGTGTACATAAAAGACTATTAATATCACCTATGACACCTAGTTCAGAATTTATCATTCTTGTGCTTTACTAAAGAGCTTCATTTTTACCACACTTCCCTCTTTTTCCTCCTGTCTCTGTAGAAACCCTGGCTTTCCTTCTGCTCTGGGTAATCTATCTGTGTTATGAATCTTAACAACTTTTGCCTCCTCAAGAGTCTTGCTTCAGAAATCCTACCCTGTAGTGTGTAACCACATAGCCCACCCCACTCCCATCCCCTCGCTCTTTCCCCTCAGCCTGAAAATAGCTTAGGTTTCTTCCAATGTAAGAAGCAGAGCAAAACAAACAGATAAAACCAACAAAAAAACCTAAACTATGAAAATTTCCTTGCTCTCCCTCCTTTCTAACCACCATTATTGCTCTCATCTTTAGTCAAACTATTTCCAGAGCAGACCTCTGCATGGCCTCTCTTCACTGCATACCACCGTGCCTGGCCTATCCCATAGCAGCTTCTGCCCTGCTATCACCATGATAATCATCACCTTTGTTTTGGCAAAGCAAATGAATACTTTTCTGTGATTTAGCTGGACTTTTTATAGAATTTGAAACAGGCGACCATTCATTTATTTAATGAACAGTTACTCATTTCTTTCTATGGGCCAGGCATTGGCCTGGGTGCAAAGGAGACACACAATGGTGGGAAAAAGCAAAAGATTTCAGTAAGTATAATAGCTCTGTGATTTCCTGGTTTTCCTTCTACCTGTTCAGCCTTTTTTTTACTATTCCCTTTGTGGGCTCTTCTTATGCATACCTTTCAGTGTTTCTGTAACACATAACTGTTGACTGAACATGACACACTCTTCCTGATGGCCTCACTCACATGACTAAACATTTACATGTGTAGTAAATAGTGGGATGCCTTACCCAGATCTCCTTCCAAGAAGAACTGAAGACCCAGCTGTGATGAGTGCAGTCAACACAGAACCTCCAGCTACCAGTTCTTTAGGGTCTTGCTCAAGTTCATGTCTTTTTTGCAGGACCAGATTTAATGATGAGGGCAAGTGTGAAAATTTAGCTGTTCTGGCCTAAGGGAGAAGTTGTACAAGTAGAGTATGAAAATCTTCACACACAAGAAAGCAGGGTCACCATCAAAGACTCTGAAACTAAGCTTATGAGGCTCTTGCTGGCCCAAAATGGGACAATTTGAGTATCAATAAAGATAAAAATGGACGTGATTAAAATATATCAAGCATGTTAAAAATTCAAGAAAAGTTTATCCTTCTAAATGTATTCCATCTACTAATGAATAGATTTAGTGATTGATAAATAAATAGATGATAGAATTAAAATATAATTGTTTTTGCTAACACTTTATAAAGTAATAGATTTGGGCAAAGATTATGCAAAAGTAAATTTATGGAACAAGCTCATTTATAAATATTACTGCAAAAAATAATAAAGAATCCAACTGTTAATTTAAAAAATTATGTATACCTAGAGGAGATTTATCCCAGAAGTGCAAGAATGTTCAATATTAGGAAATAGATTAATATTATTTATCATATTATAAATCTAATGAGAAAATTCATGAAAATCTCTGCAGACTCTAAAAGACATTTAAAAAAAATAAACACCCATTCTTTTAAAAACACTCAATATCAAAGGAATCAGTAGGCATTTCATTAACTTAATAAAATAAATATATCTCAGCCCAAAAGTCAAAATCTAACTTAATGGGGAAATGCTGGAGATATTTCCTATAGTCAGACCCAAGACTGTCACACTATTATTCAACAATGACCTGGGATATTAGGTAACACAATTATGTAAGAGAAAATGACTATACAAGATTATAATAATATTGTTTTAGAAAATACTATATAAGAAATTATATAATTGGATTATATAAGAGAAAGATATTATATTTATGAGACATGTAGAAAATTTGTACAAAAGAATAAATGCAGAGCTATACTATTTGCAGGTGATATGATTATACATATACCTAGAAAACCAAGGAATTTGGCTGAAAAACTAATATAATAAAATAAGATGGTTTAGGAGGCTAGTTAATGTTAAATTCACATACTGAAAAAAATAGCCTTTATTTATATAAATACGCAATATAATTGAAGTAAAGACTTATTAAAATAATAACAATAGCCCTGACCAGTGTGGCTTGGTTGGTTGCAGCATTGGCTCGTGCACCAAAAATCATTGGTTCAAGTCCCCTCAGGGCACATACCCTGAGCAGAGTGGTATGAGAGGCAACTGTTAATGTCTCTCTCTCTCTCTTTCTTTCTCTTTCTCTCTCTCTCTCTCTCTCTCTCTCTCTCTCTCTCTCTGTCTCCATCCTCTCTGTTTCTCCCTTCCTCTCTCTCTAAAATCAATACCTGTATCCTTGGGTGAGGATTTAAAAAATATTATCAACAAAGGTAAAATATTTAGGAATAAACTCTACAAAGATGTTAAAGACCCATTTGAGGAAATACTACTAATAGTAGACAAAAGTACACTTGGAACAAACCATATACTTAGGAAGAACACTCAACAGAATATAGATGTTAGTTTGTAAATTTAACAGCATCTCCACCCCCTAAAAAAAATAACACGTGATTTTGTTGTTTTTCACCTCCCCCAACCTATATAAGCTAATTCTAAAGTTCACTTGGGAGAACAAATAAGCAAGGGTCACCAGATGAAGAGCAGTGAGGGGGAGCCTATATCTATCAGGTACTAACTATAAAGCTTTAAGAGTTGCATCCTTCTGGCACATGAAAAAGACTCAAAATACCTACAGGAATTTAGTATATTATAAAAGTGGCATTTCAAACCAGTGGGGGGAAAATGAAAGACTTAGTGACTATGAGATTATGCAGTATCATAAAGTTGTACAATAAGTCCTCACTTAAGATTGTGTATAGTTTCTGAAAATTGTGAGTTGAAGTGAACCCAAGTATTGTGTAAAAAAACCAATTATACCACTGGCTAATCATTAAGAGTCAAGTTCCTACAGCATATTTCTGGTCACAAAAGCATTACCAAACTTCTAAATAAAGACCCAAACACTTACACTTAATACCAAAATAAATATGAGCTATACAGTATATACCTTTAAGCAAGATTAATGAACGCAACTAAAATTATTTTCCAACCTTCCTATTCCAGTTCAGGGTCGCAGGTGGCTGGAGTCTCTGGCAGCAGCCCAAGGCACAAAGCGGGACCCAACCCTGGACAGGACAGACTTCCATCACAGGGTGCCCTCACCTTTACGCCCATGCTCACTCAGACTGGGACAGTCTAGACCTGCCAGCTCATGTACCAAACATATTTTTAAGATGTGGGTGAAAACTGGAATACCCAGAGAAAACATGCATAGTCATGGGGAGAAATTGCAAACTCCACACAGACAGTGGCCCCCACTGGGGATAGATTTATTTCTCATCAACTTTATAATGAAATGACATTAAATGAAACTATGTTACTTAAAGACCTGCTGTATTTATAATAAACCACAACTAGGGTCAACTGTTCACCGGCTATCATTGCACGAGACTTGTGTAAAAATTATTGCTGGAGTTAGGGTCTTTTCTGCGTCACTACTGCACAGTGAGTGCAGAAATATTTTTATTGTGCACATCCATCCATGTTAACTACATATGTGGCCCAGATGCTTGTTCTGCTCCACGGCCCACACATCTCTTTAAAGCAGAATACTCTCAATGGCTTTCTCTGAGGGAAATGAGGATCCAGTCCACTGGGAGTCTCATGACTTTTTAATCTTATATGCTGAACCATTTTGCAAAAGGGACCAGCAAATTGGAAACTGAAAAAAAATTTGCAAATAGAGACAATGTGAATCTCATTTTCTATTGTGCCTCATGTCCACCTCTTAAAATCAGATTACTGTTTCCGAGAAGAGAGAGAGACTGAGAATGAGAGAGAGAGAGAGAGAAAGAGAATGGTAGAACTGGAGTTATAACTGCATAATACAATCAGGAACATATTTCTTATCATATGGTGCAATTTAATAAGGGGACTTGAGAATAGCAATAGAGAAGTTCCATATACAATGGAAATTTATATGGACCTATTTAAGAATCTCATTTGGTTTCCAAATAGTATCTGCCAATAGTGAAATACAGAAAAACTTCACAGCTGTTATTTATAATAAGCACTTACAAATATAGGAAAACTATTTGCCCATGGATCATGGGAATTTTAAACAAATATATATCTGGAAGGCAGAGCTTGTGTTGTAAATTTTATACAAGCTCCTCAGAAATCTACTTAGTCATATTTAGCTGTTACTCCTACCTCAATACGCAAGCTTGTGGTGAAGACCAGGAGTGAGGCCTTTTACCTTGGATATTATTGCATTTACTCAAAGTAATAAAAATAATACAAAGAGTCAGCTGGTTCTATTAAAGGATTATGATAATAAAGATTAGTGTTTCTATTAAGTATCAGTTACAAAAATAATGGCTTTTTTTTTTCTTCTAGTTTACATTTCTGGCTCCGACTTGATTTTTTGGGGAAGGGAACATGGCGTCAAATACTGCATCCTCCGTAAGTTCATTCTTCTGTTGCCCTGTCTCTCTCTCGCTGTCCAATCCCACAACCACAGAAGGGAAATAAAAGCCAACATTGGAATGTGATGAGAAAGGAAGTAAAAAAAAAAATGTAGATAAGTAGTTTGTTACTTCACTTTAACCCAGAAAAATGGATTTTACTTCATAGTAACCAAAATTTCTAGTAATTCCTGTTATGATTTATTTTAGCTTCAGATCTATGCTATTCTTTAGCTTAAAGCATTATTTACAAAGCTATGTTCTGTAGCAGTGTCTTTTAAGTTTAATGTTCATTCGAAACACCTGGGAATCATATTAAAATAAAGACCCTGTTTTAGTAGGCCTGGGGTGTGTTCTGAGAGTCTTTATTTTTAACAAGTTTTCAGGTACAGCTGCTGTTTTGCCCTGGTTCATGGACAAGACTTTGAATAGCAGGTGTCTAGATTTGAGAATATTAGTTCCTTGAAGTACTTCAAGAAAGAAGAGTTCAGTGGCTAGTTGAATAAGAATTACTGCATGCTATATCATCCTCTTGAAGAGTCATAACTGACATTAGCATATTAAAAGCTCTGAAAAACCTAAGGTTCAGTAAAAAGGAGACATGTTTAGCTTTACTCTGGTGAGCATTTATGTAACTTAAATGGTAAATACCATAGACTCTCTCCCTTGTTTTTTTTTGGTAACATTAAAATCTAGGGGAGTTTGAGTTCTTCAGTACACATTTCAGGGGACACTGGCTCAAAGAAGAGAACACCCTTCTTAACCATGACTATTTCTTGAGAAAAATTATTATATTACATTTTTGAGATGAAAGGAAGGAGTAAGAAATGATGGGTTTAGTTGTCCTTAGTAACAAGAGTTTCTTTTTTTTTTTTTCTAGAATATATATTAACTTTTTAGAAATTTAGCTAGGCAGGGCAGATGAGAAAAATCTATAGCAATGGTTAGTATGTTTCTTTTACAAGTGTAAAAGATACCACAATATTGTGGTTGGAAAACTATAGCCCTCATTGACAGTATTCTTTTTATAAGTTGATTATTTAATCTTTGCATGAGGATTTTTTTAAATCGAGTTAAGAGAGAGAGAGAAACATCAATATGAGAGAGAAACATTGCTTCGCATAATGGCCTTGACTGGGGATCACAACCTAGGCATGTGCCCTGACCAGGAGTCAAACCCACAACCCTTTGGTGTACAGGATGGCACTCCAACCAACTGAGCCAGGGCTCATTGTCAGGTTTTGTATGGAGCGGAAAATGATTTTTATATTTAAATAGAATATCTAAATATAAATGTAAATCCATTTTTGTTAAAATTTTAAATATTTCAAATGGTTGAAAAAGTCCAAAAGAAAAAATATTTCATGACATGTGGAGATTATGTGAAATTTGAATTTCAATGTTAGAAGTGGTTTATTGATATATAGCCCCACCCATCTGTTTATGTGTTGTCTACGGCCACAGTCATTATACAAAAGAAAGGTAAGTAGTTGCAACTGAGACTGTATGATCTTCAAAGTAAAAATATATTTACTATTTGGTCCTTTACAGAAAAAAATTTTTTCCCACTCCTGCCATAATGGAACTGAAAACAAATAAGTTTTAAAAAAGTAAAGGGTAGAGGGCACATAGGTATTTGATATATTATTTTCCTTTTCCTCCAACTTTTAAAATTTGAAAAGTGTATTGTCTAAGAATCAGTAGAACTAGACCCTGTCTTTTATTTAGTGATGCTACTGAACTAAAAGAATAAATGCATAGGTAATATTTGTACATAATTCTTTCTCACTGTTTAATACCCAGTAGGAACTTATAACAGGACTCCACATTGTTTTTGTAATTACAACATCCTTCTAAGAAGTATAGAGCTTATGAAATGGAAAGCCTCTGGTTCTGCAGAGCATCACAGTGGGTTTAATGTGTAAGTTTGACTCAGGCATTGTGGAGAGTGGAAAAGCTCTATAAAAGAGAGATAAATTTAGGCAGTCTTGGACAGAGGGAGGAAGAAAGAGAGGGAAGGAGAGGGAGAGAAAGAGAGAAAAGGGAGGAGGGGATGGAGAGGGAGGGAGAGAGAGGGAGGGGGAGAGAGGGAGAGAAGAAGGCTGGAGGCCCGGGGAGAGAGAGAGAGACAGAGAGAGTGGAAGATGATGAGAGTCCTCAGAGCAGCCCTCAAAACCTTCCAAAATCCTGAAAAATGACAAGAGTGCTTGATGCAGAGTTTTTTGTTGTAAAAACCTAGAGAAAAGGTGGGGTTTCACATTTGGGGCAAAGTGGAGTTGGAATCCAGAAGACAAAGGGAGTCAGAGCAATTGGCAGAAAAATGTGGGAAGGCAGTTGGATTTCAAAAGCTGCATAATTGAATAGTTCAAGGCAATCTTTCTAGATCTTCAGAGGGAGATACAGTTGATATTTGACTTAGATAACCAATAAATAATCGTTGAATGGTGAGTTTGCACAAGTTGCTTAATTTCAGCTAGGAAATGGGGACAAGAATACTTACTTCCTAGGGCTGCTGTGAGGACTAAATGATATCACTCATATAAAGCTTGTAACCCTGTATTTGGCAAGTAGTAGGGTCTCAATCAATGGTTAATATAATTGCTACCACTACTCTTATTATTCTCACTATGCTGTCAAGCACCTAGTAGGTGCTCAAACAGCATTTATTGCCTATAGGTTCTCTTCATGGCAAATGTTAACCCACTGTGAAACAATGTACTGTACACCTTTTAAAAAGTGCTGTGCTTTTATACATTTTGATCATAACTAAAAGCAACACCAATAAGACAAATTGCATGAACTGTTATGAAATTGGGATTATTGTAGTAGTAAGTTCCTTTTACTACAGTAGCCTTAACATTATCAAACCTATGAGGCCCTGGAGACACATTCGCCCTATACTGTTGTAAGTTATCATGCAGAAACATCACAGACCATTGATGATTATATCAGACAGTCACAATCTTGATTGAGACAAAGAGGCCAAGAAAGACAGCAGAAAAAAAAGCTATTCATTTTAGAAAAATGTGAATTAGTCAGGCTCATAAGGAAAATGCTCTTTTATTCCTCAGAGTACTTCAGAAAACTTGAGCATTCTATTGCTACTTTTTCTCCTTACATTTGAAGGCCTGCCAGGATGGAGAAGGAAAACGGACCTTAAGCTGTGGCCTGTGTATGACCTTCAGCAGAGGTTAAGTGAGATGGAAAAGAAAAAGTACCAGATCTTCTTCTGCATGATTATAGTGAACATTCCCATCCCTTTTTGCATTGTTATAAAGTATTAGAGCTAACCATAAAAATGGACTGGATTTATGAAACTCCTCATAAATTCAAACAAGAGCCAGAAAACTATAAAATTTGAATCCAGATTTTCTTTTACCTTGTGTGTGTGTGTAGTGTGGGTTTTGAAGTACATTCGCTTACATGATCTCATTTGATTCTCATAACAACTCTGTGAGGCAAACAGGCATAATTACCCTCCAGTTTATGGAAAAGCATATTGAAATTCAGAGAGATTAAAGGTTTCACCTACTTTTATATAGTTAGAATGTGCCAGAGCTGGGACTATGTTTTTCAGCTCTTCGTCCACTGCTCTTGCTACCACATTGCAGTATCTTGTTCCATGAACCCCCAAGGTAAAGGGCAACAGTGACTTTGGATCTCCAGGCCTTGCATTTTGTTAGCCAGCAGCTTGGCCATGGGTATGGGAAACACATGCCAAGCTGACATTTATCATGTTTGAATGTGCATGTAAAAGTGACACTGAGCTTGAGGGAGACTGGGTCATATTCATGAAAAAAGTAACCACAGATGAAGTTCAATCTTGTTTGAATCATGTGTTTGAATCATGTGTTCTTCCACGAGAAAGGGCTTATTCTATGAGATGTTATTATTATTACTTTGAGTCACATCCTTTTTGTTTCACTGAAATTAAATTAGACCTGTACCCATTTTTAAATGTTTATATTTTCTGGGCATAGTTTGAAATATTCTACATAAAATTTATCTTGAAGTTTTTATATCGCAGAGTTGCCTGTCTTTTTAGAGATAAGAGGCAAACTTGGTGCCTGACTGAGACCCACCCACAGATAGTGCTTCCGCTTTGTCTTCCTTTCTCTCTGATGGGATTCACATTTGAGAAAGTAAGGAAACCCTAAATGCTCAATGACTCTTGCGTTCTCTATCATAGAAACCCAGCCCAGATTGTTTTTAAAAACAATATTTTTTCTTATATTGATTATCAAATATATGGTCTACATCAAAATTTCTTTTTGTAATTAAAAGAAATAAAAATTAATTTTGTGGGGCCAAAACTTTATACTTATTTTTGTCATAGTTGCACAAAAGGAAGGAGCATATGAGCCATTTTAGAGGAAAAGAAATATTAAACAGCATAAACTAATTTTTCCCTTTTAACTGGAATGTTAGCATTTAAAGCCTCTTATTTTGAAGTGATATGATATGTGAGAGTTATAATGTTTTGTTTTTGTTGTTTAAGTTTTTTTTTATAATTTACTTATTTGTTTGTTTATTTATTTTATTTTTTAGAGAGAGGGGAAAGGAGAAAGAGGGAGAGAAACATCACTGTGTGGCTGCCTCTCACTTGCATTCCCAACTGGAGACCTGATGTGCAACCTACTCATGTGCCCTGACTGGGAATTGAACCAGCGACACTTGATTCGCAGGCCGATGCTCAATCCACTGAGCCACAGCAGCCAGGGCTGTTGTTTAAGTTTTAAGTTAAAACACCACTACTGAACTTTCAGCCTGTGTCTGTGTGGCTGAGGGTAGGGGATACAGGATGGAATGAGACACACTTATTTGAGGGGAATCGAAAGGTGGACGTAAAGACCAGGGAAAGCAAATTGATTCAAGCTGTTTGAAAAAGGCTCTGTTTTACCTTTATTTTAATTTGGAGACATGCATTATTTGTCTTGACCCAATTATTCTCTCTACCTTTGCCCCTACAATCCTGTTGCTATTTGAAGTCTGACACACAGGAAAGCCTCAGTGGGCCACAAGTAGAGATATACAGTTAGTTTAATGGTGCTCCATGTTTGTTGAAAATAGGTGTTAACCTAAGTACTTATAAGGGAGAACCTATCACAGAGTTAAAACATTTTAAGTGTCACAGATTAGAAGTTAGATCCAATTTACAGAACCTGAATAGGAATACACCACTGCAGAAAGGCTTCTTTTAACTATATTTTGGAGATTGTGAAAACATTATCTTCTGAAGTATTTAACAGACACTGCTATAATCTTGAGTTTGTAGACTGGATCTTGATTACCCTGAATTATTACATAATCTGTTTCAAAAAAGCATTTTCAATAACATGACACAAGACTGAGACTAAGAAGGATAAAAACAGATTGCTAGACCTTAAAAATATCTGCCGATGTTTCTGATGGCATTTTTTTCTTTACCATATCATAAACTTTTCAGTTAGTGGTTATGCTAATTTTTTGGTTTCAGCGTATAAGCCTTTTGAATTTGGAAATAAATCAAAATGATTTACAAAAAACACACACCCAAGACAGCATTACACCCCCACATCAAATTCAGAGCTTCACACCATAAATAACTTAATGGCTGCTTGCATTTTCAAGGTCATATAGGATCAATTACAGTTGTTATACAATATTATATCAGTTTCAGGTGTACAATCCAGTGATTAGACATTTATATAACTTACAAAGTTATCACCCCAATAAATCTTGTACCCATCTGACACCATACAGAGTTATTACAATATTATTGACTATATTCTCCATACTGTACTTATATCCCCATGACTATTCTTTAACTATCAATTTGTATTTCTTAATCTGTTCACATTTTTTACCCAGTCTTCCCCTCTGGCAACCATCAAAATGGTCTCTGAATCTATGAGTCTCTGTTCTGCTTGAAAAACTTAAAAATATATTTTTAAAACTCATATAGGATCATATTTAAGATCATAACCCCTTATCTTATTATAAAATCCTTTTTAAGTTTTAACACCCTATTTTGCATTCATGAAGCTTTGACATTGTTTTTAAAATTTTATGAATATGTTTGAAATTTTGAGATGTGTATTTGTGGAGGTGTAAATGGATCCTAGCCTTCACTAAATTCTTAAAGAACTCATGATACCCTTACCCCCCAAAAGTTAAGAGCCACTGAAATAAGTAAGCGAGTCCACAGGAGACCACTGAAACAGAAGTTCTTAGAGATTGTTTAGTTACCCCTTTACCTTATTTCCTGACTCTTTTTTGATTCCTGTCCTTTATGCTTAGTGTTGAGGTTCATCTTGGCTTTAGGCTCCTATGCATGCATAACCAAGTTAATAATGAGAAACACACAGAATGGATACTTGTATTGGATGGTTACTTAAAAATTCTGAATAAGGTATCTACCCTGAATCTTATTTACCATTCCAGCTCTAGAAAACTAGTTGGACAATAAAGAAAGGAATTGAAAAGTTTTTTTTTTTCACTCTCCTTCTTAAACTAAGGCCTAGAGCAAGCCAATTTCCTAAATTTTAGACCTGAACATGGAACTACAGCAACCAAAAGTCACAGTCACCTACTAAGCAGGACCGAAATCTACCCAGTAAAAAACAAAACAAAAAACAAAAACAAAACCCTTATTAAATCTTCTATATTGATAATCTCTTTGCTCTTTCTATAAAAATTTTTTTGACTTGAGGTCTTAGGATCCCTAGGTAATACTTAAACACTACCACGTGATCACTAGGCAGGAAGAGAGGAGGGTATCTGCCATGGTCTAGGTTCCAATTGTGACACCTTCCTATCTTTTTTATTTCTATGGTCCCCAATTCTGTATTCATCTGCTCCCAGTTTGCAGCTTGGCCTCTCTCTAGAGGAAATGAGAGGGTAGAAATGAGAAAAAAAAAAAAGTGAAATTAAAGGCTACATTTGAAATGGAGTAGGTAATATATCTGCTTTTCTATCTCTATTGGACTCTACAGGATTTTTTTTTCTCCCTTGGATTTGCTTAACCAGTATTTGAATTGCTGCCTTCATCGTGGCTCTAATAAAACTAAATTCATTTATGGTTTTCCTAGAAGTACGGAGTTATATGCATTCACTAAATATAATCTGAATTGTTTTAAATAAGCCTCTTTGTTTTAATAGCATATTTTCTGAACAGTCTTAAGACAAGTTGTTTTGAAACTCAAAAGTACCAACATTAATGGCATCCATAATTATTTCTCTATAATTTATGCTGTTATGTATTATGTAAGAAAAACTGGTAAAAGAATTAAAAAAATAGAGCTTTCAACTTGAATTAAATAAGTGAGAGATAGAAGAAATTACAGTACTTATGTTGGGAAAGCTATTTTTCAGCTTTTGAGTTTTTTAGTTATGACATGACTAAGAAAAAAATGGAATGCCTACATTCCAGCATACACAATTGGTTTTCGTTAGGGAAATTGGCTTGAGCAAAAGACAACTGGAAATAATTTTTTAAAATCCTTTTTCTCTTCTTCAGTCTTACTCACTTAGTAAAACCCTAATCCTCTTAAAACCCAACTCCCCACCTTCTTACATATAGCTAAGTTGGCAGGAAAAAGCACAGGCTGACTTCATTGTAATTAGAGAAATCCTCATTGGTCTCATGTCAGATTTATATTCACTGATCTTAAGTGGACCTTCAATAATTCTACCACATTAATTTGGTTAATATATTCTTCTATTTTATAAACTAACAGTTTTACACCATACTTTCCTTTTTCCTCCAACTTCTAACACTTCTCCCTCCTCTTCATTCTCAGCCAATGATCTTGCTTCATATTTCAATTCAAAATTGAGAAATAAGAAGAGAATTAGTTCATCTTCCCATGACCAACTCTGTCTCCATATACCTTCTCTTCCTTTAAACTGTGAACCATGTTCCTAGGTAAGGCCAACCCCGCCATCTGAAAAGGAATCCAATTTCCTCTGGGTCAGTCTAGGGCTTGATTCTACAATTATCCTACCTGTGTCTTATATCTTAAATTTCTACTTTTCTACTGGATAATTTCCAGTCAGCATAAATACAGGTTGTAATATCTCCCATGAAACACTTCTCTCTACATCTCTCACCCTCTCTAACTATTTCCTTATTTCTTGCCTCTCCTGTGCAGTAAAACCTTCAAGAGGCTTCTGTGTTTGTACTGTTAATATGCATCTCTTCACTTCCTGTTTGCTCCAACCTGCTCCATTCAGGCAGTATTCTCCAGGGCTCCAACATTCTCATTGGGATCCCTGGTTTTCTCCTTCTAGCTAAATCCTATGGTCAGTTCTTAGTTCTCATCTTACATGATCAATCAACAGAATTTGACACAGTTAAGCTGCTTCTTTTTCTTAAAACGTATTATTTTTTTCTCTGGTTTTTGAGACACATGCTTTGCTAGTGTTCCTATTACCTCCAAAACCTCCCCTTCTTAGTTGTCTTTGCTGAATTCTACAACCCTTTCATTTCTAAAAGGAGCCTTCAACTTTCTAGGTGTTTTCATCTCTTTGTAGTTTAAAATCTATATGCTGATGCCTTCTAATTTTGTATTTCTAGCCTTGAGCTCTCCCTGAGCTCCACACTCCTATAACTTGGCTACTCATCTCCATCTGAACGATTGATAGATATGTCTGCATCTGCAGTAAAGAAAAAAAAAAAAAAAAAAAAAAAACAGCCAAAACCATATCTCTCAGTGATGGACTGAATGTGTTTCCACCCAAGCCACACCAAATCACTATGTGATGGTGTTTGGAGATGGGTGTAATTAGGAGGCAATTGGGGTTAGATGAGGTCATAAGGGCAGAGCCCTGGTCTGATGGTATTAGTGATCTTATAGAGACAGGATAGTGCCGCTTCCTCCACTCTATGGAAATACAGTAAGAAAGCAGTCATCCACTTGCCAGTAAGAGTACCCTCCCTATAAACCAAATGAGCTGGTACTTTGATCTAAGACTTACTAGCTTCCAAAACTATGAGAAATAAATCTCTATTGTTTAAGCACAGTTTACAATTTTTTTTATGGCAACTGGAGCTGATTAATACACTTCCCTTTGCCTTCCAACCTGTTCCTCCCCAGGTTACCTCATTTGATACGTGGCACCAGTATGTATCCACATTTTCAGGCCAGAGAGCCAGGAAGCATCCCTTATAATCCTCATCCAAAGTCAACAAAAATTCTTTCGGCTCTTCCTTCAAAATATACCCTGAATTCTAACCATTTCTCACCACTTCAACTGCTATTCATGTAGTCTAAGACATTTGCATCTTTACGATAAGGTTTTGCAAAGTTTTCTAATGGGTCTTTCTGATTCTACTCTCCCATATTCCCATCCCTAACACCAAAACAATATTCTTCACACAGCATCCAGAGATATCTTTTAGACAGGTAAGTTAGGAAATGTTATTTTCTTTGCCCAAAGCCTTTGTGGCATCCTCAGATGCGGAGAATAAAATCCAGCTACTAAAGTGTCACTTCAAAGGTCCTCCAAAAGCTGGTCATTTGCATCCCCATCCTTATTTCCTTTCTATTTTTTATTTGCTTTGCTCAGGCTACATTGCTGCTCCTATGCAAGCCAATCTTGTTCTTACCCCAGGGCTTTTGCAAGAGCTACTCACTCTTTCTGACACACTCTTCCCCAGAGTCTTGCAGTGCTCGCTCCCTCGCTTCCTGATCCCTGTGCAAATGGCACCTCTTCACAAAGGCTCCTCCTGAGCATTGAACCTAAAATAACCACTACTTTGTCATTCTTTCTCCATTGCCCTGCTATATTTATTGCCATCACATTTATAATAATTTATTTCTTTACCAACTTCCCTTCCACCAGAACGTAAGCTCCATGAGGGCAAGATCTTTGAATTGCTTACCCCTGAGTCCCCAATGCCTAGAAGAGCCCCAGACAAAAAGCAGACAATAGTCATATGTTGAATAAATGAATGAAGTTTTCAAAGTTTTTCCAAAGATATGAAATTATTATTTATGAATTTTGAGGTCTAAAATCTGTTTTCACAAATGTATTCTCCTATGAACGAGTGGAAGGAAAAAAACAAACAAACAAATGGCACAACAGTCAGGGCTAGCTAGTTCTCTGTAAACCAAGATGTCAAAGTGGCAAAGGTAGGGATGTCAGCAGAGCTCACCACCATGTTTGCAAAAGTGGTGAGAAAGTAAAGTGAGTGCAGAAACCAAAATTACATGTGCTTTGTGGATCCTTGAATGAGTAGTAGAGAGAAAGAGGCCAGTTCTGCTGAGATGACCATAATCTTCTCACCCCACACCTTTTGAACTAGAGTTGGACTTTACTGAAAACTGTGTTGAGGGTGCTAATGACTCCAGCAGAGGAGATCAGTTCCCCCAACCCCATGGGCTTTTAGCTTTCCATAGAGTCCCAGCTTTATTGCCATTTATTATCCTCCATCCTAAACTCCAATACTGATATCGTCTCCCAGTAAGTTCATGCACCATACCCAACATGTAACATCATATTTCTCCAGCCTTTATATTCTAAAATGAATATAATACCATCCCTGAAGTAAAACAATAAGCTATGTTTAAAATAATAATTTGAAGAAACAATCAGGACTCTTCACTCAGCAGTGAAAATGTACTAATGCAAATAGAATAAATTAATGCTCAGCTGAGTCATAATTAGCAGTGGATCTAAAAGCTATGCTGAGTAGTTTATCCAATCACAGTCTTAAGTACAACTCTGGGCACTGACTGGATATAATTGGGAATAAGAACAAGGACCCAGCACCAAAATATTAAATCCAAATTAGACAGCCATTCAAATGAGTAAACCCTTTGTGGAGTGTGTCGGTCATGCAACTACTCATCACCATCCTCCAAGGACTTTGTAGGACAAATGCTCAGAACAACTAATACTTCCCACAGTTGCTAGGTTGGCCTTGAGCAGCAAAAGGCAACTGGATTTATTTTGTTCTGGCAGCAGCTCAGTGGGGACATAAACTAGCAGTGCTGGGGAACAGAAGGTCTGCACAGAAGAGGAAGCTCCCCTCATATACTATCCTAAACCCACAAATGCCAACTACCCTTAGACCAGGAGCAATATAAGTGGTAAACACTAACATTTTCAAAGAACTATCTAATATTCATGGCAGAATCTATAAAAGGTGACTTTGAATAATCCTTTCCCAGCAAACTTGTAAAAGTTTTATAAAATATGCTGCAAAAATGACTCACAGTAGATGTAATTACTGTGCAACCTTGGAAACTGATATAAAAAATTCAGCTGCCAGCATGTTAACAGCCACCTAATATATGGGTTGTTTGATTGGACTCTTTGGGCAAAACTGCAAAATTCCTAACCCATTGCTGCTATATATTTTATCAGGGCCAAATTTAGCTACTTTCATTTTTTAAAATGCCATTTTAGACATCACAGTGAATCAAGTCAGTGTTGCTTAATTGCATGCGTACATTACAATCTACTCCATTTCCCCAAACACTAATTTAACTAGTTATTATTTATTTGCATTTTTTTGGAACAGCAGCAGAGTCCTGATGCCTGAACTATGAAACTTGGCAAAATCATTGCTTTCATAACAAAAAACTAAGAATCAGCAGTGAAATTTCCCCTGCTCTGCTGTCAGCAACTACTCCCCAGTTTTATCTTTTAAATGTATTCATCTTAAATTAACAGTTTGGTATAAAAATGATTTATTGCCCACATTCTATTTTCAATTATAAAGTAGTATTTTTGTGGGTGGGAAGAAAAGCCAAATTGTAGATGGTTCACATGATATATTTTCGCCCTGTGCTTTCTAGCCATCCTTTGGCCTAGGCTGAGGTAATCAAGGATATGATTGTCAATTTAACAGCTAATAATGTTACCCAAATGTGTCTTCTTCTGAAAGACGTCCTCTTATTATACAATGTTGTTCTATAACCATCATCACCTTAGGCTTTATTATTATGGGTTGTCACCTTCAAAAACTTAAATAAAATTTTTGCAAATTGATTCTATGCTGATATCACTAGAGGCATTTGTTACTTAAATGACTTTCACAATGAATCTTTTAGAAAAGAGCTCTTTTATAATAGAATATGTCTACCTCTCTCCCCCTGCATTTACCTGTTTGGTAAGTTTGTATATATATATATATATATATATATTTCTCTTAAATGGGGCCTTTCTGAACTGTGGGTAAAAGGGTGGGTGATAAAGAAATGCTTGATAAGCCTTCTTCCAGATTAATATTTATAACTATTAGGATCACCCAAACATAGTAGCCTCACAAACAGAGTTCAGCCCCAAGTCAACACCTTTGTTATATAACCCCTCTTTATTCTAAGACATGTCATTAAGTGGACAGGAATTTTGTCTTATTAATCTTTGTATCACAATTAATTATTATAAACTGAATTCTCAGTTTTGTGCAGTTGAAATAATATCTCATCTTATTATATGGTTCACTCTGGCGGAAAACACTCTTTGATTTACTTATAGGAAATTAAAATTATTTTGAAGAGAAAAAAATCTTAAAAACCATATAAAAATTTGCCAAGAAGGGGAGAATTGGTGGGAAATACTTCAAGTATATCAATAACAATAAAGGCTCTCCATTTTTTACAGTTCCAAGTTTTATAACTATAGGTATTGAAACTCAAATTGTTCTATATAATTAATTACAGTTCCATATAAATATACTCATAAATGTTGTATGAAATTGAGTTTTCCAGCACTCCATCTGTTTTAAGAATTAGACTCTTTTGCTCCTTGTATGGTGAAATAGAGCAAATGCTGAGCCCAGAAGTTATTTTAACCACAAACACTGTTTAAACATTTAATTGGTTTAAACATGTTCAGTTAATTCATTGTGATCAGTAATTAGAAGACCCAAGTCTACTTAGCCAGCTAAACTTAGTCTATAATTCTGAGCAACCGGAATTTCGGAACTGGAACTTCACTTCAGAGTCTATAAAGTTTACAAGGTTTACAAAGCTTTGAGTCGTAGAATCTTTGAGAGATCAGTAAAATTCTATATGTCTACAATGTTTAACTATTATACATTTCATCTCAAATAATTTTGGGTCTGATAATAACAAAAACAATCAAATTACTGTCAGAACATCATTAAGAGAACTTCTATGTACTGGATTTCTTAATATACTTGCTAAAATTAATGACAATGCAGAGCATTATTTCACTTTTAAAACGATACTTAAGAATTATTATTATTTTAGCTCAAAATCATTATTCACAGAAATATAACATACCCCTTAGGTTTATATTAAAAAGATGATAATGGTTTATTCCTGGATTTTGGCATCAAAACAACCAAACAAACAAAGAAAAAAAAATCCCACAAAAAAAGATGATAATGATGCTGCAATGGAAAAAGGAACAATACAAAAAGACACTCTGACTAATCTTTGCTCGAAGTTCTTTAAAATGAAGAATGCTTGTATCTGAGGCTAGGAATGACAAGAAAAGGATATTGAAAAACATCCAATTGCAGAACTCCTTTTCAGAAGGGGACCCCCATCCACCAAAAGTCTGCTACCTGGGATGAGGCACTGGTCAGTCTTCTCTGGTAAGGGAAGCTAGGCATGCTAGAAGGGGAAAGTCCTGTCGCTCTTGAGCAGCGGGCAAGAGGAACTCAAAGGAAATAAACATTTGCTAAACACAATAGAAGAAAAGGTTTAATTAAGGTAGGAAATATTTTTTGTTTTTTAGATGTGCTTAGGAGCCAGTTAAGAGTGCTCGTGGCCCTGGCCGGAAATCTCAGTTGGTTGCAGCATCATCACAATGCATCAGGATTGTGGGTTCGATCCCTAGTCAGGGCACATACAAGAATCTACCAATGGATGCATAATTGGGTGCATCAACAAGTCAATGTTTATCTCTTTCTCTCTCTTGCAAAATCAATAAATAAAAACTGAGGAAAAAAAAGTGCTCATGAGAGTGAATTCCCTTTAATGACCTCTAATCTAGTATGGGCCTGGATTAGGAAAATCTATTTGTAATGATCAACAATAAAACTGGACATATCTTTAAAGTATGCTTTTAAATTTGGGGGCAAACAAAAACCTATGTAATAGATAGTGAAACCTCAGTGATACCCTTTTTAAAGCCAGTGGGAATCTCAGAAGAAGAGCAGCAAACACAACAGCAACAACCTGCACTAGTATAATACTTAACAATGGACAAAACCACTTTCACACATATCTCGGTGGATCACCATTGACACCCTAAATGTGGACAAGGCTAGTCATTTCCATTTTACAGAAAAAGACACTGGGACTTCAAAGAAACTGCCGGTTGTTTTCAAAAAAATATTTGTCACTCTTGATAAAAATATGTTTGACAAGATTAAAAAATAACCACATTAATAGAGATGAAGAATTCTCAACAATAGCCTGTACTAATAGTTACATTTTACATTATATGGTACTCATTTTGTTCCATTTTGGGACTTTTTGTCCGGTTGGATATTTTTTTTTTTTGTTTGTTTGTTTGTTTTTTGCTTTGTTTTTGCAAGGCAGAAAGTTCAAATACCATCTACTTTAAAATCAGAAACCTGGCAAGCTCTAAGCTTAGATAGTTTCAGGGAATGGACCATTTATATCAAAGAATGATTTCTAACAGCCTTGTTAAAATTAAAAAAAACTTTGTACTAACCTACAAGGTTTTCACAAAGAAAAGAAGTAATCTCTCTGCTATTCTCTCTTTTTGAGAATTTTCTGAGTTGCATCAACTACCCCAATTGTAATGGAATATTGGGGGTAAAGCAAGAAGACAGGGACAGCCAACAGTAATGACCTCTGGATTGATCACAAGGTACTAACTTTCCAGTACTTTTAGATGCCACACTAAATTCATCCCCAAATGAATGGAATTTGCTCTGCAAATCTAGTTCTAATTCTGTTGCTGGAGATTATGTTTGCTGAATGACAATGGAATATTTAAAATACTTCTGAGACAGAAGGAACTTAATGAGGTTTAGTACAAAACACTTTCAGTGATTGTTTTCACCTGCCCTTTTGGACACTGTTTATTTAATACACACAAGGAACTGTAGTAGGTAGAGGAAAGACTTGAAGTGAAGTTTTGATAGTGGTGATAATTCTTAAAATTTTATTTGTAATTAAAAACCTTCTTTTGACTGCCCATGTTTAACAATGGAGCATAGGACCTGGCCTATGCATTATTTTTTCCTGAGATAAATGATATTCCTTTGTATAAGAGAAGAGGACATTTGAATCAAAAACTTTAGAAAGAAGATTGCTTGACTGGTGCTCTATGAACTTTTTCAGTATATTGTGTCCAGGACCATGTGTGTAGTACTCTTTCAAGTCCTCTTTACTGATAATTTAATGCTGCCTCTAAAAGGCCTATTGCCTTTTCACCAGAAAGCAGTTTTTACTGATGATAATGATGATGGTCATTAGGGCCTTGGAGACTTTTAAAAGGATCTAAGGATGAATGAATAAATAAAAACCATGATGACTCATTCTGCACCCAATGCCATTAGTATAATGCACAGCTCAGCACAGTTCCGCTCCCCCATGAAATTGCACTATTTAACTATATGTTAAATTTGTTTTTAAAATAAAACAAGTATAATTTATTCAAAGAATATTATGAGATTGTGGAATGTCAGCAATCAAGTAAGCAGGTATGCTGCAAAATGGACATGGTAAAATTTTACCAAGTTGGTTTTCTTTCTCTAAAACTCATCTTCATAGGACAACAATCAGATTTTGTCAGGCTCGACATTTATTCCTTGCTTCCTGAATGAGAAGAGCTTGTTCTTTGCTACATTTTCACTGCTTTCTTTATTTTATTTTTTAAATGATGTCAAGTTGGATTGCCTTCTAACACGGCTTCAGGTTAAGTAGGGAAAAATAGGATCCAAGGTTCTTAGAGCACCATCTTGTACACTATTCAATTACTACAGATCGATACTTCATATTTATGTTAAAATAATGTGAATGAATAGATGCTGCCCTTAAATACTAGCAGAGAGACACAAAGAGCTATGTCCAGAATTGTTCTGATGAAGACATTTTCCCCAAACTAAAGTTGTCCCAACATGGTATGTCAGGGCCATTCCAGTGCATTTTATTTCACAAAGGATTAAACTGTGGAAAATCCCAAGACTGCAAAAAGATTTAGTTATGCTCATTAGGCACTGAGTTTATTAGTATAGTCTCTGTTTTTCTCTTTATGAGCCAATTTCAAAGCCCCTGATAGGCCTTCTAATGACATGGGAAATAGCCATGAAAAAAAAAAAAAAACTAAACTAAAAAAAAAAAAAACCTCACTGAACCATAACTCAGATAATGAGAATTCTCTAACTATCTACTGAAGAGCCAGATGACTGATCCTGGGATAGTGATCAGCACCACCTGTGACTTGCTCTCTTCCCCACATTATAAAGATAATAATACCACAAGATTGGTGTGACATAATTGTTGCCATTCTGCTTAGTCCACAAAGAAACAATCACCAAAACACCTAAAAAGAAGAAGTTAGCCGCACAAAGTTCCTTGCTTTAGACAGATTCAATACCTTAAAATCTGCACTGACACAAAAGATAAATGAGTAGGTAGGTAGTTATTCACTTTCATTTAGAAACATCTGATACAGGAAATAATGTATTTTAAAAGCTAACTTCCAGAAAATGTTCAAAGTACAATTCAATTTGTAAATATTAAATTCAAATGCACCTATGGCAAGACCTGACGTACAACTGCATTTTAAAACCTACAGGGGGTTTTGCATGCAATTTATGCTAATTTGATAAAGGAATAGCACATCAAACTAGGACTGACTGTTCTGACTCAAATTCAGGCAGTCAGTCCTATACATGAGGCTGGTCCAATGAAACCCAAAACTTTCACAGGCCTGGAAAGAATAAGAACTATCCACTGTATTTAAATTGGAAATGAACCAGTGGTAGACTAAAAGTTCTGACTCTTGAGCATAACCTGAATGGTGAAATGGAAGGTGCCTTTGGGTTCCGAACTTTGGCTTTTGTATCCAGCTACACAGTGAGATATGCCAAGTGCACATAGGTGTCTTTCTGTCTCTTAGATGGATGAAGCAAAGCCTTTTAGTAGAATGCTTTTGGAAAATGAATAGCGGCTCTCCCTTTTGAGTCACAGCAGCTTTGGGGGATAAGATTTTGGATCTCCTTTATGTGTGTGTACCATGGAATGAAATTTACATTGGCCTGTCTAAATCTGTAAGTCATCTCTAAAGTATGGTACATGTGCATACACACACCTATTCACAAATGTCTATGTAAAAATGTATGATGTGTCATGGTTTGGAATACTGAATAAAGGGATATGTGGTGGAAAAATACATATTTTAATTAGATTAAATTACATTTTATTTTATTATATTGTTGTTCTATTACAGTTGTTCCAGTTTTCCCCATTGCTCTCCACTATCCCGCCCACCCCTGCTCCCACAGTCAATCACCACCCTGTTGTCCACGTCTGTGGGTCATTTATACATGTTCCTTGACTAGACCCTTCCCCCTCTTTCCCCCCTAATCCCCCTCACTCCTCCCCTCTGGTCACTGTCAGTCTGTTCCTTGTTTTAATGCCTCTGGTTCCATTTTGCTTGTTTGTTTGTTTTGTTCATTAGGTTCTTATATTAGGTAAGATCATATGGTATTTGTCTTTCACTGCCTAGCTTATTTCACTAAGCATAATACTCTCCAGTTCCATTACTGGAATCACTTTTAAGATAGTGAGAGGTTCACACAAAAGGCTTAAGAGAACTGAGATCAAGAGGCAACAGTGGATTCACATCTCCCATCTCACACTCACTCTTGCTGATGGGACTGGAGGCAGAAGTCTCCTATGCTACTTATGTTATTCTCATTCTATCCGTTTATCTGTCTCTATTTCTCTATCTGTCTGATAAGCATAGATGATGTGATTCCAGTCTCTATTTTCCTTTCACTTTTCTAAATAGTTCCCTTACCTGCTTGCAGAACTTCGGCATACTGATGTCTTTTTTTTTATGGAATATTCTAAAACACAGTGGTGCAGCTTGGTTGTCTTCATAAAGTCATCTCCCTGCTTGTACAAACACAATTGTCAAGTCTTCTAGAGTGCTGTCTAGCTCAGGTGAAGAAATAGAATTTGACTTCCATACTAAAGAAGTGGAGATGGATGCACTGGAAGAAGAACTGGATGGCTCAGCTTCATGTTCACTTTGAAAACCCTTAAAGAAATGCTTCAAAGCAAAATGCTCCCTTCCACATGGTTTGCCTGCCACTGCAATGGCATGCCACTCAATCCCAGCATCTACGACTACCACCAGGATAATATCTGTCAGTGGCATGTTCTCCCTAGAAATAAAAGAAAACAATCAGGATGCTGATGCAGAATGGGTTGGCTATAGTTCAGATACCTGGTTAGGTTTACATATCCACACTTAAGTAAATACTTTGTAAATTAAATAATTATGTAATAAGTGGAAATAACTTGAAATACGGGTGACATGCACAGCAGTTCAGCTTATTAGCTATTAATTAATTAATAATTATTGCTAAAATTACCCATATAAACTGAGTCCTATTGTGCATGCCTCCATTTTAAATAGTTTTTGTATCTTTAATGTCTTTGGTAGAACCAAAAGAGATAAAAGATTAATAAATATTATTGATGTATTTAAAAACATAGATTGACATAGACATTCAATTCAATTTATTCCTTTGGCCTTGTATGTCATACCATTGTAAATGCAAAAATGCCGAAGTGTAGTTACCTGTAGAGATACACTCATCATTAAAGGGCACAGTGCATCATTTGTGCTGACTAGTTGTGGTGACTTAGTTTGTGGTGCTTTTCACAGTCACAATTCAGAATATTTAAATTAACTCTTAGAAACAGTTTATTCTTTGTATAGTTTCACATTTAATAAAGATGTTTATAAGGACAAGTATGCTCATAACTATTATGATAGATACATAGATTTGTTTCATCCATTTGTAATAGATTTGTACAAATCTAGTCTGGGAGTATAGAGAAGGAGGGGGTCAGTACAGAAACCCAGGCTATAAAAACATGATGCTGTAAACACCTCAGTGAATCCAAAAACACACTTGCCACCTTCCCTACCAAACATATCCTCCTTGTCTTGGAAAATGTCATCTATCCACTCAGTTGTCCAAGGCTGGAGAATTGTGCCTTGTCCTGTCTCTTCTGTTGTCCTTTGACACTTCTCTCTGCCTCATTTCTAACTTCTTAAATCATCTAAAATATGGCTATTTTTTTCTGTCCCTTTACTTTTACCTAAATTTAGGCTATTGTCATTTATATGTTACTTGGATTTCTGTGAAGCCTCCCACTGGTCGTCCCGATTCCAATCTTCTTCATTCCATTTGCTACTCTTCAGCCAGAGTAAATTTTTTAAAGATATATCTGCCCTAAAAAATAAAAACACCTGCACGCTTAATATCATTCAATCGCTTTTGATCTAACATTCAAACTCCTTAGCATGGCTTACAAGGCCTTGTAGATCTGGCCTCTGTTTACTTCAGCGCGCTCTGCATGTTCTTGCTCTCACTCACTGCGGGAGAGACATAGAATTAGGAGCAATTCATCCACTCTCTGCTCTAACTTCAGTTTTGGAATTCTTTGCTCCCTTCATATGAAAGGCCTGCTTCAACTTTGCCTGGATCAATCATGTTGACATTCTTGGAGGTTAGACCTATTTTTCATTGGGAAAGCCTTCCCTGGCCCTCTCATAGGCTCCTAAATGTAATGTGCAAACCCCGATCACATCCATTCAGCCTTCAACAAATACCTGTTATGTTTCTGCTCTATGCAGGTGTAAGATGTCACTGAACAGAAACAGATTAAGATCCTTGCCTCCATGGAGCCTGCATTTTTCTACCATTACCATGGCAACTCATCTCACTATCCTCCTGACTAGTTAGTTAGTCCTGACTAGGTGAAAGCAGGACTCTCCTGAAGTTCTGGTAGTTTCATGATTGGCGCAATGCCCAACCAGTTAACATTTGTTTAAAGAAATGAATAAATTGAGCAAATGTGAAACAAAGAAAGGCTAATATATTTCTTTTACCTTAGGTCATTATAATTATTTTGAAGCCAGGCAAAACTTGTTTAGAGGTAAAAGGACCCAAACCTTTTCTATAATGTGGAAATTTGATGACCAGTCATATTCAATTATCTTCAGAACTATCTGTAACAGTTTCTGCTTTTAAACTTGTTATAATCTCTTTTAATTTCTAGGCCATCTGCTTATTTTTCTGACCAACAGAGTCTATTATGGAAAAACCAGCATCAAAGACAAAAATGCTAGATGGACTTCTGAAACAGAAAAAAAGTGTTTGGCAATAATATAAAATACACACTTTTCACAGACCTGGACTACTTAGGAAAAAAATGTTTTTCTTGCAAGCTTAAAACAGCCATACTGATTCTTGAGCTGTTCTTCAGAATTAGAAATAAACATATAGAAGACAAGGAAAGGGTGTTTGATGTTTTGAAGCATCGTTGATTTTCTTTTTCTCTAGGGAAAAGGAAGACCACAGCAACATATTGCTTTTGATAAGAATACGTCAGATGAACCTGAAAATTCAGCAGCTAATTACTTTTAAGATGATGTTAGAAAAAAAATTTTAAGGTGCCATGCAGAGTTGGGATGTCTAACATTCAGTATTCAGCTCCCATAAGTTCTCTGCAAAACATGTATGATTAATATGACTTCTTTTAAAAAATGGTCACTAAAATGTATACTTTTGACCTATTTTCCAAACATATGCACCTTTATTTAAATGGGTTTCTACTTTCCGCCTCCTAGGTGCTTTATACTTACATGTCTATGCTATTCCTTTTAAAAGCACTGTTGGTTGTTTCATTTTTGTAGAGAACATAAGTCTACTTGGTATTAGTGACTTATATTTCCTCTGCATTGTGAGTGTGGGTAATAGCCTTTTTGTATACCAATTTGCTTACACCGCAGTCTATGCTGGTAATACTGTACATTGCCTGACCCCTGAATGGAAAAATAATAACAAGTTAAAACAGTCATTTTACCTGAAGTCGATAAGGCCATAACACTCACCCTGCTTTCAATTCACATGCTCAATTTTCATCTGCTCACTCTCGACTTTGAGAGGAAGGAATAATGACAGGTTACAGGCACTTTATTTCAAAATTCACTCACAAAGTTATTGACAAGCATTTTTCACAGAAGCAGCTCTTCTCCCTGACCCTCATGAGCTGTTTACATGAAAAATGCTCTTCCTTGTAGATTAATGAGAGTGGAATCTAATTCCATACCAAACATGTAGCAATTGCTTTAGCATCTCTGTTTTTGATATGGGAACAAAAAGAGGGATAATTTCCCTCAAATTGCAGTCACTTCAGTCATAATAAAATCTCAGAGAGTACTGTTTGCTTTCAACTTTCATTAGGTAGGCTGGGGGTGTTATTAAAGTACCAGCACATAACTGTTATATTAGCACTTAACAGAAATACAGTATTCTCCTCTTGGAGATAAATTCTATCCTTGTCAATAAAATTCCTCACTAAGTACAGGAAAAGAATTTGAAAAGATGAAATAGCAAAGCTTTGCACTAAAGGAAAAGAAATACCTTATTCATTCAAGCTTAAAGGCCATTTTGCTGGCCCGAGGTGCTAGGGTACTGTTTAGAAAATAAGTCTCGGAGAAACTCAGGTCAAGTCAAACATGGAGACAAACTTTCAGACATGTTCGATTTGTCTGAGGTTGTTAAATAACTTACTTTATGTTTCTGAATGCCTGGCTAGGCCTATCTTGGCTTTTTCCCTGGCCTTTCAGAGTTTTTACTCAATAATTTTAAGGTTGTTTAAGGAGTCTGTTATCATTTAGATTATTTAGCAGCCTGAATTGCACAAAATAGTCTATTTTAACTACTAAATTCAGTAGTTAAAATAGTTTTTCAGGTAACATTTGAAAATGTAAATGACTCTTGTCCCTCTGCATTTGTAAGACATGTAATTAGACAACAGCATATGCTACATGATTCTGCCTAAACATTTTGGTGATGAGGACTATCTGGCTTAATGCAATATTCATAGGGTAAATGTATTTGTGTTTGCCAATTTATGTAACTATTCTGCTAATTTTGGAAATCACTGTCATTTAGCCTTTTCCAAAAGGTTAATGCATTTCTGTCCACCCCTGCCCATACCCCTAGCATTCTGGTAATCCCAAAAATGACCTGTAAATGTTTACTGTGGCCAGATTTAAGGAGAAAAGAAGTGTTAAGTACATTGCTGCTGAAACTTCAAAGTCATGGTTTAGCAGATGTACAATTGTAACCAAATTTTTAAATAGTTTTGATATATAACATTTACATGAACAAACCAGTGGTTTCTGCTTCAAGACCAAATTAAAATAACTTTCAATCCATAATAAGAAGTAATTACCTTTTTTTCTAAAAAAAAAAAAAAGCCGTAATTTTTGAGGTAAAACCAGAACTACCACCATTTTATATGCTGGCAAATATTTTGTATATGGAAGTTTCTAGTTGGCTCGAAGAATTTCAACAGAAAGCTTTTTTGTGGTGTGCATATATAAATAATTTAGTGTCAGAGGCTACAGCTTCTCAACCATATTATTAAGTGTAAATTTAAATAAAAGTTTTAGAGAAAGTAGCAGGGGCCTACCATCTAAGTAAAACAAAACTTGAATTAGAAAACTTCCACAAAATCTTTATTTTTATCTTATACTTTGCAAAGGTAGATTTGCTTGGAGGGGAGATGACCAAGTCATGACTCCTGCTCAAGTGCAAGAAGCAAGGCTGCCTGGGGAGCCCGTGGGGGCTAAAAAGCATTTATACTTTCCCTCCACCTTCTGAGTTCTAACCGGGCCAATAACCAAGTAAACAGAGACAAATTAACAGGAGAAATTCCCATGCGCATGGGGAATTCACATAATCATGATAAATCCATGAAAATTCCAAAGACAGTGAGGCGACATTGGATACATAAAACATTTGGACAAAAGAGAACATAGAGCGGGCAGGGTATTAGATATCAGCAGTGAGAATGGTTGATTTACAGGTAGCTGAGGAAGAGCAGGACATGGGAGGCAAGAAACCCTTGCTAGGTGACTCAGAAACAATGGAGCACAAGGGCTATCTAGCTCATAGGCATCTGCCTAAAGCCCTCCTGTTAACTATACTTCATTCAAATTAGGCTGAGGCAGCCTCCGAAAATTTCCTTCCTGAAGCAGGTTTCTCTGTCTGAATCTCTTGGGCAGGAAAGGGGGGAGGGTCAACAGTCCTTTCTGAGTCTTTTGTTCTTAATAAACAGCTTAAAAATCAATATTCTAAAAAGGAAAACTTCAAGGTCCAGAAGTTTGGTTCCTTTAGGCCCCACCGCATCTGGGATATATCTTCTTGAAAGAAAATGTACCAAAAATGTTAAGCAGTCATTAGCTGTTGGTGTAGAGAGAAGATTTTCATTCTGTTCTTCATACTTTAATGAATTGATCTTTAATAAGAATGCACTACTATTACAATCAGGAAAAAATGTTATTAAAAAAATAAGTTGCTGTTAAACAAATGAATAAGTAAGTCAATGAATGAATGGATTTAAAAAGTGATAGTTTTGATCAAGCCTTCAAAGGGTATTCTCAAATTGAAATTAGCTTACAATAAATGTAAGAGACCTAAGGGCCTCCTTTCAGTTTTTGGTTGCCCTTTGAAATAAAACACTTGGTATTAGAATACAGACACACACACATGCACGCATACACACACACACACGCACACGCACACACACACGCTTTTGCCCCCAAGAGTTATATAATGCCTGATTAGTCAAATAATAAATTTGCCTGCTTTATTTTCTTGTAAAAAAAGAGATGAACCTTATCCTTTTAAATCTTTCAATAAAAAATTATATATTAGTTGTGCACACAATGAAGCAGGCATTAAAACTAATTTTAAAAATTCCACTCCTATGTATTTTTCTTTAAAAAGGGAACATAGCAAAATAAGCATGTGTATGTAAGTGGCTAATGAATGCAGTTGTACTGATCTTACAGTTCTCTGAATTGCCACTTTCAACGATTAATAACCCTGATTCTAGCCAGAATACTAGGTCTTGAATCCTAGATCACCACTTACTGGCTGTGTGACCTTAGGTCAGTCATTTAATTCAATTTCCTAATTTGTAAGTGGGCATAACACTAATTTCTATCTCGGTGTCATTATGAGAATAATATGAGCATCTTTAGATTCGTCTAGATGATGGGCATCTATTTGCGTACTGTAACATGTGTTTATGACCATGTTTACATTTGTGTTAGTGCCAGGGAACATTACAGTTCCTTTTGGTTGAAGTGTTCACTTGACACCAACATCTGCAAACATGGGCATGACATATTGCAGTCATTCTTCTTGCATTCCTGTTACTGCCCTCAGTGTCTTTTATCAGTATAAAGACAAAAGTCTGCTTTGTAGCATAAGTTCACCGATGAAGATATTTTAACAACATAAAACTTGAATTTCTGAACTTATGTAGTACATTGAAATTATGATTTGACATCAAGAAATTATATTGCAGTGGAGGCATGTACTACTTTGTCTTACACTAACAGGATGAGAACTTAGATAAGTACATAAATAATGCCCATGTGCCAAGTACAGGCCAAATGATATCATGATACTCATTCAGAAGAAGGCGTTACAGTCATTTACACAGAGAAAAGTAGTGGGAGAAATGAGTTATTACATGTCATATTGCAGTATAGCTACACAAGCCAGAAAATAAGTTATACCCTGGGAGTGAGCACTTACTTGGTTAGGAGATGCTGTTGTTAGTGGAAGTAGGGTCCTTGCAGTGTTGCAGGGAGTGCATTCCAGGAGACCCACAAGGGAAGATGAGGTCTGGTGAAAATGTTACTGGTGATATTTAGCTAGGAAAGAGAGCAAAGGGAACTAGACATTGATTTTAATGAAAGGGGGAACATAAGCCTGCTTTCTAGCCAGGAAGCAATAGCTTTACACCTAAAGAGAACTAACACTCCTCCCTTCCCCACCTTCAGCACCAGATTGAGGTGGGAGCAGGGGGAGACAGGCACATGCTCAATAGAAGTCAAAATGTCAAAATGGTGCAGGGGGAGGTGCTAGACCAAAGAGGCCTCTCAGTCTAGCCTGGACAAAGAAGGGATTGGTTGGGAGGTGGACCCAGCTGAAGCCTGTGGAATTTTGAAAATTTGATTAGACATTTTGAGAAAGCAACTGGTCCATCCCATTCCCAAACTAATATAATCTCAGGAAAACAAAGAAGTTCTCTCTCTTGCCCACCTGGTGCTACACTTGCCTGTTTATTTGTGTTCTCTCACCCGGGAGCATGCAGCCATGTGGCCTAGTAGCTACCAGGCCTGTAGCAGATGGTGTGGGCTCCAAGAAGACTAAGATCTCTCTTTTGCCCGGGTGACCCACACTCAGCCCATGCATTTGCGAGTCCTCATTCCATGGCCATGTGGCCTTAGCAGTCATGTGGCCCATGAACATCCAACTGCACACACAGGCAGGCTGTAGGAGGAGGGACCCTGAAATGGACTACCGCTAAGCTACCTGATGAAACTGAGACCGCTTTCCAGCTGCCTGCAGGCTCCAAAGGACTGCACTTTAATATGAAGAGAAGCATTTGTTTTGGTCTTGCTGTGGACACAGTTGGACTTATTCTGTAGTGGGACAAAGCAAGATGGGACATGGGAAACTCAGGGGGCAGCTTCTACCACATGCATAAACCATTCCAGACCACAATTGTCTGTGGGTGCTCAGAATGCCTTCCCTGTGATCCCATGGAAAGCCCTACTTCCCACCTACAACAATAAGATTTACTTGTGGCGCTGTTACAGAAACAGCGGTGTTGCGAAAAACCCCAGAGTTTGTGACTGGGGGATGGGGGAAAGGAAGCAGCTTTCAGAATGCCTCCACATGCCTGAGGCTGGTGGCTAGTGTCTTTTTTTATGCAAAATAGCTTTAATGCATCCAAAGCCTCAGGTAGATGGGAGGGGTCTTGGACCAGGGGATGGTATGGAAAGCACACAGAGCCTGCGTGAGGTTCTGTGAATGGTCAGAACTGGTTCCCGCACCCACTGCATCGGAGGACGTAGTCAGGGATTTAAAAATAAGCGGCAGACATTTTAGCCAGGCTGACTGTGCGGATTTGACTGAGGCTGAGGCTGACTATGTGAATTTAACTGGGACTGACGATGCAGTTTTAAGGAAGGGACATACCTTGCTGCTTTGAAAAGGAACAGACTGACTATGTGGATTACAAAAGGACTAACTATACAGTTTACAAGGAGGCTGAGAATCCACGAGGTTCTGGATTAAAAGCTGGTGGACCCGATGACACAGACGAGGTCTCCCCAGTCAGAATTGAATGATTGGCAGCTACTGGTAAAGCTGAACTGTGTTTGGAAAGTAGGGAAAGGGTTTCTCTGACTTTTATAAAACTAGCCTGGTTTGGTAGGGGGAGGAGGCAAGGATATGTGTTTATGGGTGTTTTAAAGAATATAAGACTTAACAACAGAAATCCACAAATAACTAAATCTATATAACTGTTAAATAAACAATTCTTTTTCTTTTCACTAAACTCTGGTATTGAGAGTTAAAATTCTGGCCGCGGGCATTTGTGCCCCTAACTAAAGAGCCCGTGGGTTTGTTTTCAATTGGAGCAGCCCAGGGGTTCTGTAACAGTGCCAGAAGCAAAATCAAAAGAGTTCCCCTGGACTTCTAGTGTCCCATCTTTGTCTGTCCCTCCATGGAAAAAGTCCAATCTTGCCTTCATCAGGCCCAGAAATAGGCCAGTGTCCAGAGATCCTGTACCATGTCAAGACTAGTTCACAGTAAAACTTAATCTGGTCCAGCCTTTATTACCATCCAGCTAGCTTAACTTGTTTTCTGGGCTGCGCCTCTCCTGGGGCATGCATTCAGAGTCATCAAGTTGTCCAGGGCCTCAGGCAGCTGTTAGTCTTACATGACTGCTATGGAGACAATGCACAAATGAACGGGGCAAGTGCATGTTACCCAGTGAGAGAGAGAAGGGCCTTGTCTTTGTTAGGCTCAGGTTATATCTCAGTCTTGGGAAGGGCTAGGCACTCTTGTCAACCTAATCAATCAACTTTCTAAGCTTTACTGAGCTTCTGATGGGTCCACCTCTTAATCAATCTATTTCTTAGGTCTTTCAGCATTCTGTCTCTTATCCAATTCAATCCTTTTTCCATGCTGGACTGACAGGCCTCTATGTTCATTTTGGCTCCTACTGTGCATGTGCACCTGCTCCTTTATTGTTCTTTCCCTTCCCACAATGATCTGTGGGGATGGACAGTGGTTCTCTGAGGAGTGTGTGAAGTTGTGACTTCCTAGGGAAGCAAGCAGGCTTGTGCTCCTTAGTAGATTATGCTTAATAATGTTTGATTCCCTTTGCTTCATTTTTTAATAAATATCTAGCTACCTACACTAACAATATATCACATAAGTCCTACTTGTTAATTTGCAGTATCTCATTAGCAGTGTGTAGGAATATATATAAAATAAGATACTTTTGTTTAATGATTTTTTAACTTAATCAGTATTAGGAAAAAATGATTGTCCTTCTAAATAAAGATGTATATATTTGTGACTAAAATGAATTATGGTATGTGTCACAATGAAGTGCTGGTTTTAATTATAGTTGTTTTGGTTTAGTAGGTTTATTTTAATTTACTCTTTATATTTGTTTTGGTTGTATAGTTGATAAAAGCAATAGGTAAAGGAGTTTGTAGCTAGTTTTAGAGTTTTACAAATACATGCAAGTAACATTATAATAGAAATAATGCTAACCCAAACTGGACAACTATAGAATTTTTTTCTTACTTTGAAGAGTAAAATGTTTGAGAAATGCTGTAGTAGAGTAACTTACTTTTTTTTCTTTGTATACTGTTTCAAACCTTATCATTGCCAAAAACAGCATATAATTTTTGGCTAAAAAGCTAATATATTTGGCTTCAAGAAGTAGGAGGAATCTGGTCAAGATGGCGGCATAGGCAGACATGGCTCACCTCTTTGCACAATCACGTAAAAATTACAACTCAAATATGGAACAACCATTAGCCATAACTATCAGAAATTCAGTTTAATTGAAGTCTGACAACTATGTAATTAAAGAAACCATATTCATTGAGATGGGTAGGAAGGGCACAGATGCAGAATGGGTTAGTCTCTCAGCCATCTGTGGTGGATAAAAATTTGGGAGGGATATCTCAGGAGTGAGGAGTCCTAGCCCCACATCATGCCCCCCAGCCCAGGGTTCCTATGCCAGGAAGATAAGTTCCTCACAAGTTGTAGCTACAAAAACCAGTGGGGATTGAATCGATGGAAGAAACTGCTGGAGACCCAAGCAGTTCATCTTAAAGGACCCACACATGGATTCACCTAATCGACTCACTCCCTCTGAGTGCCAACACCAGCATAGCAGCTTGACAGGCACCAGTGGTATACAGAGAGAAAGTAAATGTCTGTCATCAAGGCAAGCAGAGACCATTGTTTCTTTTCTAAATCTTCTCTCCATAAGGCCGGAAAATTGGTGCCATATCTGAGGTTCCATCACCCTGGCTAATACTGTTTGACCTGCCTTGGAGATTCCCAGAGACTCCGCCCCACCCAAATTACAAACCCAGGCAATCTGCTTTTCCGTATGAGTGGCTGATCCTGGCTCATGCTTCACAACTTTCTAAATCCTATCGAACAGCAACAATTGGCCTCAGTGAGCTCTAGGCCCAGACCCTGCACTACCAGCAGCCAGCTTAGATTCACATCTTGGCTTTGCCTGGGAATCTCCAAGCCCGGCACAAGTAGTTGCCATTTCAGATTGTTTTATAGCTCCGGCAGGGTGCTCCAGACAAAACACAGGTGGGAGCTGACCTTGGCCTGAACCATCCAGGAAACTCCAGGGCCAGTGCACCCAGTGGACAGCTGCAGACCACATCAGAGCACCATCACTCTGACCCTCCACAGCTGATCATCCACAGAGGGCAGAGGTTGATGGTCAGTGGTCACATCTAGTCCTTGCAACTGATGGCTGGGTAAATCTCTCTCACTGATTTGCCATCAGTAACTGAGGCTCAACTACAAGAGGAGGGGGTACTCATCCCACACAAAGGTCACACCTTGAGTACCCAGCTTGAGTGATAGGGGAGGCTACAGGACCCCTATTACATTAGGCCACACTACCAAGACATGGAGTAATAGCAGCTGTACCTAATAGACAGAAAAAAACACAGGGAAGCTGCCAAACTGAGGAGACAATGAAATATGGCTTAAATGAAAGAACAGAGCAAAACCCCAGAAAAAGAACTAAACAAAACAGAGATATCCAACATATCAGATGCAGAGTTCAAAACACTGGTAATCATGATGCTCAGGAAAATGATTGAGTACAGCCACAAAATAAAGGAAGAAGTGGAGGCTATACAAAATGAAATAAAGAAAAATATATAGGGAATTAACAGTGAAGGGAAGGAACCCAGGATTCAAATCAATGATTTGGAACAAAGGGAATAAATAAATATTCACCAGGAACAGAAAGAAGAAACAAGAATTGAAAAAAATGAAGAGGATTAGGAATCTCTGGGACAGTTTTAAATGTACCAACATCTGAATCATAGGGGTCCAGAAGGAGAAGAGAAGAGCAAGAAATTGAAAACTTATTTGAAATAATAACAAAAGAAAATGTCCCTAATTTGGTGAAGGAAATAAACATACAAGTTTAGGAAGCACAGAGTCCCAAACAAGTTGGACCCAAAGAGGACCACACCAAGACACAACATAATTAAAATCCCAAAGGTTAAAGATAAAGAGAGAATCTTAAAAGCAGCAAGAGAAAAGAAGAGCGTTACCTCCAAAGGAGTTCCCATAAGACTATTAGCTGATTTCTCAAAAGAAACTTTGTAGGCAAGAAGGGCTGGCAAGGAGTATTCAAAGTGACGAAAAGTAAGGACCTATAACCAAGATTACTCTATCTAGCAAAGCTATCATTTAGAATGGAAGGGCAGATAAAGAGCTTCCCAGACAAGGTAAAGCTAAAGGAATTCATCATCACCAAGTCATTATTATACAAAATGTTAAAGGGCCTTATTTAAGAGAAAGAAGGTCAAAGCTATGAACATCAAAATGACAATAAACTCACCACTATAAACAACTGAATATAAAAATATAAAAACAAAAACAAACTAAGCAAACAACCTTAACAGGAACAGAACCATATGTATGGTGATCATTTAGAGGGTTATTAGGTGGAAGGGGGAAAATAGGGGAACTGGTGCAGAGATCAAGAAGCACAATTGGTAGAAACAAAATAGACAAGGGGATGTCAAAAATAGTATAGAAAAGGGTGAAGCTTAGGAACTTACATGCATGACCCATGGACATGAACTAAGGTGGGGAGTAATTGCCGAAGGGAAGGGGGATACCAGAAGGAGGAGGGCAAAGGGAAAAATATTGGGACAACTGTAACATCATAATCAATAAAATATACTTAAGAAAAAAAAGAAGTATGATAGCTTTGAGGGCTTATTATTGAAAAAGACCATGATGTGAATAGTGAGGATGATTCCGCAAATCTAAAGATGATCATCCTACTCCCCATAAATAGGATGTGCACTGATTTATACTGAACCATTGACACTTTTCATTCAATTGTGACAAATGACATGTATTTGCAACCTTCCATATTTAGATCTATAAAATGACAATATATATATGATTATCTGAAAAAGTTAAGGTGAGGATTAAAGGAATGTATAAAAGTTATTTAAACAGTAGGAGTCTATAGCTATACAAATGGCATTACTGTATTACTGTTTCATTAAGAGTAATCCCAGGGCCTATTTACTCGTTGTGTCCCTGTTGTTTCTCTTTAGGTGATCAGATCGAGGTTATAGGTGATCAAATATGGGTATAGGTAGTTCATTAGTTCTTGGCTATAATAAAATACTGTTGCTGAAACCTGATTGTTTCCAGAGGCTACACATCACTAAAATGTTGTCATCTTTTAGAGGAGCAAGGAAGCTTTCAAAACAAAACACAATGTTACATGTCTTTGATAGATATAAAGTATATTGGCATAGATAGACAATGTAAAACAAAGACTAAGCCTCTTGAAGCCATAGCCCACATTACAGAAAGAACTGGGAATGAGAAACAGCTTCAGCTTTACCACCTGAGCTGCTGCCCCTGAATGGATATTAAGTATCCATATCACTTATTATAGTCCCTTATGTCCCTTGCTGATGCCTTTTAATTTATAAACAGCCCTACTTTACAAATCATGTCCCCTTTCATGTGTTCTCCCAGATAAAGAATTAATTTTTCAAGCAAAATATCTAAACAGTAAGCATAATAAGAATGAAACAGGTTAAAGCTCATTAGCAGCAGGGAGCAGATGTAGTAAAACTCTGCCAGTTCCCCTACATTTCCTTCTCAGCAGGGACTGGGCACCAAGCTGTGAGTTAGTTCTATAGCACAATGCTTGGCTGCTGTTTCAGCAATTGTACCTCTCTTGCTTCAAGTATAATACTAAGAATTCACTTTGATTTTTTTGATTTTTCTTTGCAATACTATTGTCTAAAAGGGCCCTGCAGAGCTAAAATGTGAAGTTAAGCATCAAGCACCAGCTGATCATAAAAATGTAATTGATAAGGAAATAATTATAGATTATAAAGTCATTTTATCTTAAAAAAATATTAACTTCTTGACAGAGGCCCCAGTGTCTGGCTGAAATAACTACTCAGTCAAGTTAAATTTCCTTAAAATATCATGCAATATATCTAACACTCAGTATAATGATTGTTATTTAACTGATAAAAAATAACTGTGTAAGGAACAAAGCAATATACTGGATATGACATAAGCTAAAAGCAAATGAATTCTATTAGAGAAAAAAACAGTTTCAAATTATTAAGCAAGGATTTCTTCTTTCATGTGCAGTGTTAAAATAGAACCATCTTTTAGGAAACAGCAATATCAAGCAGATTAAAGTGCTTATAGAGGTGAATATTAGCAAGACTTTATTTAAAAAAATAATTTTGTAGAGATTGTAATAATTTCCTTTTCTGTTTCTAAAAGTAGTACTTAAATGTGTCAAAACACTCTTGGAGAGACAAATCATCAATATGAATTTACCTGCTAGATTATGGATGTCCAGGATAGATTGTTAGGACACAATTTGTTCAGAAATATAAAGATATACTGTAGAATCCAATACACATAATTTCCCGTAAATCAAACTCCAACAGATGGAAATGTAACAATCAGTGATTTATCTGCATATTCCTACAACTCTGTAAATTACTCTAAAAGCTAATGCTTTATGTTTTCTGTTTATGTGTAGATTTAATTTTTGCCATGAATTCATTTAGCCAAGTCTGATAGGACACTTTTAGAAGAATGACATTAACAGTATTCCAGGAAAGCTACTCTAAATCTTTCAAAGAAGTGCAATAACTGGTAGATTGGGAACCCATATTCTGAGTCTAGGCTACTCAATAAATTTACAATCCTTCCACTGAAAAGTAATAGGGTTGGCATCAAAGCCTGGAGAACATCTAAGCCTAGAAGGGTTAAACTTCCCCATTTCATGAAAATTCAAACGGCAAGATCAAGAGGATCATAATATTTAGTATGAAGAAGTTGACCTAAAAAAAAAAAATCACCTATATACTAAAATTAATTGATCGCTCTGATTTGCTTGACTCATTTTCCACTGGAAAGGAAGGAAAGTTGGGTTTTCTGACATGTCTCTTTTAACACAAGCATTTTTAGGTATCTTTAGATATAACTAGGATCCGAGAGTTTAAATGTTAGATTACGCCTTTGGAAACCTAGGTTAATTCTTGAAAATCAATAGGTTGTAGGCAGTATTTGAAGTCAGGTTAATAGTCACCTACGACTTGTGTGCTCTTAAGGTATAAACAGACAGTGGGCCACTTTGTGATATCAGTATTTCAGTATTCAGATTTAATAGCTCTGAAAACAACTAAGCTCCTTTAGCGATCTCCAGCATAGGCCCCACAGGCAGTTTAAGGTTCTCCACTAAAGTATGGAACCGAAACTTCCCAGGGGATTTTGCTTTTAGGTTTTATAGAAATTGACTAAGACTAACAGAGTTGACTTGAAAGGGAAAATACATATGCAGAAAAGTTGACAAAAAATATGGGTCTAATGTGGCAGAAAAACCCAATCTATAACAAATGACTATAATAAGTGGGACTTTCTAATATTGAACAGGTATATAAAACATGGACAATTTCTGACATTATTATTTTTGGAATAATTTCACCTGGGCTACTTGTCATCCCAACTGAAAATCAAGTGACAAGGAGAGAATAATACATACAAAGTCCTTGAAAGCTGCCAGACCACCAGGACTGAGGGGATGCTCATCAAAACGCAAGTCTGCTGCCTGATCATGTATGAGGACAAGACAACAACAGCAGGATACTCAATGAACTAGAGTACAGTGTTCTGAAGTGTGGTATTTCCAAGGGGAGGACAGAGCCTAGAATGATCTGGAATGAATGGTGGATGGCTATGGCATTAGTTTATGCAGCATCCTGGTGTGTAGCTATAGATGAGTTGTTATTTAGTGGAAAAAGAACTTCAGGCTGATTATTGCCTACAAAGTAGAGTTGCAAATAGTGATGAGCCTTTCAGGTGGCAGTTGCTACCAAATAAATGATATTTTTTACATGAAAATTTCTGAGTTCAGAAAGCTTTAGAAGTCATAGAAATTACTGAAATGTAGGATTGAGTAACGCCATAGTCTTCAATCTGTTCAAGCCTCTCATTTTATAAAACAGAAACAGAGTTCTGGAAAGGGCTGCCTTGCTCACTCTGAAGAAGATGACTTCACACTGAATCCACATCCCTGGATGTCTGGTCTGGCCATAAATCCTACTCACAATGCATTTAACAAGCATCTGATTTAAAAGAGGTGCAAACTCTTAAACTAGAAAAAAGAGCCTGCACCAATTTTTTTACATCGTCAAAGAAAATTTGGAAAGTGTGAAATCGGCACACTGGATTAAAATCTTCAAGGGATTATTAAATTTATAACCCTGATGATGACTTTGAATTTCTTACATAGATTAGTGATTTGTAGTCCACCACAAAGGCTTGTTTTGAGCTTGAAGGGATCTCCTAAGCCATTTCACCCAAACCTTTTATTTAAGGAGTAGGTGCCTCATTTCCACATAAGTAGCATTTTCCACTCTTTTTATAACACGTTCACTGATACTCAGGCAGGAGGGATGATTTAGGCTGCTAACTCTTCAGAATACCCACCACTCTGCTCCTATTGGTTGAATCGTTCATTCACAAATCATCAGCTGTCTTCATTCTTAACGTGGATATGCTAGTTGCAACAGTTATTGTTATGTACTTGCACTTAAGTATTACATATTCCTACAGAATATGAATGTGAAACAAGGTAGACTTGTTTCTATAGAACTTAAGTTATATATTTTTGGTAGACTTTATAAAAGTGAGCTGTTATTAAAAACACGCTAATAGTGTTGGTGAGAATATAGAGAAATTGGAATCCTGTTTCACTGTTGCTGGGAATGTAAAATGGTGCAGTTACTATGAAGAAATTGTTGGAGGTTCTTCAAAAATTAAAAATAGAAATATGATCAAGAAATCTCACTTTTGGGTATTTATCCTAAAGAACTGAAATCATGATCTCAAAGAAATACATGTATTTTCATGTTCAATGCACCATTGTTCATGAAAGCCAAGAAGGGGGAAAACCTGTGCCCATCAGGATTAATAAATAAAGAAAACATGGTGTATACATATAATAAAATATTATTCAGCTGTAGAAAAAGAAGAAAATCCTATCAAATGCTACAATATGGATGAACCTTGAGGATGTCATGTTAAATGAAATACACCAGTCACAGAATATATATTGCATGATTCCACTTACATGGAGTGTCTCAAGTAGTCAAATTCATTGAAGCAGAAATTAGAATAGTTTTTGCCGGGGCTGGGGAGAGGAGGAAGTTTCTGTTTAGTGGGTAATATGCTTCAGTGCAAGATGAAAAAGTCCTAGATATCTGATGTACAACATGGTGCTTATGTTTAACAAGACTGTAATGCATACTTAAACATGTATTAGGAGGGTAGATCTCATGCCGTGTTTTTTATAGCAATAAAAAAAATGCCTTCAACTTAGGTGTAAAAGATGGAAAAAACTGTTAAAATACAGAAATATTCTGCATTCAGATGATTTCACAAGTATCTTTAAGTTCTTATTCCATTTCTAGAAAAAAGAAAAGAAATCGTTGATAATGCATTATGAGTAAGTTTTATATAAGAAAAATAATATCCAACTCAGCATAAGCCAAGATAAGCCTTAGGCCATACACCAAAAGATCTGTTTAAATTAAAATGTTTTAGGCCATGTGTAGTTCATTTCTTAATTAACTATAGGTCTTGTGCCCAAGTTATTAGTTGAGATATCAGAAATTTTCACTTATAATGCATAAAAGATGATTTTGCCCTAACAAACAAAGGTTTGTTGATTTAGTCAGTTCTACTATAATCAAACTGTTCTTTCAGTTCAGTATTTTTTGAGGGCTTGCTCTGTGCTAGATACCACAAATATTCATCTTATTACATGGTGTAGAAGGCACATGAAATTTTTACTAAGACTTGGGTTCAAAGCCTGGTTCTAAAATATCTACCTCATTAAGTTGCCTAGAAGATTAAATATCAAGCTATCTGACCCATGGTAGGCACTCAATAAATATCACTTTCCCAAAATATATCACTGTATTAAATTACCATGGCAACACAATAAGTGGGTACTATTGTCCTCATTTTAAAGTTACATAGCTAATAATTTGGAGAGTCTGCATAGAAACCCAGGTTGGTCTATAGCCTGTGCTCTTTCCACTACAGGATACTATTTAGTTATGGTCTAATGTTGAGTAGGATTCCATTCTGAATGATTTAGCCAAGTTGAGTTGCAAATGCACCACTGATAGCTGAATGATCTGATAAGCTGCTGAAGGTGAACTGGAGAAAATGGCTTAGTGGTATTTATTTATAAGTTAGGAAATAGCTGCTGGATGCAGTGGCTTAAATGTCATTAGTGTTCAGTGTTTATGCCTCACTTCTTGTTTATGAGAGGGAGGAGCAATAATCACTTGAGTTGTATAGCTGCTTCTTGGGTCTGCTTCTTTTATTATGATTTCTGAATGATTATGTTTTATGATTTAAGAGGTAGTCATACAAAGTAATTTTCTTAGAAGCTCAAAAGTAGAGAGTGGCAAGAGCACAGCCTACTTTTCACAAGTTAAAATTAGAATTCATGATTTGTGTCCACTCAGTCTTCAGGAGAACTACTGCTCTGGGACTGGAAGACACAATAAAAGCCTGGTGTCAATAACAAAGTATGATTGTTATTAGTGTTATTGTTCTGCCTTTCCAATTTGAAAGTCATCCTTGTGGTTTTAGAGAATACATACAAAACAGGAAGTGAATAAGGATGCTACTTTCTTTCAACTTTAACTTTGCAATGTGCTTCCCACATAATGAGATTATTACTTCTTTGCTCTAATTCTTACTCTAAAAGTTGCATTTAAATGACTTGTCATGATTAAACATTTTAGCACCATCACTAATTTTAGTTCATGACACTTTAGTGTTTTCCTAACATCATTCTTGCTTTTGTATAACAAAGGTGTTTATCTCTGTGTCCCTGTCTCCATTTTTCTCACATATTTTTTAACTTTTGAGAGTGCATTCCATAATTATGGACCCAGAAACTCCCCAAACCTGGAATTATCTTCTAAACCTGGAAATGTATCTCCCTGTTTTGACTTCTCCATTATTGTGGCATTATTTATAATTTATAATATATTATATTTGAAAATTCCTTGAAGGTAAGTTTGTAGACTTTTTCTCAAAAATAGTTTTTTTTAAATTTTAATGGGAGATCCAAGATGGCAGAGGAGTAAGTGGAAGCTACACTAACCTCCTCCCAGGACCAATCTGGAATTACAACTTAATTGGGGACAGATCATCTGGAATAACCAACTCAACACTAGCTGGAGAGAAGTCTTATAACCACAGAGAGACAGAAAAGCCCACTTCATCACAACGTGACTCATAGGAAGTGCAGAGATGCGAATGAGCTGGCTGGGCTCCCATCGGTGGCAGCTGAAGAAACTGAGAAACAGCTCAGCAGCCTGGGGTTCCCCTTGAGAAGGGCAGGGTCTAAACCCCCAGCTGGACTTCCCAGCCTACAGCAACAATGTGGAAATTAAAATAGCATCCAGTTGTGAAAATCAAAAAGCCACAGGTTTTTTTTTTACTGGCCTGAAAAAAACAGCTGGAGACAAAGAGCTCTTAAGTGGATCACATACAAAAATATTTTGGTTCCCACTTACCCAGGGCTCAAGCAGGGGGAGGGCAGAGAGGACAAGAGACGCTTGGGGAGAATTTGGGGCAGTGGCTTTGAAGAGAGAACTGAGGGAGCAGCTGACTGGGTCCCAGTGCTGACTCATTCCCCATACTGCAGGCAGACCATTCCCCTTCAAGTGGCATCAGCTTCAGGGGAAGCAAAGACCCTGCCCACAGGAATTAATTTGCCCTACCCTCAGAGTTTAAGTCTGATGGCTGATCACATATTGAATAGATTAACAACTAAAGGAGACAGACAAAGGCAGTAGATCTCTGGTAGTCTCCAATAGACTGCCTAGGCCCAGACTGGTACAGGATCTGATGCCACCAGGGGCAGATCCAGGAAGTGCAGATCAATCTAAAAAGCAGAAACAAACAGTAAGAGTTACAAAAATGGGGAGACAGAGAAACAATCCCCCACCAAAAGGAAAGGAGGAATCCCCAGAAAGAGTGCTAAATGAAATAGAAGAAAGCAAACTATCAGACATGGAATTCAAAACATGAATTATAGGGAAGCTCAATGAGCTCAGCGAGCTCAAAGAAAACTACAAAGAACTCCAGGGAAACTACAAAGAACTTACTGAGAATTACACCAGCATGGAAAAGGACATAGAAGTTGTCAATAAGAGCCAGGAGGAAGTGAAGAATACAGTTTCTGAACTGAAGAACACAACAGAAGGAATTAAAAGCAATCTAGGGGAAGGAGAAAATCAGATCAGTGAGCTGGAGGACAATGTAGAAAAAAATTCCCAGACAGTGCAACAAAATTTAAAAAGACTAATACAGAATGAAAAGGTTTTAAGAGAGCTGCAGGGCAACATAAAACATAATAATATCCATATCATAAGAATACCAAAAGGAGAAGAAGAGAAGCAACGGATAGAAAACCTGTTTGAGGGTCCTGGGCAAGCTGGACCCAGAGGGGACCACACCAGAACGCATCATGATTGAGATGCCAAAGGTGAAAGATAAAGACAGTGTCCTGGGGCAGCAAGAGAGAGGTGGAGAGTTGCCTTTGGGGGGGTGCCTATAGGATTATCAGCTGATTTCTCAGAGGACACTTTGCAGGCGGGAAGGGACTGGCAAGCAGTTTTCAATGTGATGAAAGGCAACCTACAACCAAGACTACTCTATCCAGCAAAGCTCTCATTTGGAATGGAAGGGCAGATGAAGTGCTTCCCAGACAAGGTGAAGCTAAAGGAGTTCATCATCACCAAGCCATTATTATATGAAATGTCAAAGGGACTTACTTAAGGAAAAGAAGATCAAAACTACGAACACTAAAATGACAACAACTCACAACGATCAATGAGTGAATCTAAAAAATAAAAACAAAATCCAACTAAGTAAACAAGAATAGGAACAGAATCAAAGGTATTGGTATCATTTTGAGGGTTATTGGCTAAGAGGGGGGAAAGGGGTAATGGGGATATGGTTCAGGGATTAAGAAGCATAATTGGTTGGTACAAAATAGACAGGGGGAAGTTAAGAATAATGTAAGAAAGGGTGAAGCCAAAGAACTTAAATGCATGACCCATGGACATGAACTAAGGGGGGGTGGGATTGCTGGAGGGAAGTGGGGTACTGGGAAGAGGGGAGCAAAGGGGAAAACATTGGAACTACTGTAACAACATAATCAGTAACATATATTTTAAAAAAGGAAAAAGAAAACAAAACCTGTTTGAAAAAGTAATGAAAGAAAACTTTCCTAATTTGATGAGAGAAAAAGTCATGCAAGTCCAGGAAGCACAGAAGGTCCCAATGAAGATGAACCCCAACAGGCCCACTCCAAGACACATCATAATTAAATGGTAACATTCAAAGACAAAGAGAGAATCCTAAAAGCAGCAAGAGAGAAACAGCTAATAACATACAAGGGAGTTCCAAAAAGGCTATCATCAGATTTCTCAACAGAAATACAAGACAGAAGGAAACAGCTAAAAATATTCCAAGCAATGAAAAACAAAAGCTTACAACCAAGACTACTCTACCCAGCAAGACTCTCTTTCAAAATGGAAAGTGAAATAAGGAGTTACCCAGACAAAAGAACGCTAAAAGAATACATCTCCACCAAATCAGCATCGCAAGAGATCATAAAGGGTCTGCTTTAAGAAGATGAAGAAACAGAGAGAGACAGAGAGGAAGACAAGTACAAAGGGGAAAAACGACAATGAATAAGTACCTACCAATAATAACCTTAAATGTAAATAGATTAACTGCTCCAATCAAAAGACATAGGGTAGCTGAATGGAATAGAAAGCATGACCCACATATATGCTGTCTACAAGAGACCCACCTCAGAACAAAAGAGCTACACAGACTGAAACTGAAATGATGGAAAAAAGTATTTCAAGCAAATGGACATGAAAAAAAAAAACCTAGGGTAGCAATACTTATATCAGACAAAACAGATTTCACAGCAAAGGCCATAAAAAGAGACAAAGAAGGGCATTTTATAATACTTAAGGGCAAAATCCATCAAGAAGCTATAACCCTTGTAAACATATATGCACCTAACATAGGAGCACCCAAATATATAAGGAAAATATTAGAAGACTGCAAGAAGGATATAGACAGCAGCACACTCATAGGAGGGGACTTTAACATGCTATTGTCAGCATTGGACAGATCTTTGAAGCAAAGAAGCACCAAAGATAGGGAGGCATTAAACAACACTCCAGATCAAATGGACTTAATTGATATATATAGAGAGAACTTTTCACCCCAAAGAAGCAAAATATACATTCTTTTCAAGTGCACACGGAACATTTTCAAAGAAAGAACACATGGTAGGACACAAAACAATCCTCAACAAATCCAAGAAAATTAAAATTGTATCAGGCACCTTCTCAGATCACAATGCCTTGAAACTGGAAATCAACCTTAAGAAAAAACTCAAAAATTTGAAACTCAAGGCGAATGAATAACATACTATTAAATAATGAATGTGTTAACAATGACATCAAGGAAGAAATCAAAAAATGATAATGACACACAAAGCTCAAAACCGATGGGACACAGTGAAAGCAATCCTGAGAGGAAAATTCATAGCAATACAGGCCTACCTAAAAAGGATAGAATAATCTCAAATAAAAAATCTGACCCTACAGATACAAGAACTAGAGGAACAAAAACAAACAAAGCCTAGAGCGGTAAGAAGGAAGGAAATCATCAGGATCAGAGCAAAATTAAATGACATAGAGACTAAACTAACATTCAAAAGATCAATAAAACCAGGAGCTGGTTCTTTGAAAAGATAAACAAACTCAACAAGTCTTTAGCCAGGCTCATCAAAAAAAAAAAAAAAAAAAAAAAAAAAGAGTAAGAACCCAAACAAACAAAATCCGAAAAGAAAGAGGATAAATCACAGTCACTATCAAAGAAATACAAAAGAGTGTAAGAAATTACTACAAACAACTATACGGCAAGAAATTTGACAACCTAGATGACATGGACAAATTTCTGGAAACATATAATCTTCCATAACTGAATCAAGAAGAAGCAGAAAGCCTGAACAGACCAATAACAACCAGTGAAATTGAAGCAGTAATAAAAAAAACTCCTGGCACACCAAAGCCCTGAACCAGGTAGCTTCACAGGTGAATTTTACAAAACATTTAGGAAAGAACTAACTCCCATCCTTCTCAAACTATTCAAAAAAAAAAAAAAAAATTCAAGACAGGGGAAGACTCCCAAACTCTTTCTATGAAGCCGGTATTACCCTAATTCCAAAACCAGGTCAAGACACAACAAAGAAAAAAACTATAGGACAATATCACTGATGAACATAGATGGCAAAATCCTCAACAAAATATTAGCAATCTGGATCCAGCAACACATTAAAAAGATCATACACCACGATGAAGTGGCATTCATGCCAGGGATGCAAGGATGGTTTAATATTTGCAAATCAATAAATGTAATACACCACATAAATGAAAGACAAAAATCACATGACCATATCAATAGATGCTGAAAAAGCATTTGACAAAGTACCACACCCATTTATGATGAAAACACTCAGCAAAATGGGAACAGAGGGAGCATACCTCAACATAATAAAAGTCCTATATGAGAAACCTAAAGCCAACATCATACTCAATGGTCAAAATCTGAAAGCATTCCCCATAAGATCAGGAACAAGACATGGATATCCACTCTCTCCACTCCTATTCAACATAGTCTTGGAAGTTATAGCCACAGCAATTAGACAAGAAAGAGAAATAAAAGGCATCCAAATTGGAAGAGAAAGTAAAACTGTCATTATTTGCAGATGACATGATAGTGTACATAGAAAACCCTATAGACTCCACAAAAGACCTACTCGACCTAATAAATGAATTTGGCAAAATATCAGGGTACAAAGTCAATATTCAGAAATTGAAGACATTTCTGTACACCAACAATAAAATATCAGAGGCAGAAACTAGAAAAAAAATCCCATTTACTACAACAACAAGAAAAATAAATTACCTAGGAATAAACTTTAACAAAGAGGTAAAAGATCTGTACTCAGAAAACTACATAGCACTGAAGAAAGAAATTAAGGAAGACACAAATAAATGGAAGCATATACCATGTTCATGGATGGGAAGAATCAACATCATTAAAATGGCCATACTACCCAAAGCAATTTATGGATTCAACACAATCCCTATTAAAATACCAATGTCATATTTCACAGACATAGAACAAATGCTTCAAAAATTTATATGGGACCAAAAAGGCCCTGAATAGCCACAACAATCTTGAAGAAGAAGAACACAGTAGGAGGAATCACAATACCTGATACCAAGCTAATGTATACTATAAGACCACCTGTAATCAAAACAGTCTGGTACTGGCATAAGCACAGACATATAAATCAATGAAACAGAATAGAGTCCAGAAATAAACCCACGTTTATTGGTCAACTAATATTTGGCAAAGGGGAAGGAGCATAAAATGGGGTGAAAAAAAGCCTCTTCAACAAATGATGCTGGGAGAACTGGAAAGGTATATGCAAAAAAAAAAAAAAATGGAACTAGACCACCAACTTACAACATACACCAGAATAAACTCAAGATGGATCAAAGATTTAAATGTAAGCTGTGGCACCATAAAAATTCTAGAGGAAAACACAGGCAGGAAAATTTCAGATATCTACATATCAATATTTTCACTGATATATCTCCTAAGGCAAGATAAATAAAGGAAAGAATAAACAAATAGGACTACATCAAGCCAAAGAGTTTCTGCTCAGCAAAAGAAAACATCAGCAAGATGAAAAGGGACCCAATCATATGGGAAAAACATATTTGCCAATGATACCTCAGACAAGGGATTGATCTACAAAATATATGAAGAACTTATATGACTGAACACTAAGAAGACAGACAACCAGGTCAAAAAGTGGGTAAAGGACCTGAACAAACACTTCTCCAAAGAGGACATATGGAGGATCCAAAGGCATATGAAAAAATGCTCAACATCACTAGCCATCAGAGAGATGCAATTAAAAACCACAATGAGAAACCACCTCACACCAGTCATGGCCATCATCAACATATCAGCAAACAACAAGTACTGGTGAGGATGTAGAAAAAAGGGAACCCTAGTGCACTGTCGGTGGGAATGCAAACTGGTGCAGCCACTGTGGAAAATAGTATGGAATTTCCTCAAAAAACTAAAAATGAAACTGCCTTTTGAACCAGCAATTTCATTGCTAGGATTATACCCAAAGAATCCTGAAACACCAATTCAAAAGAATCTATGCACCCCTATGTTTATAGCAGCACTGTTTACAATAGCTAAGTGCTGGAAACAGCCTAAGTGCCCATCTGTAGATGAGTGGATCAAAAAACTGGGGTACATTTATGCAATGGAATACTATGTAGCAGAAAGAAAGAAGAAATTCCTACCGTTTGCGACAACATGGATGGAACTAGAGAGAATTACAGTAGTCCCTCTCTACATCGCAGTTCACTTATCGTGGCCTCACTGTATTGCGGGATTTTAAAAAATATTATATTTAATTGTTTATCGCAGATTTTTTGCTATATTGTAGAATTTTACAGTATTGTATACATATCTTGTTAAAGTTACATAGGTTTAAGAGTGTAGACTATGTTTAAGAACATAAGTAGTGTTTATAAAAGTGTGGGAAAGGTTAATAAGGGACTGGGAATGGTTTATAAGCATGTGGGAAGGGTTTATAAAGCCTTAAAATATATATAAATACTAAAATGTAAGGTTCTTATTTCGTGGATTTTCACCTATCGCGGGGGGTGGGGGTACAGTCTAGAACGTAATACCTGTGATAAGTGAGGGAATACTGTATGCTTAGCAAAATAAGCCAGGCAATGAAAGACAAATATCATATCATATCACCTAATCCAGGAAACCAATGAACAACACAAACAAATGAGCAAAACTGACTAGAGGCATGTAAACAAGGAGCAGACTAACAAAGGGGGAGGGGGAAGGGAGAGAAGGGGGGTAAGTTAGGGAAGGGTCTAGTCAAAGAAATGTATAAATGACCCATGGACATGGACAACAGGGTAACAGGGTGGGGATGGACTGTGGGATAAGCGATGGGCATGGTGGTGGGGAACAATGGGGGAAAAAGTGGGACAACTGTAATAGAAAAAAACAATAAATAAATTTTTAAAAAAGAAAAGCTATGTATCAGATATATATCAGATATGCGGTCTAATAATGCATGAGAGCTATTGAAAGAAAGAAACAAGAGCAGGTGTTCGGACATGGATTGTGGAGTTTAGGACCATTCCAATGGGAAGAATGAGTTCTGCTCAGGTGTTGGCCCACCCATTTCCATAACTTCTGACTCCCAGCTGACCACACAGTCTCAAAAGGATGTCTTTGATGTATTTAAATAACTTAGTTCATAATTTGTAAAACAACAAATTCATGAGTTGTTTTTCTCAATATATCAAGTTGTCCAATTGGATTTATTCATTAAAAAAAAAAGGAACTTACTTGCTGATGGTGTGGAAGAAAAGGGAAGGACAAAAATAACCTGGCAAATCTCTTTTCAACACATTGTCAAGTGCCTTATAAAGCAAGCTCTAACATGGCAGAAAGCCACCATCAAATTTCAGAACCAAAGCATGCATATAAATTGTTACAAGCTTGTTCTACAGATCAACTTACCAAAATTGGGAGGTTTGTGCTAATATCTTACTCCCAACCACTTGTCACTTCTTCCAGGATAAGTACCTCACTATCTACCTCCTCCCCAAAATGAATAGGGCAGTTATAATGCATTTTAGCTAATGTTCCAACTGATAGATTTAAGAATTTTACCCTGTTTATTAAGCTTAGACTCTCTATTGATGTCTCCACAATCACTTATGTAATTGTCAATATTGATTTTAAAAAAAGACAAATTGACAAAACTTTAGCAATGTTTATTTACTAGAAGTAGCAGACACCACAATCTATTTTTACTTGTGATAATTTTATTTTATAATCTATTTAGCAGAGCACACTATTCTTAAATTTTATGTTTACATTTGGTGACCCGTGTTTCTTTTCCCCATGGAGCCCATTATAAATGTGATGGAGATCCCTATTCTATCAAATGAGAAATATTTCATTTTATCAATACTTATACATTTCTCCGGGTTTCCCAATCAAAATGACACTTAAAATATTTAACATCTGTAGCACCCACCCTGGCTCACTAATTAGCCCAGATTTTCAGGTTCTTCTGGTCTCTCCCTGGCTTCCTCAGAACAATATTTCCATGGAGACTGAAATTCCCAGTTACAGAAGGGACAAAGGCCAGCCAGCCTGCGGGAGCCATGGCAGTGGACAATAGGCAAGGCTTTGTAAGGCAGGCTCCAGCATCAACTAGTCAGAGACAGAGACCTGGGCATTAGTCCTTTAGTTGTTACACCGCAGGTGACCTGCATGAGAAACCAGCATTGCCAGAGTACTTTTACTTTTTGTAGGACATTTTAAAACATTTTCATAAGCTGTGGATCTTTACCTAAAAATACTGGCTGAATATCAGACCCACTCACAACCCACCTAAAGAAACTGAATCTGTAGACTTAAGACCATGGGGATAAATGGACCTTTTCACTTGCAATCTAAATGTTACCTTTTCTTCCACACTTGAATCAGAACTTCTGCTTCTTTGAAAGTGGGTTCAATTCCTTATAAGACTTGGTATCTGTTTACCCAAAGTTTTGACTTTTTCCTTAGAAGTCTGTTTCCTTTTCTGTAAAATGGTTATATTAATAGGTAAACATATTGTTGCTATAACATTTAAACAAAATAAAGCAAAAGAAACCCTTAGTACAATACCTGGAATACAGATAATGCCAGCCATTATCAATATTTTTCATGGAATCTGCAATTAATAGATTTTATAATCCTCTATGCAGCTACACAGCTAATTAGTACATTTCACTATATGAACATATACTGCTCATTGTGGTAGAATAAAAATATGATCAGACAAATAGGTTAATATTAGGTATGAGATGCTTTCAGCTTTTAGACACCAGAGGACTATTGTGTACTCATGACTTGAAGTAGTCTAGGGTTGCAGGAGCTGGTGTCAGCCTGTGGCTTCTGAACTTTTACTCCTAATGAGGAAGACGTATTCTCTCTCACTAGAAAGAGGAACATCCTTTGTCAAGTTTCAGGTCTCCTTCTACTCATGTCTCTTCCTCTGACTTTTGTTGAAAACTAGAGAATAAGCATATCTTAAAAGCACCGATGTCAGGAAACCCCAGGCTCTTTCACATCTCGGCAACATGAATGAAAAGACTGTCATAAAAGATATGGAACCTTAGGAAGAAATAAATAAAAATGAATCCTAGAGGGCAGCATTAAAAAAAAAGTGTATAAAAAAGCTGTTAACAAGTGAGTATTTTTAACAAGGTTTTATTGTCATCCTCTTTGACTGGCATCAGAGTCTATATTTGAACCATGTCATGTTAGGTGCTCTGAGAAAAACTCAATTATATTCTAGGCACCTGAGGAAGACTAACATCAAAATAAGAATTTGAAGAAAGCACTGTGGCACGCCATAGCTGAGAGCTTTTTTGAACCATGTCTATTTGTTTCCTATTCTCCCTCGGTGTTTTATCATTTTCACAATATGCGTTTTCTGTATTTTGACTTCCATTCTTAGAGTCCCAGTCACACATTGGTTTAGCACTGATTACTTAACTTTTTTTGATGTTTCCTTCATCATCCATGAGGTGGAAAAAATTCCTCAGAAAACTTCCAGCTCATTCTCTAGTTGTAATTTCTAAACCAAAACTATCTCTATTATTCTAACTCTAAAACTTTTTCGTATAAAAAGTACATGTATGATGATGCTCCTTCTTTGAAGGGGTCTTATTTACAACACTTTTCTCCTGTTCTTTCCTTAAAAACTATTTTCATTACTGCCAATGAACAACTGTCATGACTGTCTAGATTACTAAGTAAAAGCCAAAAATAAAAGGGAGAGAAAAATGTGAATCTATGTATGAGAACTTATTAAACAATCATTGCAGAAGTTAAACAGAGCCCAAATATTGTTAATTCATCTGAGGTTTCCCTATCTGTCAATCTGATTTTCTTTGTTAAATAAAAAAATCCCTGTTTTTTTTTTTTTTTTTTTTTTTTTTTTTTTTTTTGGTAAAGTTGGGATCATTTAGCAAAGCCAGATTTAGTGAGTTTCCCCATTTCTCTTTCTTTATGTTGTTCTTAGTAAGTGGAGAGGTCTGAAAACTCTTTAAAATTTCAATAATACTATTACATTGAAATATTTTACTATTTAGATACTAATCATAGATATTACACATTTATTGTCTCAATACATACATTATATTTGCCCTTGTTATATTAATTTTGAGATGGAAGATAAGAATTTAGTGTTATAAAAGTGTGAAGCATTCTCTTTGATCTATTAGAACTTCTAATATAATTCAATATAGCACATATCATTTTTAGTTACAGCACTAACTTACATCTCTGTCTCTTCTCCTCAACCCCTCAAGACTGGCAGTTTCTGGAAAGCAACAGCATTGCCTGTTTTATGATCATTCCTTATCATTGCACAGGTTCTTGGAATGGTGCCTAGAAATAGTGGGTGCTCAATAAATGCTCTTTAAATAAATGAATGATATTGATGTTACAGATGCATACAAATTGTGCAGTTCAAAGTCAGTAATCTTATAAAATAGTGTCAATTAATTATCTATATCTTAGTATATATTAAGAAGCAGTGAAGAATTCTTCCTATACAGATCAATAGTCAAACTTAATCCTGAGCAGGTTACACGCATCCATCCTATGTACTAAGAAGGATGTGGTCACTGAAGGCCTTTCTTAAAGCTTATAATAGGACACAACCCCTGGCTGGTTTGGCTCAGTGGATTGAGCATCGGCCTGCGAGCTAAGTGTCGCTGGTTCGATCTTCCAGTCAGGGTACATCAGAGAAGGAAAACTCTGACTCCAAAAAACCTCCACTGACTTGCGGCATACCTCTTCAGGGGAAAGGCTAAGGGAGTAAACCCCGACAGAAAATCCGGAGCCGGAGTCCCTAAGGCGGTTTGATGTTGTAGTCAACACCGGCAACTCCTGCGGCGCACCTGAAGCCAAGCTGTATTGACTCCGTCTTTCCCTTGGACCCTTCAGCTGCGAAGAGAGGGGGGGTCTGCTGCATGGGCAACAGCAGACCCTCCATATCACCCTGCCCAGGCTCTGTAGCTTCAGCTTCACTGGAGAGGACACTCCAGCGTCATCGCAAGATGTCGATTCAACACGGGAGGAGACAGATACCGTGTCACTCCCAAGTCGGACTGCACAGCCATTCTCGGCGGTGCAGATAGACTCTTAAGAAGCTACACCATCATCTCTCAAGACGGACGGCTGCCGACGACGATAATAGGACTCAGTTGTTCACACGCATGGGGCTGCCACCTAAAGAGAGGCAAGTGATGATCAGAGGATGGGGTAGAATGAAGAGGTAACTAATATTTAGATCTCTACTTTGAGCCAGTCACTGTGCCAGGAGATTTCTGTGTTTCTTACTGCAGTTCTCACAGCACTAGGAGTTAGGAATATTGCCCCTTTTATGAATGAGGAAACAGGCTTCTCATAGCTCTGGAGTCCTGGGATTTCAACTGGGGCTGTACCATCCAAAACCTACCCTTTTTCACCATAACTGCCTTTCACCCTGCCTTAAATCTTTTCTGGAATAATGCAGGACATAAACAAATTACATAAATTGTTCCTGCCAGCTTTGTCCAAAGACATATCCATCTCAGCCATGGAGAGAATGAGTGTCAAGGTGGTTCTTTATAGTGAAAGAGCACTATGAAGACTTGAACTTTGATGAACATTTCCATTCTGCCTCTTAGACCTCTTGTGCAAGTTACTTAGCCATGCTAATCCTTAATTACATAATTAATGAAATGCAGATGTGCAAAGAATTTTGAAATAGTGAGTACAATGCCTGAAGCAGATAAGGCCTCAAAAATGGTGGTTGCTGGAATCATCATTTGAGTAAAATAGTGCTTCATCCTTTCCCTTGGGGTTGCTGCTTAAAGAAAGAGTTGGCCATTTGAGCAGGAAGAGGAAAGAATTGCCTCCAAAGGGTCAGACTTAAGACCCTTTATAATTTGATGAAGGACAATGGATGAAGGTCTTGTGCTCCTCTAGATGCTTCAAGTTGGACATGGTCGCTGTCCTACCTACCCTTGGGTCCAGAAATTCCTAATAAGAGTGGGGTGTGAAGGGGAGGGTGGCCTTCCCACATGGGGAAGGATCTTGCAGACTCCAGGTCAGTTGGCTGTCCCTGGGCAACGGCGTGCTCGGTTTAACAAGTTGGCATCCTTGGTGTATTCTGGAGGCAACAGATTTGGCAACAGGATTAAAAGGCATCATTAAAACCATAACCACTAGATGACAAAAGGCAGGTATTAATTTTTCAATGTCCCACATTAGGGGTAAAAAAAGCTTCTTTGGAGGAAGGTGTGCAAGGCACGTCTCACGTGTCCAAAGCCCTTTTGCCCACTATATTTAGTTTGGGCTGAGGGAAATATTTTAGGTTTCCCCCATCTCAGACCTCTGGGCCATTTTTTGTCCAAGCCATTAGGATAAAAAAGAAAAATCAGGTTTAAAGTGAAGCCCACCAACCACCCCATTCTTCACCAACCCAGCCACTTAGTTTAGCCAAACTGTTGAGTCTCAGGAGGCAGTGATGCAGACAGGATTAAGAGAGGCTTATGTACAATCACTCAGGTAATGAGACCATAGGCTTATGCCCTATGAAAACAGAACACACATGATAATTTACAGAACATAACCCACAAGCCAGTCTCTAAATCTGCAAGATTGCCTTATTGGGGAGACATTCAGTTGCAAGGCATTTGACATTCTTCTTGCCTGTAAATTAAGCATCTTTGATGATACCACAGACCTAGTTTAACTTTAAAATGAAAACAAATTTTAAGTGAAAATAAACTTTAAAGACAGCTGCACTAGTTTATAGTCTACCACTGAGCATTGTGATTTTCCTTGAATTGTGATTTTTCTCTGAAGATTACCCTCCTTGTTATTAAAGGGACTGCATTAAGTCCAGTTTTAATTTATCCTGTTTGTTTGAATAGACACAACAAGAGCAGAAAATGATCACATATGATCTTTATGTCTGCTTTGCTGGAACTTACACTAGGAACTTTTAGGGTGACCTTCAGTCTGTCCTTCAGGGCACCGAAGCTGAACCACATATCTGCCATTCAGCCTTGCCTGTACACACCTGTCTTTTCCAAGTCCTTCAGGTTTTCCATTGTGCTTTAAGGTCCCTTTTAGCCATCTCTCAGGAAAGCAACCTTCATTTCTTCCCTGGAAAGTTTGCCATGAATCACACAACCAACCAAGGTACAAGGCCTTTTTACTCATAGGCTTTTATTACCTTTGAAAGTCAATCCCAGTTCCTCAGGGTTTTTTGGTAACAACCAGAGCAAAGGCATGCCTCATTTAGGCATGACATTCCAGTCAAAGTCTTAGTTAAAAAATCCTCTATTAAGAATTAGTCTTATTAATTTTATGCACAGAACCTTGTCATTACTTACTTCTTCAGAATGCCAAATTCTGAAGGGATCAGGTAGGGAGAAAAATATACAGTGTGAAGGAAAATCCTTGTTCTAATATTCACTAAAATTGCATTTCCATACTTTACATTTTCTTTTGTTCACTTTCCTACACATGACTGATTTGGGGGGGGGGTTGCTGGCTCACATATTTACTTATTTTTCTTTCATTTTTTTGCCCCACTAAAAATTTTTGTTTGTTTTTCTATTACAGTTGTCCCACTTTTCCCCCCATTGCTCCCCTCCACCCTGCCCACCCCTTCTCCCAGTCAGTCCCCACCCCATTGTTCAATGCCTCCATATCCTTGGTGTTTCTTTGCTTCAAATATCTATCCATTGTTGACAATAGTGTGTTAAAGTTCCCTACTATGAGTGTGCTGCTGTTGAATTCCTTCTTGTAGCCTTCTGAGATTTTCCTTATACATTTGGGTGCTCCTATGTTGGGTGCATATGTGTTTACAAGAGTTATATCATCTTGATGGATTGTTCCCTTAAGTATTATGAAAAATCCTTCTTTGTCTCTTTTTATGACCTTTGTTGTGAAAATCTATTTTGTCTGATATAAGTATTGTTACCCCAGCTTGTTTTCATGTCCATTTGCTTTAAATATTTTTTCCATCCCTTCAGTTTCAGTTTGTGTAGATCTTTTGTTCCGGGGTGTGTCTCTTGTAGACAGCATATATGTGGATCATGTTTTCAAATCCATTCCACTACCCTATGTCTTTTGATTGGGTACATCCATTTACATTTAAGGTTATTATTCACCAGTATTTATTCATTGTGACTTTTTCCCTTTGTACCTGTGTTCCTCACCCTCTCTCTTTTTTTTTTTTTCTTTTTAAAGCATTCCCTTTAGCATCTCTTGCAATGCTGATTTGGTGGAGATGTATTCTTTTAGTCTTCCTTTGTCTGGGAAATTCCTTATTTCACCTTCCATGTTGAAAAAGAGCCTTGCTGGGTAGAGTAGTCTTGATTGTAGGCCTTTGTTTTTCATTGCTTGAAATATTTTTTGCCATTCCCTTTTGGCTTGTAGTGTTTCTGTTGAGAAATCAGTTGATAGTCTTATCGGAGCTCCCTTGTTATTTGCTGTTTTTCTCCTGCTGCCTTTAGGAATCTTTCATTGTCTTTGTATGTTGCCATTTTAATTATGATGTGCCTAGAAGTGGGCCTCCTTTAGTTCATCTTCATTGGGACTCTTTGTGCTTCCTGTACTTGTACTTGTGAGTCTTTTTCTCTCCTCATGTTTGGGAAGTTTTCTGTCATTACTTTTTCAATCAGGTTTTCTATACCTTGCTCCTCTTCTTCTCCTTCTGGTATCCCCATGATATGGATATTATTATGTTTCATGTTGTCCTGCAGCTCTCTTAAACTCTCTTCATTCTTTGTCAGTCTTTTTTCATTTTGTTGTACTATCTGGAAATTTTTTTTCTATGTTGTCCTCTAACTCACTGATCCAATCTTCTTCTTCATTTAACCTGCTTTTGATTCCTTCTATTGTGTTCTTCAGTTCAGAAATTGTATTCTTCATTTCTTCCTTGCTCTTATTGATAGTTTCTATGTCTTTTTAATGTGGTGTGGTTCTCCGTAAGTTCCTTGTAGCTGCCCTAGAGTTCTTTGTAGTTCCCCTAAAGTTCATTGTAGTTTTCTTTGAGTTTGTTGAGTTTATTGAGCTTCTTCATTACCATTGTTTTAAATTCCAAGTCTGATAGTTTGCTTGCCTCTATTATAACTATCCCTCCTTCTGGGAATACTTACTTTCCTTTTGATGAGGTGGCATTTCTTCATCTCCCTATTTTAGGTGGCTCTTCTTGTTTCTGCTTCTTAGATTGATCTGCTTTTATTTCCTGCTTTTGTGGTGTGACCTTCTGTGTGTGATTCAGTAGTGCAGGCTCCTTGATCTCCTGAACTTGATGATCTTGGGATGCCCTTTATGTCTTTTATTTGGACTCTGGTAGTATTTTGGTTTTGGTTGTTGTTGTGCTGCCCTTTGGTGAGTCCTTCCCTCCAATTTCTGACTGAGAGTCACTCCACCCACCTAGTTTTGTAGACTATTGTTGAGCTGCTGCCTCCAGCTGATGCTACTTGGAGGGGAGCTGTCTGCTTAAGAGATTTCTCCTGTAGCACTGGGGATGAGTCTTCACTTGGACCCAGTCCACTTCTCCCCAGCTCTTGCTCCAAAACCAGCACCCAAAACTTTTCCAAAGCACCTCAAGTTCACTTCACCCTCCTTTGGCCACAGCCCAGGTCAAGGGGGGGTGGACCTGGTCTGCTCCCATGTGCCAGCCAGGGCATTCCCAGGTGTGGCGTACTGTGATGGGTGGACCTGGAGCACTCACACATGCCAGCCTGGGGCATGCCTGGGTGGGGGGGAAACTGGGGTGAGCCTGTGGCTTGCCGCAGCAGGTGGTCCTGGGGCACACCAGAGATGGCAGACCTTGGGCGCTCCTGTGGACTGGCCAAGGGCAGGGGGTGGAGTGGGAGAGGAAGAGGCAAGTGAATTCCTGCAAGTGTGCTCCTCAAGAATCTCACCCCACCCCTAGCCTTTCCTCCCTGATCCACAAAAAACAATAGACACACAGACACACACACACACACAAATATACTGCTCCTTGCCTCTCAGAGCCAGATGCCACCTGAGCAACTCCTGGCTCTGCCAATGGGCACTGCCTCAATCTCCACCCCGGACTCCTCTCCGTGGAAACCTAGGGGCATTGAAAAATCTTAGCGCACTGTCAGCCACTGCTTGGGGAGCCAAGCCAGCCAGAACTCGGGTCTCTCCCACCTCTCAAAAATCCTCACCAGAGAGGTCACTCCGAGGCAGCCTCCTCTGCCACCAGGAGCACCAAGGCTCAATTCCTGCCAGGGTCCAGATGTTAACTGAGATGCTCTGTCCACAATTAGCTGAAACTATAGACCAGTCTCAGGAGCAAGCAAGTGCAGTCTCCTCTCACTGCTCTGCCATCTTCCCTCATTAGCAAGTAAGTTCTTAAGGGTGGAGCAAGCATTGGGACTTCAGTATCCATTGGATCGACTTGAATTTATAGCATTGTTTCTAAGAGAACCAAATTTTGAGCTCTGCAACTAAGTTATAAGCAAAGTTCTACAAAGCTATATTCAGGTAAATTTGGTTATTGCATGAAAGGGTCATCATCTTCAACTGGGTACCTCCTTTAAATCAAATATTTGCTTGGCATTCTTGAATGGGTTACCCATTGCTTTTGTACTTAAAAATATTTTGAGACTTCCGGCCAAGATGGAGGCATGGACAGATGCCTTGTGTCTCCCTCCACAACTAAGCGGGAGTGCAACTCCCTCAAAACTAGAGACAGCCAGAGGTTCCAGAAAATCAAGCTGCATGGAAGTCTAGCAAACAAAGAAGTAAAGAATAAATACCCATCCAGAAAGGTGGGAGGGGTGGACCCGAGGTGGAGAGGATGCAGTGTGGTGGTGGCAGCTGCGGTGGCAGTGTCGGGCCAGCAGAAAGTGCAGTCACATGTTTTAAAAAGTCAGAGGGACACCTGGGGAGCATTCCCAGCTCCTCACCGGACATCGCAGCTCACAGTCCCAGCACTGGGGAAGGTCAAGCCTCATTGCTTCTGACTGTGAAAACAAGAGGGGGTAGGGGCAGAGGAGGAGACTGCCGGTCTCAGCAGAGTCCACTTGTTTAGAGGCCTCCACAGTCCTAGAATGTCTGCAGATGCAGCCACTCTGGGAATGATGGCTGGGGCAGCAGCTAGAGAGGCAGAAGTCCCATACAGATGTGGGAGAGGTGTCTGGAAAAGGGGTGAGTGCTGGGCAGGTGGCATTGTTCCCTCTCAGACCCCTCACCCACATACAGCGCCACAATGTGGTGAAATAGGGCGCCCTGTACTAATGAATCCTTAAGGCTCCACCCCTTATAATGTAACAGGAGCGACAGCTCTACCTGGGACATGGAGGCAAATAAACACAGAAGCCTGTCAGAATTAAGAGACAGTGAAGTATGGCCCAAAAGGGGAAATGGATCAAGTTTCCAGTGGGAGAACTAAGTGACGAGGAGACAGCCAACCTAATAGATGAGGAGATAGACAACCTAACAGATGCAGAATTCAAAACACTGGTGATAAAGATGCTCACAGGCTTGACAGATATGCTTGAGTATGGCAAACACATAAGAGAAGAAATGAAGGCTATGCTAAGGGAAACGAAGGAAAATCCACACAAAACCAATGGTGAAGGGAAGGAAAGCTGGGTTTAAATCAATGATTTGGAAGATAAGAAAGAAAAAAACAGTCAACCAGTGCAGAATGAGGAAGCAAGAATTGAAAAAATGAGGAAAACTTCCCAAACTTTGTGAAGGAGATGGACATACAGTTCTGGGAAGCACGGAGGGTTCCAAGCGAGCTGGACCCAGAGGGGACCACACCAGAACTCATCATGATTGAGATGCCAAAGGTGAAAGATAAAGACAGAGTCCTGGGGGCAGCAAGATAGAGGCAGAGAATTGCCTACAGGGGAATGCCTATAGGACTATCAGCTGATTTCTCAGAGGATACTTTGCAGGCAGGAAGGGACTGGCAAATAGTTTTCAATGTGATGAAAGGCATCCTGCAACCAGGATTAATCTATCCAGTAAAGCTCTCATTTGCAGAATCCTAGGTATGGGGATCATTTGGAGGGTTATCAGCTGGGGGGTGGGGAGGGGAAGAAATGGGGATATGGTTCAGGGATTAAGAAGCATAATCGGTTGGTACAAAATAGACAGGGGGAAGTTAAGAATAATACAGGAAAGGGTGAAGAAAAAGAACTTATATGCAAGCCCCATGGGCGGGGTGGGATTGGTGGAGGGAAGGGGGGTACTGGGCAGAGGGGGGCAAAGGGGAAAAAATTGGAACTACTGTAACAACATAATCAATAAAATATACTTAAACATTTTTTGAAATTATATAGTGATCTTATAACATTTTAATTCCTGAGGATGAAAATTCATTGGACTTTTCTCTTCAAAGGCCCAAACCAGGAATTCCTGAACCCCATCATAATAATTCTTGTGAACACAGTCTTCTAAAAAGTAAGGAATGTTAATATGTAATTCACAGTAGAGTTCTGCAATCTTTAATGTAATAAAATGCAACTAAAAGCTCATATGACTAGAAGAATATTGCTGTCTAGTGTTGAAATGGATCATTTAAAAAATTGGAACTAAGTGCTGAACAGGGAAATCCACAGAAAAATGGCAGCAGTAAAGGGATAAAGCAGATTTCATAAAGAATGTCAACATTTCCTTTCATGTCGATGCTTCGGCTAAAATATGTTAATCTGATCATTTTGATGTACTGGTTTTGCTTAATATTTACAGAAGGCCAATCATGTAGAATTTTACATTTTGTAGTAGATATTCTATGGGTTTTTAGCTTAATCTCCATTTCTGCCCTCCCGTACCTCTCCCAAAAGGAAAATACTGATTAACGGTTGTGGCTGTGGGAATGAGTGCTATAAAAATGAGACAAGATGGTAACATACTCCTTTTGTAAAGTGTAACTGAACTTCAAAAGGTGACAATGAATCTTATTTTACAGATGGAAAATGTATACATGCCTGAAGTGTATATGATTGATTTACCTCTGCTTCAGGTATTGCAGAGTATCTTTTGAATTAAGGCATGTTATCAGGTAGTTGTGGTGTTTCACCCCCATAAAAGCTGTTTTCCTGAACTACTGTTGGGCACTGATCTGAGAAATGGCCACATGAAGTTCTCTGTTGTTGCTGTAAAGATGGTAAGTCAGGTGACCTCCTAACATGCAAATGGGAAAACTCTTTCTCAGATTCCATCATCATTCATTCTGGAAATAGTTACTAAATCCCTAGAAATAGCTGGGCTTCTCCTGAGCAACCAGTTTGTTTTTATTTTATTACTGATTCTTTTGCTGATTGCACTTCCCTTTTTGCATAGAGTGCTAGAAAGCTCAGAGCCAAATCTGATAAAGATATAAGACCTCATGGCATATTTTATATAAAAAGATCTAATATCAACTCCTGCTGGTTTTATTTTATTGTAAGTTAAGCAATAGTGAGTATGCAATATGAATCAGGTACTCTATTGGGGTTTTCTTTTTCCCAATTTCTATATTTAACAAAGACAATGTTTTTATATTTTATGTGATTTTTTTTTAACCTATCCTATATAGAATACTAGGCTCCTAATTTTCAAGGGTAGAGATTGCAGCCATAAGACCACAATTCTTCAAAATGGAGAATTAACTGCCTCAATTCTTGGCAAGAAAGATGATTTTCTATAAATTCCAATCACATCATATGGTTTGGTGCAAAATGAACGATCTATATGCATGAAACTAATTGCTTAATAGCCTTACTAACATATGTTTTCTGGAAAAAAAATGTACACACACATACACATACAACAAATCCTTTGCTAAAAGGTCTCCAGAGAGTTAGGAGAAAGTTGTAAGCAAACCAAGAAACTTGCATAAAGATTTATTCATTTATTGTACCCTTTGAGCCAAAAGCATGTCAGGAAACATTACTCATTTTGAAAAGCTATCTGGCTACTGTTTCTTTTAAGAGCACTTTCCTAAGGTGAAGAAACATGAAACGTATTAACTTTTTCTTGAGGAATAGCAAAGGTGCACCTTCTTATATTTGTAAAGTAATAGCAAGCATAAAAGGATCAGAAGTCTTTATCTGAATAGCTGTCATGGAAAAACATTGCCTGTTCTAAAGTTATTCTTAAAGGTTGCATATATAAGGGAGGGATCACCCCAAAATGGAATGATGTTCTGGAGGGTGGACCCCTTATAGTACAGGCTTCCTCTGACAGGTGAGTGTTCTTGAACCCATATGTATCAGTGTACCAGCTGGCAACATTGTGAGAGGTTGTGTTAAGCTTCAGTGAATTTTTTTTGAAAACTCTTTCAATGCACTTGCCCATTTCCTGATGGGTGATTTACAAGCACACCTGCCCACACTGAGCTGAGCGTTCTGCAGTTTTTGACCAAAAATAGCATGATTCCCATGCCCTATCCTCCCTATTCACCCAATCTCACTCTGGATTAAAAAAAAACACCCTTGAAAGGGAATTTTTGCAGATGTTGAAGAGTGAAACAAAAAATAGCAGAAGCACTAAAATGCACCAAAATTAATAAGTTCAAAAACTGTTTTGAGCAGTGGAAAAAATATCTCAACAGGTGTATTTCATCAAATGGAAAGTACTTTGAAGGTGACTGAAGTTTATATGTATAAGAATAAGTACACAATTTTTTATTAAAAAATTTCAGTTTTTTTTTTTTTTTGGTTCCATCTTGTAGAGACAGTTTAAGATGATGGCACAGGGTGATCCTGAACGCAACTTTTCCCATAGACACAAGAAATCTACAGCTATGTATGGGTCAGTTCCTTCTGAAAAGGACCTAAAAAGTAGCTAAACATTTTCTCCTAACAAAGGATAAAAGGACCACTCTGAGATAGGTAGAAAAGGCAGAGATGCACTCTCACCAACAACCCTACCCTAAATACAGTGGCCCATCATCAGAAGGGATCTCACATAGAGTGATTTCTTCCTGCAGAGTGAGGGGCTTGTGTCTCACATCAGGGATTTCAAACCTTGAGAACAGCACCATGGAGAGGAGCACCCCAAGCACCTGACTTTGAACACCAACAGGGCTCATGCCCAAGAGAATCATGGGGTGGTAGGAAATGGTGATTACACTCTAAGAGGGTTTGCATGCACTCACTTTCCCAGCACAAAAGTAGCAGTTTGAAAAGCAACCAGACTATGGGTAAATAACTATTTGCTAATTTTAAAGTTTCTGATAGAGGGGTAGGAGCCTGTTGTGATTCTGTCTGAAGAAGTAGGAGCTGGTGAGTACCATTTTTGCATTCTCTTCTAACCTGCTAGCATCAGGGGGCATGACCCACTCTTTACACTGCCACATGCCTCAAAAACTAATGCCTAATGAGAGTGCTCCCTCCCCTTGTCACTCACATAGACCCTTCCAAAGCTGGTGGGCACACAGAGGACACAGAGGGGACACATCTTGACCACCTGGCTCTGGTGGCCTGGAAATATTGTGTTTATGGATCCCACAGATTTGAAACACTTGGAAAGACAGTTTTTGGCAGGCTACCATCCCTAGGGCATCAAATAGCAGACTGAAACACACCCTCATTTTCCTATGACAAGCCTTTTAAAATTTTCCTGGAGCTTCAGCCTGAGGGGCAGACTTCAGGTTTACCACAGATCCAGAGGCTACAAAAGTGCTCCCAGTGAATGTAAGTTGGGGGATGCCATCTTTGCACTCTCCCTTGGCCTCACTACAGCTTGCTGGTACCTCCCAGGAAGGAGCTCATACACAGGTCTGGAGTCATAATCTTTGAAATTTTTGCTAAGGCAATAACTCCAGATTGCCTGGTCTGGAGGCTAGCCATGGCAGCTGTGGTCCCACAGGACTGTCTATATCTGCACATTGTAAAAGCTGCTGACTGAGGGTCTAGCTTCCAATCAGCCTAAACTAAGTGCTGACTGAGATCCCAACCTCTAGAACACTCATAGGTCTTCACATACACTTTACAACTAGAACCTACAAGAACTAGGGCAAGGTTAAATCATAAAGCTCATCTCTTATACAGGACCACTTCTTCAAAACTGGTAGAGAGAGCTCTTTTTTCCTAATATGTAGAAACAATGCAGAGAGTCATACAAAATGAGGAGACATGAAATATGTTCAAAAGAAAGACCAAAATAAAACCCCAGGAAAGAACCTTAGTTTACATAATTAGAGTTCAAGGTAATGGTCATAAGGATGCTAACTGACCTCAGGAGAACAATGGATAGACACAGAGAGAAGTTCAAAATGAGATGGAAAATATAGGAAAGTATCTAACATAAGTCTCAGAGCTGTGGAGTAGAATCACTGAACTGAAAAAAAAAAAAAACGTGGAGGTGTTGAAAAACAGACTAGATGAAGCAAGAGAAAGAATTAGTTATCTAGAAGACAGGGTAATTGAACTCATCCAAACGGAGCAGCAAAAAGTAAAACATTAAAAAGTGGAGATAGCTTAAAAGACCTGTAGGAGTGCATGCAGCAAAAAAAAAAAAAAAAAAAAAATTCTTTTCACATTATAGTGGTCATAGAGAAGAAGAGAAAGAGAAAGAAACAAAACTTATTTGAAGAAAGAAAAGCTGAAAAGTAAAATTTCCAATAAAAAGATATAGCCAGTGAATAAAAACACAAGATCTACATATATGCCACCTGTAAGAGACTTATGTAAGGACACAGACTAAAAGTGAGGGAATAAAAAAAGATGTTTCATGTACATGGAAATCAAATGAAACCTGGGTAGCAATACTTAGACAAAATAGATTTTAAAACAATGATGGTAATAAAAGACAAAGATGGCCATTAATAATGAGAAAGGAGTCATTCAGCAATCTGGCAAAAAGATATAGTAATTATAAATATTTTTGAACCTAAAATAAGAGCACCTAAATATATAAAACAAATATTAAAGTATCTAAAGAGCAAAATAGAAAGCAATGTAATAGTATGGGACATTCATACCCCACTTATATGAATAGATGATAGATCACCCAGACAGAAAAGTAGTCCACATAAAACGTTTTTCAGGATCAAACATATGTTGGGCCACAAAACATGTTTTAAAAGATTTAAAAAGGTTCAAGTAATATCAAGTATCTTTTCTGACCACAATGACATGAAATTAGAAATCCATTACAAACAACTGGAAAAATAACTAATACATGGAGATTGAACATGACATGCTACTGAACAACCAATGGGTAACAAATAAGCAAAGGAGAAGCTAAAAACTCCCTTGATACAAAAGAATGGAAATACAACATACCAAAACCTAAGGGATGCAGCAAAAACAGTTCTAGGAGAGTAGTATATAATAATACAGTCTAATCTCAAGAAACAAGAAAGTGTTAAACAATCTAACTCTACTCCTAATGGATATAGAAAAAGAAGTACAAATGAAGCCCAAAGCTAGTACAAGGAAATAGTAAAGATTAGAGCAAAAATAAATAGAGATTTAAAAGACAATATAAAGGTCAATGAAACTAAGAGACGATTTTTTGAAAAGAAAAACAAAACTGACAAACATTTAGCTAGACTCACTAAGTAAAAAGAGAGGGCACAAATAAAAATAAAATCAGAAATGAAAAAAGAGAAGTTATACCTAATTAACAAAGAAATATGAATGAACATGAGTGTCCTATGAAAAATTATATGCCAATAAGTTGAACAACTTAGAAGAAATGAATTTATCTCTAGAAACATACAATCTCCCAAGACTGAATTATGAAGAAACAGAAAATCCAAACATATGGATTACTAGTAAGAGACTGAATCAGTAACACAAACACTCAGACTCCCAACAGACAAACATCTAGGACCAGATGGCTTCACTGGTGAATTATACCAAGCATTCAAAGAAGATTTAATACTTATCTTTCTCAAACTCTTTCAAAAAATTAAAGAGGAGCAAACTCTTTCAAACTAATTTAATGAGGCCAGCATTACCTTAATATGAAAATCAGACAAGAGCACCAAATAAATAAATAAATAAATAAAATTACAGGCCAATATCCTTGATGAACATAAATACAAAATTCCTCAACAAAATAGTCAAACTAAATTCAACAATGCATTAAAAATATCATACAACATGATCAAGTGAGATTTACTCTAGAGATGCAAGGATGGTTCAACATCCACAAGTTATCAATTTGATACACCACATTAACAAAATTAAGAATAAAAATTATATGATCATTTTAACAGAAATAGAAAAAACCTTTGATTAAATTCAACATCTATTTATAATAAAAACTCTCAATAAGGTGGGTCTAGATGGAATGTGCATCAATATAATGAAGGACATATAAGATAAACCCAGAGCTAATATCACACTCAACAGCCAAAAGCTTGTTTTTCCCTTTAATATCAGAATCAAGAGTAGAATGCCCATTCTCATCATTTTAATCAACACAGTCAAAGCAACTAGCCAGGAAAAGAAATAAAAGTTATCTAAATTGGAAAGAAAGAAGTAAAACCATCACTATTTGTGGGTGATGTGATTTTCTATGTAGAAAACCCTAAAGACTTCATCAAAAAATATTAGAACTAACAAACACACTTAGCCAAGTTGCAGGGTAAAAAATCAACATACAAAAATATGTTGTGTTTTTATACATTAACTATGAACTATCAAAAAGACAAATTTAAAAACAATCACACTTACAATTACATCAAAAACAATAAAATACCTAGAAATAAATTTAACCAAAGAGGTGAAAAACCTGTATCCAGAAAACTGTAAGACAATGATGAATAATCTATTCTATCTACATTTTAGGAGCTTCTGTCATATCTGGTTCATAAAAATGATGGATTGATTCTATGTCTATTTGCTCTATTTTACTCATCTATGTGTATATTCTGGTGCAGCCAGCCCATAACATATTAAATAGTAATGTTAGAAAATATTTTTATATTAATAGATCATATTTTTCCTTATTAATATTTTTAAATTGTCATTTACTATTCTGAATCTTTACCATTTTTTTTAAAGTATATTTTATTGATTATGCTGTTACAGTAGTTCCAATTTTTTCCCCTTTACTCCCCTCCACCCAGTATCTCCCTCCCCCAGCATCCCCCCCCCAAGTCCATACCCATGGTTCGTAAAAAATAACTATCTACCATTTTTAAATAATTTCTTATGTTCTTAACAAAATCTCACTAGAATTTTGATTAATGTGCTAAAGTTATAAATTAATTGCTATCTTTACAATATTCCCTTTAAGAAGCATAATTCTTAACATTTGTTTGTCTTCTTGTGTGTTGCTCAGGAAGATACTGTAATTTCTTCTAGACAGGGGTCTTGTGTGATTCTTATTAAGGATATTAACAGATATTTTATAATTCTAATTATTACTATGTATTTATCATCTCTCTCCTCACCCACAAATCAAGATATGACATTGCCTGGGTTGTGGGTGTTGTTCCCAGTTGGGGAGTGTATAAGAGGCAACCAATCAATGCTTCTCTCTCACATTGATATTTCTCTGCCTTTCTTTCTCCTTCCCTTCCCTTGTCTCTGGAATCAATATTAGAAAAGAATTTTAATATAATATTATAGATGAAAACTTAAAAATTTTTAAAATTTATTATGTATCTTGCCATTTTAATTCTTTTTATTTCAAGTAATTTTCCAGTTGATTTACTTTGGTTTCTCTGTGTTAGAATTGCTCAATATAAATATACATTTAGTTAAGGTAGGAGTCTGAGAATGTATTAGAAAAAGTCATATCATGTCAGCACATTCCCATCATTCCAACTTACAATATTCTTCTGAAATAGGATGAGTAATCTTGGGAAACATTAGGTATGTTTGCTCCAAATTATATTGTATGTGATTATAGTTTTTATAAAATAAAAATTTGCTCTTTTTTTCTAACAAATCTCATATCAGCTCATCACTTTATTGAATTTTCTAGACCTTCCAGAATAATCTTAAATCACAGGGTTATTGTTAGGCATTTTTGCATTCTTTCAGATATTGATGTGGACTCTCTAGGCTATGTAATAGTGGCTGTTTTCTAGCCACATTTGAAAGGCCTTCATCAAGCATAAATAATGAGCAGAAACCGTATTAATATATTTACTCTTAGGGGTATTGAGAAGACCCAAGATGGTGGTCATACAGTAGAACTTTCATGTTCCTGCCAGGAGTTAACCAAATGAAAAACTTTCTCATAATTCTTGGGTGAGAAACACTTCATTACCTGCTGTAATGGCTGGATTTATTGAAATGTTCAAATAAATTTCCATGCTAGAATGTACTCAACATAAATATATTTCCACTTAGGGCCAAAGCCTGTAACTATGAAAATATTGTATTACTTTAGCCTGTTATGTTGACCCAACTTATCACATTCTTTAGAGACAGTGTGATCTAGCCTGAAGCAATCACTAGGTGTATTTCAGCACTAAAAGTTCTCTTGTTTTTAAAGTATATTTTATTGATTACGTTGCTACAGTTCTAATTTATTTTCCCTTTGATCCCCTCTTCCAGTATCCCCTTCCCCCATCAATCCCACCCCCCTTAGTTCATGTCCATGGGTCAAGCATATAAGTTCTTTGGCTTCACCCTTTTCTGTATTATTCTTAACTTCTCCCTGTCTATTTTGTACCAACTGATTACGCTTCTTAATCTCTGTACCATGTCCCCATTTCTCCCCCTCCCTCTTCCCAGCTGATAACTCTCCAAATGATCCCCGTACCTATGATCTGTTCCTATTCTGGTTTGCTTAGTTGGATTTTGTTTTTATTTTTTAGATTCAGTTGTTGATAGTTGCGACTTTGTTGTCATTTTAGTGTTCATAGTTTTGATCTTCTTTTTATTAAGTAAGTCCCTTTGACATTTCATATAATAATAGCTTGGTGATGATGAGCTCCTTTAGCTTTACCTTGTCTGGGAAGTACTTTATCTGTCCTTCCATTCTAAATGATAGCTTTGCTGGATAGAGTAATCTTTGTTGTAAGTCCTTGCTTTTCATCACCTTGAATACTTCTTGCCGGTTCCTTCTTGCCTGCAAACTTTCTTTTGAGAAATCAGCTGACAGTCTTATAGGCACCCCTTTGTAGGTAACTCTGTGCTATTCTCTTGCTGCATTTAAGATTCTCTCTTTCTCTTTCACCTTTGGCATTTTAGTTATGATGTATCTTGGTGTGGTCCTCTTTGGATCTAGCTTGTTTGGGACTCTCTGTGCTTCCTGGATTTGTATGTCTATTTGCTTTGCCAAATTTGGGAAGTTTTCCTTTATTATATTTTCACATAAGCTTTCAATTTCTTGCTCTTCCTCTTCTCCTTCTGGCACCCCTATGGTTTGAATGTTGGTATGTTTAAAGTTGTCCCAGAGGTTCCTAAGCTTCTCCTCATTTCTTTCAATTCTTGTTTCCTCATTCCATACTGGTTTACTATTTTTTTTCTTCCTTATATTCCAAATCATTGATTTGAACCCCTGTTGCCTTCCCTTCAGCATTGGTTTTCTGTGGATTTTCCTTCATTTCACTTAGCATAGTCTTCACTTCTTCTCTTATGCATTTGCCATACTCAAGCATATCTGTCAAGCATTTGAGCATTTTTATCACCAGTGTTTTGAACTCTATATCTGTTAGGTTGGTTATATCCTTGTCACTTAGTTCTCCCACTAGAACCTTGATCTGTTCCTCCTTTTGGGCCATACTTCTCTGTCTCCTCATCTTGATAGGCTTCTGTGTTTGTTTGACTCTGTGTCTTAGGTAGAGCTGTTGCTCCTGTGACATTATAAGGGGCAGAGTCTTAGGAATTCATCAGTACAGGGCAACCCGTTTCACCATGTTGTGCTGTATGGGGGGTGGGGCCAGAGAGGGAACAATGCTGCTTGCTCAACACTTGCCCTTTTCCAGGCACTTCTCCCACTTTCATATGGGCCTGGCGCCTCTCTAGCTGTTGTCCTGCCTGTTGTTTCTGGAGTGGGTTGGTCTGAGGACATTCTAGGACCATGGGGCCCTTTAAACAAGCGGACTCTGCTTAGAGACTGGCAGTTTCTTCCTCCGCCCCAACCCCCACTGGTTTTCATAGTCAGAAGCAATGAGGCTTGATTTTCCCTGGTGCTGGGACTGTGAGCTTCATGGTCTGGTCAGGGGCCGGGAATGTTCCCCAGTGATGAGTGGCCCTCATCACTTTTTAAAATGTGTGACTTCCTTTTCCACTGGCCTGCCTCTGCAGCCACTCCTGCCACCACTACACTGCATTTTCTCCACCCCTCCTACCTGTCTGGATGAGTATTTCTTCTTTTATCTTTGTTTGTTGGACTTCCATGCAGTTTGATTTCCTGGAACTTCTGGTTGTCTCTAGTTTTGAGATAGTTGTATTCATTCCTAGTTGTGGAGGGAGACACAGTGTGTCTGTCTATACCTACATCTTGGCCAGAAGTACCCCCTTACTCTCAGAGTTTTTTGATGAAACATCAAATCACCCATGTGACTCAGCCCCTGCAGCCCAGATTTGGCACCCTGCAACTTCTAGCCTTTCCTCAAACTAAAATAACCTTTGAAAGGGAAGATATTTAAGACTATGATGAGATTCAGGAAAATACGATAGGGCAGCTGATGGTTACTGAAAGAACTGTGTGAGGTCCCAAGGTGCCTACTTTGAAGGGGACTGAGGCATCATTGTCCTATGTACTGTTTCTTGTATCTTGTATCTTTTTCAATAAATGTCTCTATTTTTCATATACAGAGTTCTAGCAAATTAAATCAAGCAGTTCATCATGGAATATTATATGGCAATAACATAAATCAAATACTGATCCATGCTATAATATAGATGAACCTTAAAAACATAATTTCAAAGGAAAGCAGCCAGCCACAAAAGACTACAGATTGTTAAATTCCATTCATATGAAACGTCCAGAATAGGCAAATCTGAGGATAAAAAGAGACAAAGTAATTTCATTTGGCATATAACTGGGGATGGGAGGGCAAAGAGGAAAATTGGGACAACTGTAATAGAATAACAATAAAAAAACCCACAAAAATAGAAAAAATAAATATCTCTATTTTTCATATTATATGGCTGGATACCTTCTGGATAAACCTTGTATACACTCACTGCCCCTTGGTCACTTATAGACCTCTGTGTTATCAGATTGACTGTCATGTTGTCACAGAGCTTGTGTTCTAGTAACTCTTATTTTACTTAATAATGGTCCCAAAGCACGAGGGTAGTGATGCTGGAAATTCAGATATGCTAAAGAGAAGTTGTAGAATGCTTCTTTAAGTAAAAAGGTAAAAGTTCTTGAGTTGATAAGGAAAGATAAAAAATTGTATGCTACAGTTGCAAAGATCTATGGTAAGAATTAATTTCTATCCATAAAATTGTGAAGAAAGAAAAACAGATCCATGCTAGTTTTATCCTCACGCCGCAAACTGCAAAAGTTACTGCCCCAGTGTGTGTGAAAAGGCTTACTTAAGATGGAAAGGCATTCAATTTGTGGGTACGAGACACAAACAGAAAATATGTTCTGATTGATGCTGAAGGTTGTGTTGAAAGCACTGAGCCTCTACAAAGACTTCATCAAGGATGCCCTAAATAAGTAACCATATTCACATAACTTTTATTACTGCATATTGTTATAATTGCCTTATTTTATCATTAGTTATTGTCATTAACCTCCTATTATGCCTATTTTTATTAAACTTTATTATAGATATGTGTGTATAGGAAAAGTACATAGTATGCATAGAGTTTGGTACTATCCATAGGGGTCCTGGAACATATTTTCTGTGGCTAAAGGGGAACTGCTGTATCTACATTTTCAGCCTTTAACCCTCCCTGATTTTATTTTTTTCAATTTTCTCTTTATCTGTGTTTGTCTCTCTCCCTCTCTCCTTCTATCTTGGTACTTTTCCATATACTGAGAGACAAATAAGAAAACGTCCTCTCAGGCAACACTGCAATGTAGTTATGTTGTTTTGCAGTTATTTTTATTTTAATAAGATTTTATTTCTCCCTTTCTCTTTTAAACTTTGTATATTTGTAGAAGTTTTGTTATATCTTTCCAATGATGAAAAAAAAAGAAAACTCTCTGGAACTGTGCAGCTTGATTACATTTATAGTGAATGAATTACTCTTTTTGCTGTATTTTTTTAGAGGTTTTTCTCATGAAAGTCCTTACAGTCTGGGGTATAGCCTGTGCTCTCCCCCCTCCACCTTCACCGCCACCACCAAGAGATCACCATTCCTAAAATAAGACATGAAGACCAAATCTCAAAATTTAATTTGTGTCCCAACAACTTCATATGGCCCCAAAGTATTTAAATACAAATAAAATATATAAAAATTGTGTTTTGAACTTCTGGTCAAGATGGGGGTGTAGGCAGACATGGCTTGCATTTTGCACAACCACATCAAAATTACAACTAAAATATAAAACAATCATCACTCAGAACCATCAGAAGTTGAGTGTGACAACTATGGAATTAAAGAAATGACATCTATCCAGACTGGTAGTAGGAGCACAGATGTGGAATGGGCTGGTCCCTCACCCAAGTCTGGTGAACAAAAACTTGGGAGGGATATCTCAGGATTGAGGAATCCGAGCCCCACACCAGGCCCCCCAGCTCAGGGTTCCTGTGACAGGAAGGTAAGTCCCCAAAACTTCTGGCTGCAAAAACTAGCAGTGATTGAGTTGGTAGAAGAAACTGCTGGAGCCCAAGCGGTTCTTCTTAAAGAACCTACACACAGACTCACCTACTCAGACTCACTCCCTCTGAGCTCCAGCACTGGGATAGCAGCTTAAAAGGCATCAGTGGCATACAGGGAGAAACTGAAGTCTCTGGCATCAAGGCAAGCAGAGGCCATTGTTTCTTTTCTAAATCCTCTTCCCACAGAGCCAGCAAGCTGGTGCTGTATCTGAGACTCCATCAACCTGGCTAACACTGTTTGACCCTAGTTGGAGATTCCCAGATACTCTGCCCCACCCAAATTATGGACCCACCCAAGCTGCTTTTCCATTTGAATGGCTGGTCTTGGCTTATGCTTTACAGCTTTCTAAATCCTATCAAACAAGCAACAGCTGACTTCAATGAGCCCCATGCCCATCACTCAGAGCAGCCAGCCTAGATTCACAGCTTGGCTTTTCCAGGGACTCTCCAAGCCCAGCACAATTCACAGCCATCTCAAGTTGCTTTATAGCTCAGACAGGGTGCCCAGAGCAAAACACAGGTGGTGGCTGATCTTGGTTTGTACCACCTGGGAACCCCAGGGCCAGCACACCCAGTGGACCACTACATACCATGTTGGAGCACCACCCTGCCCCTGCACAGCTGATCCTCCACGGAGGACAGAGGTTGGTGGTAAGTGGTCACATCCAGTCCTTGCAGCTGACTGGCCTGGGTAAATCCCTCCCATTGATTTGACACCAGCAACTGAGGTTCAACTACAAGAGGAGAGTGTACTCAGTCCACCTGAACGGCACACCTCGAATACCCAGCTTGGGTGACAGAGGAGGCTGTGCCACTGGACTCTACAGGACACCTACTACATTAGGCCACACTACCAAGACATGAAATCAAACCAGCTCTACCTACCACATAGAAACAAACACAGAGAGGCTGCCAAAATGAGAAGGCAAAGAAACATGGTAAATGAAAGAACAGATCAAAACTCCAGAAAAAGAGCTGAACAAAATGGAGATAAGCAATCTATCACATGCAAAGTTCAAAACACTGGTTAAAAGGATGCTCAAGGAACTCAGTGAAGACTTCATCAGCTTAACAAAGATCCAGTCAGAAATGAAGGATACAGTAATTGAAATAAATAACAATTTACAGGGAAACAACAGTAGAATGGATGAAGCTGAGAATCAAATCAATGATATGGAACATAAGGAAGCAAAAAACAACCAATCAGAACAACAAGAAGGAAAAAGAATACAAAAAGTGAGGGTACAACTCCACTTGGGACAACTCCAAGAGGCCCAACATTCGCAGCACAATTGTACAGAGGAGAAGAGAAAAAGCAAAAAATTAGAAATCTATTTGAAAAAATAATGAAAGAAAACTTCCCTAATTTGATGAAGGAAATAGACATACAAGTCCAAGGAACACAGAGAGTCCCAAACAAGATGGATTCAAAGAGGCCCACTACAAGACACAACATAATTAAAATGCCAAAGGTCTAGGATAAAGAGAGAATCTTTAAAAAAGCAAGAGAAAAGAAGTTAGTTACCTACAGGGGAGTTCTCATAAGGCTGTCAGATGATTTCTCAAAAGAAACTGCAGGCTAGAAGGCAGTGGCAAGAAATATTCAAAGTCATGAAAAGCAGAGACCTACAGCCACAATTCCTCTGCCCAGCAAAGATATCATTTTGAATCAAAGGACAGATAAAGTTTCCCAGACAAGAAAAAAACTGAAGGAGTTCATCATCACCAAACCATTATTACATGAAATGTTAAAGGGACTTATTTAAGAAAAATAAAATCAAAACTGTGAACAATAAAAAGGCAAAAAAATACATATTTATCACAATTGAATCTAAGAAAACAAACTAAGAAACAGGAAGAATAGAGACAAAATCACAGATGCACAGAACATTTGAATGTTTGCCAGATGGGAGGGTGATATGGGGAAAAGGGTAAAAAGGTGAGGGGATTAAGAAGTACAAATAGGTAGTTAGAGAATAGCCACGGGGTGTAGAGTACAGTATAGGAAATGGAGTACCCAGAGAACTTATACACATGACCCATGGACATGAACAATGGTTTGGGGATTGTCTGAGGG